>NC_091767.1:104716023-105022351 GCF_029378745.1 Bos indicus | reverse complement strand
TGAAAAGCAAAATCTTAACTATTGGACAGCCAGGGAAGACCCCATACTATGCATTTTAAAAGCATCATCTCATTTAATCTCCACAATAGTTTCATAAAGTAAGTTCACCATTCTCTATAGCTGAGGAGTGCATCATTTGCTCAAGGCCACTCATCAAACATCAGTTGTAGCCAGTCTGATTCTTAGACAAGACATTGAAACAACAGCCTTTCTTTAAGTCATGTGGGCTGGAAAACCTTATCTTTCAGTTTTCCTTCTTATTTCCTGAGCGTATCCAATTAGTCATACATTCCTGTAATTTGTAAACCAATGGTTCTCCAACTTGGGTGCACACTGAAATCATCCAGGGAGCTTTATAACCTATTGTAAATCCCCGAAATGCTGATTCAATTGATTTGAGCTGTGTCTGGGTGTTTAATCGCCCCAGGTGATATAGTGAACTGTTGATTTTAACACTCTAAGTATGTATACCCAAATCATCATCATCTATCATTCCCACTGGAGAAAGAAATGACAACCCACTCCAGTATTCTTACCTAGAGAATCCTGTGGACAGAGGAGCCTGGAGGGCTGCTGTCCATAGGGTCGCACAGAGTCAGACATGACTGAAGCGACTTAGCATGCATGCATGCATTGGAGAAGGAAATGACAACCCACTCCAGTATTCTTGGAGAACCCCAGGGATGGAGGAGCCTGGTGGGCTGCTGTCTATGGGGTTGCACAGAGTCGGACATGACTGAAGCGACTTAGCAGCAGCCGCAGCATCATTCCCACTTCTGCTCCAGCGTTGATTTCATTGTGGCTTCCCATATTTTGCTAGGCCCCTTAGACTAGCATCCTGTCCCCATTTTTTTTTTTTTTTTTCTCGTTCCAGACATTCTTCATGAGGAGTGTCAGAGGGATCTCAACAAAGAACAGATCTGACAAGACCACTTTCCAGATTAAATCTGCCCATAGTTTCCTATTGCCCTAGGGAAGAGTCCCAGATCCACCTTCTCTTTGTTGTACCTGCTAAGCTCTTTCCCAAATGGTTTGCCAGGTGGCTCAGTGGTAAATAACTGGCCTGCCAGTGCAGGAGACATGGGCTAGATCCTCAGGTCAGGAAGATCCCCTGGAGGAGGAAATGTCAACCCACTTCAGTATTCCTGCCTGGGAAATCCCATGGACAGAGGAGCCTGGTGGGGTACAGTCCATGTGGTCATGAGAGAGTTGGACACAACTTAGGGACTCAAGAAAATGACAACAACAACAAGCTCTTTCCCACACTGACATTACTTTGCACCTGATGCAGCCCTGCTTGGAATACAAAGTCCTCCGTATCCTGTAGGATTAAGTTTAGATGTCCTCTTTCTCTGAGGTCTCCCTTGTTTGATTCCATCCTCATCAAATCAATAGCTCCCTCCCCTGTGCTTCTAAAGCACAAAGCACTTTTATTTTTGTGTTAGTGTCAGCTCTCCTAGATTGTAATCTCACCGAGGGCAGAAAATACTCTGTTCATCCTTCTCCCCTAAAGACACAGCGTAGTATAATAGAGTTGTTATAAGAATTAAATCATGGTAGCTATTGAAAAATAAACAAACACATTAATATAAGAACTTTTTTCTTTTTTTAAATTTTCTTTCATTTCTTTTCCCCTTCCTTTAAATAGGATAGCCTCATCCCTAAGACAGATTTCTAAAATTGTATCTCATGGTCAGGAACCAGAGAGAAGAACAACTGACTTCAGGGTGTCTATAAAAATTGTTATAGTGACCTTGAGAAAGTGAATTAGCCTTTTGACACTACAGTGTTCTATTCTGTAAAATGGAAACAATAATATAACAATTCTCAGGGTTGTAGGATAATTTAATGATAATGGATATAAGATATCAACTTAGTACTTGGCACATAGTAAGAACTCAGAGAAGCTTTTTTCCTTCTCCATGAAACCTTCCTTGCCCATGCTAAATCTCACTGATGCCTTCCTTTTCCTTACTCACTTGAATTTATTTACTTAATAAATATTAATTGAAGGTCCAGTATATTATACACACTTCTCTAAAGTGCTTCTTATATAACAGTGGAAAACAAGCAGAAAGCCCTGCCATCAAGGGACTTAGTTTCTAGTGTGGAGAGAGAGAAAGAGAAGAAAACAACAAAGCGAAATATATGGAATAAAAGATTATGGTAAGCACCAACAAGGGAGGGGACAGAAAATGCTGCTGGGGCAGGGTTATAATTTTCAGAGTGGTCAACTACGTCCCTTTTGAAAAAGCTACCTTGAGGTGAAGATCTGAAGAAGGTGGGGAAATCAGCCACACAGATGTCTGGGGGACAGAATTCCAGGGAAGCCAATGAGATCACAGGAGAGTAAGTGGGGGTGGGGGGGTGAGTAGGTGCTGAGTTCAGGGCGGGAACATGAGACCAGATGGAGGCGGAGCCTGTCAATTATTTCAAGAACTTTGGATTTTCCTCTGAGTGAGATTAGAAGACTTTGGAGAGTCACAGAGGGACAACTGATACATTTTTCGGGATCAACTTGGACACCAAATGGAGACCAACCTTTCAGGGTAAAGGGAATGGGGAAGGAGACCACATAACCTCAGCAAGAGTTAATGGAGGCTTGTATCAGACTGGTGACCATGGAGATGGTGAGGAGTAGCTGGATCCAGGATGTATTTTGAAGGTAACTAGGTATCCTGTAAGATTGGGCTCATGATATGAGTGAAATAGAAGGGTGTTTTGTTCTGAGCAATGGGAAAGATGGAGTTGCCAGAGCTGAGACTGGGGAGTCCATCCCAGGACTGGGTTTGTTGGGGAAAGGAAAGGAGTTTAATTTTCAAAATAAGTATGAGACATGCAAGGAGATAAATCAAATACTCATTGTAGTACAAATATGAAGAAACAATCCAGAATGAAAGGAAAAAAGAGCTGTCAGTATGCAGATTATATTGGAAGCAATGAGAGATAATGAGATCACCCAAGGAGTGAATGGAGACAGAGTAAGGTGGTAGTCCGAGGAGTGAGTTTTGAGAAACTCTAACATCAAGACATCAATCTAATGAGAAGATGTCAGCTGACAGTAAGAGATCTGTCAGTGAGGAGCCAGGAAAACCAGGACAGTGTGTGTGATGGCTTGTAAGTCAAGTGAAGGAAGCGTTTCTAGGAGGTTGTTGCTGCTGCTGCTAAGTCGCTTTAGTCATGTCTGACTCTGTGTGACCCCACAGATGGCAGCCTACCAGCCTCCGCCGTCCCTGGGATTCTCCAGGCAAGAACACTGGAGTGCACTGCCATTTCCTTCTCCAGTTTGTAGGAGGAGGGGATGATAAAATATATGTTGCTAATAGGTGATGAAGCTCAAAATGAGGGCTGATAACTGACTCTTTGGTATAGCCCTGTGGATGTCCATGATAACCTTGAGAAGAGCAATTTTGATGGAGAGGTAGAGATGACAGCTTGATTAGAGGTGATGGGGGAAAATGGGTGGTGAGCCTACTCACCAGCGGTCAGGAGTTGTACAAATTACAGAGCTTCAAATTCTTCATCCCTCCCTGTCTTCTTCCCTTACTCCCCTCTTTGCTTCTTCCCTCTCCCTCCGTTTCTTTCTCCTTCCCTGCCTTCCTTCTTTCTTTCCTTGATCTATAAAGTCTACAAAGGGATCTGTATCTATAAAGGGATAATAATATCTATTTCATGAACATTTTATGATGTCTGGTATGTAAAGCGTGGTAAGGTGTGGCATGTCTTCCTAAAAATAGTCCCTTCCTGGTCTTGTAGGATCCTATGTCTCGTTCCCTCAGTGTCTGGAACAAGAGCTGCACAAGTAGGTGCCCATTAAATGCTCACTGATGGAGATGAGTTAGGTCTACAGGCCTCCTTCTGGCCCAAGAGCCTGGCTATTTCTTTGGATCAAACAGGAAAGCTTTCTTGTTAAAGGTGAGGATGGAATGCTGGAGTCCATCATTGGCTTTTCAGGAAAGGAGGCTTTTGGCTCGGAAGCCTATGGAGCTTCTGACTGTAAATAAGAATTGCAATTCTGCTTGGAAATGGGGATAGAAGGTCTGAGAATAAGTGCACTCCGTCCAGGGCAGCCTCCTGCGGAAATGATTTCCGGAGCAGAGTGCCAAAGTGCTTTCGTAAATGACTCTGGCTCACCCCTTTCCCTATCTCCTGCCCTTGTGTATGCAACATTTATAAAAATAAACATTTGCAGGAGGCATTTGGGAGGACGCCAAGGTGGAGCACCCAGCAAAAGAAACAGATACACTAGAGAATTTAGAACTCCCAAGAAGAATGTTGGTTTTCAGAGGAAGGAACAGAAGGACCAAGGAGGGTGGGGGTAGGGGGGAGAATGTGTCCAACTCTTCTCTCAGCTTCTCCTCTCTTTTACTACCTCCTACCTTGCCCTCTTTTCCACTAGAATGCTTGATTCTTGATGGAAATAGCCACATTTTACTCATTTTTGGTCTTGGCTTAGTAATCCAGAAAGGCACATTTATCAAGCAACCACTGGATTCCAGGAACCCTGTTCCTACAACCATGTCTGCATTAGATGTCCCATAATTAAATAAGTATGCTTTCATCCTTATACGTTAGTACTGCATTTTTTTTCCACTCAAGTTACCCAAAACGTCACCTCCTTATAGAAGTCCCTGCCTCTTCCTACATGTGGTATTTCTCTTCAGATACCTGTCACATAGCACTCTGTAATAGAAGCTCCCTGAAGGCAGGATCTCACTGCCGAGAACAGGGTCTGGTGTATAATAAATATTCAGTTAATATGAACATCTGATCAACACTCATTTCATGTCTGTCTCCATTGCTAGGCTGAATTTCCTCATGGAAGAGATGGTGCCATTTTCTACTTAATTTCTCCACTTTCTGGTACTTAGAAAATACTTAGTAAATGCTAGACTCCCCTGGTGGTGCAGTGGATAAAAGTCCACCTGCCAATGCAGCAGACACTGGTTCGATTCCTGGTCCAGGAAGATTCTACATGCTGTGAAGCAACTAAGCCTGTGTATCACAATGACGGAGCCTGCATGCTGCAACTATTCAAGCCCGAGTGCCTGGAGTCTGTGCTCCACAACCAAAAAAAAACAGCCGTGACAATGAGAAGCCCACACACCACAGTGAAGAGCAGCCCCCACTCACTTCAACTAGAGAAAGTCTGTGCAAAAGCATCAAAGACCCAGTGCAACCAAAAATAAATTTTAAAGAAACTGTAATAAAATAATAGGAACTTGAAAAGCTTTTTAAAAAGATTATACTCAGTAAATGTTAATGGGATAAACATATGACCAAAACTCTCATTTTTTTCTTTTATATTATTTTCTACTTTATTAAATAAAATATGTAATTTTATTAAATAAGTGTGTGTTATATAAAATGTGGGATAATGCGGAAAACAAATGATAAGTGTTTTCATTTTAAAATAATGGAGGTATGACCATCTTGCTCATTATTAGCAAAAATGCTTGCTGGTATATTCACTCATTCCAAGTGTTTATTAAGCACCTGCTGTGTGTTGGCATCACGCAAATCGCTGTACAAAAAATGGAGATCAAGCATATAGTCTTTATACTCAAATAAATCAAAGGCTAGTGCCAAGATAAGGGTACTAATGGGACTCATGGAAGAACATAGTCGAAGCCAGACTGGTGTCATCAGAGAAAAACCCCCAGAGGAAGGACCAGTAAAGCCAAAGAATAAGTTGCAATGCATCATGTATTTAAGGGATGAGTGGCCTGGGTTTGGGCAAAGGAGAGAGAATGAGGTGAGGAAGGTAGGGATAAGCTTGCCCAGGCAGAAGGAACAGTATCACAGCACATAAGGAATAGAGTGAAAGGACTCAGAAAAGTGATGGAAGATCAAAATAGTAAAAAAAAGTAGATGGCCAGTGGGCAGGGGCAGCTGGAGGAGAGAGAGAGCACACGGCTGAGGCAAGCATGATGAGGAGGGTCTTGTATTTAGGAATAGTTCAGACTTCCTTTTGTGAGTGCCAAATCCTAAATTTTCTCACTGTTGGCTTTCATAAACACAAGAGGCATGCAGAAGAGAAGTAATCCACTGGAAAGCCCAGTTGACTGAGGTCTAGAGAGCCTACCCGAAGATCTGGACCTAAATCCCAAATCTGCACAAATCACTCAAATCCAAATCACTGCTCTAGGAATGGATATGAGATAACCTCTCTCACACTGATTATAATGAGCTGGTAATGGAGGTCTGGGGTCAGTGTTTTAGAAGGATCCTGTGTTTCCATCTGCCTCTACAGGAAAGGGAGCTGGGCTAGATTCAAGCTCTCTCCTTGGGGCAGGGGGTAGTGGGGGTGAGAGGAGAACTCAATCCCACCTGTCATGTATCTGGCATTTCCTCTAACCACAGTGTGCAACTCCTCACTTACACCACAAGACCTCTATTGGTGAATTCTTTCTAAATGATTATGATTCTTCATTTACCCTTTTCCTTGTTTGAACATTTCCTTACCATGACACATACCAGAGATTTTCCTAGAAATCCAGAAAACTGCTAGCAAGAGTCGGTCTGACTGATGATTGTGAAATTCTCCAAATTCAAAAATGGTTCACGTGAGTCAGGCAAACCAGGAGGAACTCTTACTACTGCTATCTTCTAATCCCCAGGTTTGTGCACTGAAGGGAATCAGGAGGGTCCAAACACAGTATTTTAACAGCGATTACTACGTCCACAGGATTGCTTGTTCATTTCCATGGGAAATATTTTCATTAACAAAGCTTTAAATATGACGAAATAAATGGGATCCGTCAACCCTCCCATAGTAGGCTATTGGGTCTTCCATGTAATGTACTTTTTGTATATTTCCTTATTTGTCATTTTGACAGCACATTTCATTTCGTAGGTATTCAGTAACTATGTTTTGAGATGTGAAGGGATGAACTCATTGATGAAATAAATAGGTAATAAATGAAGGCATAAATAAATGACTCTTATCTAGTTCTAATTAAGCCTTTTGAGAAAAGGACTCAAGCATTTTTTGTCTTCAAGCTTCTGTGGAGCTTATCATAGCATCTGACACATAATGGTTTCTCAGGAAATGTATGTATTATGGACTGTATTTCATAAGTATAGAATACACATATGTATGTATACACACACACACACACACATGCCTTATAGAGGCACTGCAGCACCTGTCACTCAGTAAGAATAGACAGATCAATGCATGTCCAATGCATGTTTTATGTCATCATTTTCAGGACAAGTTTCTCCACAAGGGGCTCATGAACCATTTACATCAGAATATATAAATTAAGTAGGAATAATTTTGGTCCCCAATCCAAGGTCAATCTTGGGCATTTTTCACAAGTTCTTAAGTGGTTCTGATGTACCCACATTAGAAACTTACCTTCTAAACCGAGGGATACTTGAGAGCAGGAACTAGGTTTATGCATCTTTGATTCTCTCAAATGCAATGCAACTTAAGGCCCAGGACAGACTAGGCTTTACTTTGGAAGGATATTTCAGGGGCAAGTTCTAACTGGATGTCTTGACTGTCAAACTGGTGATGTTTTGCACCAAGCCAATAAAAAAAAAAGATGATCTTACAAGGGTCAAGTTGTATACCATAATTGCTTTCTCCAGCATGCTTCTGGAAGTTAAGAGGACTGTCTCAGGCTTGTAGAACCATGGGTTCCATTATGCCCTACTATATGAGACTGGGTTTAAGGAGTATGCTAATGGTGCTGTGTGACTCAGTGGTAAAGAATCAAGCCACCGATGCAAGACAGATGCAGGACAAGTGGGTTTCATCCCTGGGTCGGGAAGACCCCCTGTAGTAGGGCATGTCAACCCACTCCCATGGAAATCCCATGGACAGAGGATCCTGGTGGGCTACAGTCCATGGGGTCCCTAAAAGTTGGACATGACTGAATGACTGGGCATGCAACATAACAGCTGTTGTTACTGCAAATCTCTGAACTGAACAGCACCAACTAATGAACTGACTCTAATCCAATTCCTCAGACCCAGACTCTGGCAGAGGTTTCTATGTCCAGAAGTTTATTAGAAAGTGCTTTTGGAGATAAATCTATGGAGAGTGAAGGTGTTAGAACTGAGCAGAAGGAGGGACTGGGCTGTGATGTAGTTAAAACAAAGGCCTTAGTTGACCCCACCAGGGAACTCTGGTGCTAGGATGACCCTTCAGAGTCGCTCCACTTGAGGCAAGTGGGCCAGGCCTTTGAACTCCACATGAAAGAATCACTGGATGTGGGCTCACCCTGCAACCTTGGAGGCTCCCTTCCATGGAGGACCACTGGTAGCCGGACAGCTGACAATGACTAGCAACCTCAACACCTGGGCACGTGAGTCCTTTAGTTTTAATGGAGAATATCTGTCTGGCACACTAGCACTTGCAACACACTAATTGTCTGTGACTAATGGCACCCACTCCAGTGCTCTTGCCTGGAGAATCCCATGGACGGAGGAGCCTGGTGGGCTGCAGTCCATGGGGTCGAGAAGAGTCGGGCACAACTGAGCGACTTCACTTTCACTTTCACTTTCCTGCATTGGAGAAGGAAATGGCAACCCACTCCAGTGTTCTTGCCTGGAGAATCCCAGGGATGGGAGAGACTGGTGGGCTGCCGTCTATGGGGTCTCACAGAGTCGGACACGACTGAAGCGACTTAGCAGCAGCACCACCTCTAGAGAATTCGTAGCTTGAAGATGGTGCAGTGTGTTGCTAGTTAGCCATAGGCTTTGGGGTCGGGGATAACAAATCCGATGTCTCCTCTTTTTACTAGCTGTATGACCTATGTAACAAGCTTAATTTTTCCAAACTTCAGGTTTTTCCTTGCAAAATGGTACATGACAATGCCTGGCTCCCAGGAAGTTATATGTACAAAGAAGCCCCTCTGCTTCCACTCTTTCTCCTTAAAAATTATTTAACATCAGTTTAACATTTATTTACTCCTCAAACGTGTTGTGCGATTTGATTCAGTATGTGTCTGTAAAATGCAAATGACTTGGGGGAAGGCACAATCGCATCCCCTGAGCCTGTTCTGAAAATCAATGACTTAAAAAAAAAAAAGTACATTTTAAAAGCATAATAAAAACTGCCTTATAGATATAATAAAAACATAATGGTTTCACATAATAATGGAAAGTAATTGAAGGAAACAATATAAAGTAAATTATTTCTTTGACAAATATCTGAGTGCCTACAGCCTGTGCCAAGCCTATCTTGTATGTATGGGATTCATTGATGAACAAAGTAGATGAAACTCTTCTCTTTCAGAGTACATCTTCTAAAAGGCAATTATGTATGTATACATATATACTCAAATAAACAGATACACAAATGCCTTTATTTATTTATATACAGACAGGTAGTAGGTAGGTAGATTATTGTTGTTGAGTTGTTAGGTTGTGTCTGACTCTTGCGACCCCGTGAGCTTTTCGTGGATTTTCCAGGCAAGAATATTGGAGTGGGTTGCCCTTTCCTTCTAAGCCATAGTCTCTGGACTCCTGGCAAAACACTCTCCATCTCCACGAGATGAAACAGAAAGAACACAGGGAATTTGGGAATATTTCCTATGTTCTGAGTGCAGCATTTTACTCTGGCTTGAGAACTGGGGAAAAATCATTCTTTCAGTCAAAGGGCTCATGAAATAGCTAGACAGATAGATACACGACAGATATGTTAGAAAGTTGTAAGTACTATGAGGAAAACCAAGAAAATTTTGAGGAAGAATCAAAGATTCATTTTAAAAAAAGATGGTCCATGTGAGCTTCATTCCGTCAACGAAAATGACCTTTCCATGAGAGTTGAAGGAGGTGTGGGAGCCACCCTAGGGGAAAGTTGTTTTAAATACAGACAGTAGCCAGTGCAAAGGTCCTGAGGTAGACACGTGCCTGTTGTATGAGGCGCCGCAAGGAGTCAGATTGTGTGATACCTAGAGAAAATAATCACGGGGTGGCGCCTTGACTGTCCTAGCCTAGCCTGACCACAATGCAAGGCCTCCCCTACCAGCCTGCCTCTGACTGCCTCTGCTCAGATGGAGGACCCCCACGCTATTGCACATCCCTCTTCACTTTCCTGCCCTCCACAAAGATCAGCAAATGACACACTTGCTGTGCCTAGTTGCTCAGTCAGGTCTGACCCTTTGCGACCACATGAACTGTAGTCTGCCAGGCTGCTGTGTCTGGGGGATTCTCCAGGTAAGAATACTGGAGTGGGTTGCCATGCCCTCCTCCAGGGGATCTTCCCAACCCAGGGATTGAACCAGGTCTCCATATTGCAGGTGGATTCTTTACTGTCTGAGCCACTAGGGAAGCCCAATAATACTGAAGTGGGTAGCCTATCCCTTCTCCAGGGGATCTTCCTGACCCAGGAATTGAACCAGGGCCTCCTGCATTGCAGGTGGATTCTTTACCAGCTGAGCTGCCAGGGAGGCTGGCATTTTATTCTCTTTCTCTATAGAAATCACAATTAGTGGAATCAGCCTGGAAAAAATCACCAAGATAAAATAAAACACACACACACACACACAGTACAGACAAGCCTGGGACTGACATCCCAAATGAGCTTCTGGAAAAAATCACCAAGATAGAATAAACTCTGTCTCTCTCTCTGTCTGTCTAGGGTACAAACAAGCCTGGAATTGACACCCCAAATGAGTTCCACAAGAAAGCTCAGAACTAGACTAGGTCTTCAGCCTAGGTCCTGCCTCAGCCTAGCGATAGTAGTCATTGATAAGAGAAACTGATCTCTTATATTTCCATAACTTGAATGTTTCATCCTGGAATGGAATTTATAAAATAGAGAGACAAATACTACTTTATGGTACAGATATCACTGCCCCTCAGACTTCTTCCCCTGTGATCCGCACTCTACTTGGGTTGAAAATGTTAGTAGACGGACTCAAACACAGTAGTTTCTGCTCTGTGAATTCATACTCATAATCCAACTTTAACACCATGAAAAGCTTTAGTGATGGATCTCAGAATCTTGTGGAGAAAACTGCTCAAGATTACATACAATCTTAACTCTCATATCTTCTGGGATCTCATTTCTGAGTATTTATGACAAGAGGAAATTCTTCATCCTTTCCCTACATCCAGGAGGAGCTACATAATATCAGCCTTTGCACCAGAGTATCATCATCTAGACCTTTGATGATGTTTGGTGCCTATAACCGCATTCAGTTCTCTTGAAAAGTCAGGATGGTGTAAACATATTCCTGATGAACTACTCAAGGCAGTGCTTTGCTCTCTCTGATTTTACCCAGTGTCTCTAATGGCTTTGTCTCTGACACCAAATGACTGAAGAAATATTGGTCAAGACACACTTAAAATCTCTAAAACTCTTTTCTTACTTGCAAAACAAGAGTCTTGTACCCATGACATGAAGACAAAGATTTAGTTCCTGGCTTTGCCTATTGTTTTTAACTTTAAAACATTTTCCCATTTTTATTGAGACATAATTGACATAGAGCACTGTATAAGGTGAAATATACAGTGTAAGGATTTGACTTGTAACTGGACTTTGACACTTTTGAGAATGCTGCTGTTTTTTAAAATTTATTTTTAATTGGAAGATAATTGATTTACTACATTGTGTTGATTTCTGCTGTACAAAAATATGAATCAGCTATCAGATCGGATCAGTCACTCAGTCCTGTCCAACTCTGCGACCCCATGAATCGCAGCATGCCAGGCCTCCCTGTTCATCACCAACTCCCGGAGTTCACTCAGACTCACGTCCATCGAGTCAGTGATGCCATCCAGCCATCTCATCCTCTGTCATCCCCTTCTCCTCCTGCCCCCAATCCCTCCCAGCATCAGAGTCTTTTCCAATGAGTCAACTCTTCACATGAGGTGGCCAAAGTACTGGAGTTTCAGCTTTAGCATCATTCCTTCCAAAGAAATCCCAGGGCTGATCTCCTTCAGAATGGACTGGTTGGATCTCCTTGCAGTCCAAGGGACTCTCAAGAGTCTTCTCCAACACCACAGTTCAAAAGCATCAATTCTTTGGCACTCAGCCTTCTTCACAGTCCAGCTCTCACATCCATACATGACCACTGGAAAAACCATAGCCTTGACTAGACGAACCTTTGTTGGCAGAATAATGTCTCTGCTTTTGAATATGCTATCTAGGTTGATCATAACTTTCCTTCCAAGGAGTAAGCATCTTTTAATTTCATGGCTGCAGTCACCATCTGTAGTGATTTTGGAGCCTAGAAAAATAAAGTCTGACACTGTTTCCCCATCTATTTCCCATGAAGTGGTGGGACCGGATGCCATGATCTTCATTTTCTGAATGTTGAGCTTTAAGCCAACTTTTTCACTCTCCACGTTCACTTTCATCAAGAGGCTTTTGAGTTCCTCTTCACTTTCTGCCATAAGGGTGGTGTCATCTGCATATCTGAGGTTATTGATATTTCTCCCGGCAATCTTGATTCCAGCCTGTGTTTCTTCCAGTGCAGCACTTCTCATAATGTACTCTGCATATAAGTTAAATAAGCAGGGTGACAATATACAGCCTTGACGTACTCCTTTTCCTATTTGGAACTAGTCTGTTGTTCCATGTCCAGTTCTAACTGTTGCTTCCTGACTTGCATACAGATTTCTCAAGAGGCAGGTCAGGTGGTCTGGTATTCCCATCTCTTGAAGAATTTTCCACAGTTTATTGTGATCCACACAGTCAAAGGCTTTGGCATAGTCAATAAAGCAGAAATAGATGTTTTTCTGCAACTCTCTTGCTTTTTCTATGATCCAGCAGATGTTGGCAATTTGATCTCTGGTTCCTCTGCCTTTTCTAAAACCAGCTTGAACATCAGGAAGTTCACGGTTCACATATTGCTGAAGCCTGGCTTGGAGAATTTTGAGCATTACTCTACTAGCGTGTGAGATGAGTGCAATTGTGCGGTAGTTTGAGCATTCTTTGGCATTGCCTTTCTTTGGGATTGGAATGAAAACTGCCCTTTTCCAGTCCTGTGGCCACTGCTGAATTTTCCAAATTTGCTGGCATATTGGAATCATATTGGAATCAGCTATAAGTACACATATATCTCCTCCCTCTTGAGGCTCCCTCTCAGCCCTACCCCCGTCCCACTCCTCTAAAGCACAGAGCACTGAGCTGGGCACCCTGTGCTATACAGCAGGTCCCCACTAGCAATCTATTTTACACGTGGGAGCGTGCATATGTCAATTTGTTGTGTAGTCGCTGAATTATGTCCGACACTTTTGTAACCCCATAAACTGCAGCCTGCCAGGATCCTCTATCTATGAGATTTACCAGGCAAGAATACTGGAGTAAGTTGCCATTTCCTTCTCCAGGGGATCTTTCTGATCCAGGGATTGAGCCTGCATCTCCTGCATTGGTAGGCAGATTCTTTACCACTGAGCAATCAGGGAAGCCTGTGTATGTCCACGCTACTTATTAATTCCATGACTTGAAGCAAGGCATTTGAACTTTCTATGCTGAAAGCTCCCCGTCTGAGTGAGCTACCTCACAAAATACCATGGCATTAGAGGAGCTTTGCAGAATAACTATGGAGTGATACTGAAATTAAAGAGGCATTAATGTCTGTTGCCAGGGATCACTGAGGTATACTGTCTGCTGTGGAGTTCTAGGACATCTGGAGAGGTCACCTGCATCTTCCTAACTCAAAAAAGAATTCAAAGGCACTCACACACACATTTTCTTATTCTACTAATAGGATGGACATTTTCTTTCATAGGATTAGCTCCTCTGAGGCCCAACTTTATGATCTTATGGCTATGAATGATCATCCCCTTTTTCACTAAGACAATCAGTTTATGTTAATAATTGAGAACTCGGCCTCTGGGCCAAAAAGTTTCCAGACTTGTTCGCTCACTAGCTGCAAACCTGGGCAAATTTCTTCGCTTTTCTAAACCTAGATACTGTAGATTTATATAACAGCAGGACTAATAAAGTACTTTTTAATAGAATGTTGATTACATTTAATAAAATAATGCATATACTTGTTTTAGCATGGTATCTGGCACATAGAAAGTGGTCAAGACTGATCATTACTAGTGTTGTTAATATTGGTTTGTAACTATATACATCTGTGTTTCCCAGGTGGCACCGTGGTAAAGAATCCACCTGCAAATGTAGGAGACACAAGAAATTCAGGTTCAGTCCCTGGGTGGGGAAGATCCCGTGGAGAAGGGAATGGCAACGCACTGCAGTATTCTTGGCTGGGAGACCCCATGGACAGAGGAGCCTGGAGGGCTACAGTCCATGGGCTTGCAGAGAGTCAGACATGACGGGGTGACCACACACACACACACACACACACACACACACAATCTATATATAAACATATGTATGTGTGTGTGTGTATTTATATATATATATATATATATATAACAATATTTTTAAAGTTAGGTACTTGGAATCAGGCTGACAAGGAAAATGGCTCTCTTGGTAATTAAGGCTGTAACTTCAACATGACCATGACAGTGTTCATATTCATCTATACAGCCCATGGAATTCTCCAGGCCAGAATACTGGAGTGGGTAGCTGTTCCCTTCTCCAGGGGATCTTCCCAAACCGTGGATTGAACCCAGGTCTCCCACATTGCAGGCGGATTCTTTACCAGCTGAGTCACAAGGGAAGCCCTCTTTTCTTTTAGAGAAAGTTATTTCAATGCATTATTCTGCTCTGTGTGTTGAAAAGAGGATGGGGGTAAAGGATGACAGAGAACTGACCCAAAGGTTTAACCGAGAGTCCATTGTAATTAAAGCACTGGGCTATGAATAGAATGGAGGTATTTGGACTCTAATACATACATAAAAGAGAGAGGATGTTCTCTTGGATGCTAAAAGAATTCTCTGCCAGCAACAGTATGCACATTGCTCCCTCCAATACTGCTAACAAAATGCATACGTAGAAACCACCAGAAGCCTCTGGACCCACCTTGCTTTTTCTTGCTACTCCTAGTTCTCCATGCCCTAATTTCTGCCTTATGCTTTCCCCACCAAAATTTAAGGGGGAAGAAAAAAAGCTTGAGATTTACACAGGTACTTGGTGGTGACTCAGAACCTCATAGAATTTATAGTCTTGCTGGCTTCTGTTTGAAATCCAGCTCTGTCATTTACATTAGCTGTGTAACCTTGAGAAGATTCTTAACATCTCAACATTGTTTTCCTCCAATCTGCTGTGGTGATTACAGGAGACCCCTGGAATTACTGTGTTTTGATTACTTACCAGACACCAGCTGAAGTGAGAGGTATGGAGACATTTATACATGGAATCTAAACTGAGGAAATATCGTGGGGGTAAGAGCTATCTCTGTGAATCAACATTAACACAAAGATCCCAAGCATTAAACACAGGACTGCAGAGCAGGACAGACAATTCAGACCCCACCAGAAAGTCTGGTCTCAGCCACTGCATCATCACTTTGCCTCCATCTGCCTTGGTTTCTAGACCCATAAAAGGTGGTGCTGGTTTAGTCACAAAGTCGTGTCCAACTCTTGCAATCCCGTGGACTGTAGCCTGCCAGGCTCCTTTGCTCATGGGATTCTCCAGGCAAGAGTACTGGAATGGGTTGCCATTTCCTTCTCCAGGGCATCTTCCTGACCCAGGAATCGAACCCAGGTCTTCTGTATTGCAGGCAGATGATTTACCAACTGAGCTATGAGGGGAGGAATTAGAACCTATCCACAGAATAGGTGTGAGAAATAAATGAGATATGGATATAAATCACACTGTGTTGGCTTTCCCATAATGATTCATAAGTGCGAGTGTTTATTGTTACTATAGCAGCAGTAGGAACAGCAGCATGGTCATGGTTGGTTGTTACTGAAGCCAGTGGGGCAGGACAAGGTGCACAGGTTTTCTAGACAATGAAAGCAATCTGAGCAAGTGTGTTTGGGCTGGAACTCCAAATGTGATGCAGGGAGTGGGCACTGAATGCACACTGACAGCATGTTATAAATGGGAAAGTCGGAAAGTAAATCCTGAGACTGGAGCCCCCCCTCTGGGGTCCACCTGCTACCCCTCCACTGTACCCATAAGGACAAACCAAAGATAGAAGGTGCAGACTCTGATCCGCCTCAAGGAGACCCTTTTCCCTCCATCTCCGTAGTTAGGACTGCAGACGAATTCTCTCTCTGGAGTAGAAGTTCTAGCAAGCAATAAAAGATGTGGGAAAACAAAGTTCAAAGAAAGCATCCTTGAATGCCCCAAGGAAGTTTCCACAGGTTTCCTCGTCCTGTGGTATGGGAGCTGATGGGGTGTAAGGTTCAGTCTTCCTTTAAAACAACAGGGTGCAGTGGAATAGGATGGCAGGACACCAAAACAGAGCTCAGTAAGTTTCCTCAGTTCCTCCTTTAGTCTACATTTGGGGAAACCTGGGCTCAGGAAGTGGGCAACGTGGCTGACTTCTTAGCTCCAGAAGGTGGTAAGGACTAGAGCAGATGAGAATCCAGGGTGAGTGGCTCCAACCTGGAAGCTGTTTTCCTATCACACTGTTGTTCCCCTCCATGGAGCACAATACTGGAGGCTTACAGGAGAAGAATTAAAGGATGCCTTAGAAACTCAAGTCTCCCCAGTTTATAGACAGGGCTTCTGAGCCCCATAGAGAAAAATCAGCTTGTCTCAGGTAACCATGGATGGATGGCTGAAGTAGAATTATAATTCTAGTCCCTGCACTCAGACAGTGCGCTTTCTGTGCCCACTCACACTTCTGCAGAAATCCCAGAGGCTGGAGGGTCTTAGAAGAGGTCCCTGCTCCTCAGGGTTTTCTGCATATAGACCAGGAGTCAGCCTGTGAAGCTTTTAAGCTCCCTGTTTGTGGCTGGCCAGGCCCCAGGTTGGCTCTGTGTACCTCTCAAGTAGCAATTCCCATGAAATATCTCACAAAAAACTTAGTGGAAAGGAATGAGGTCTCTTATTCGATCTGTTGTAAGATTGTTGCCGGCTGTCCTATCTTGGTGGGTTCAACATCTTCCCCAGTTTCTTGGTTCTCATGCATCAGGTACAGATGCGGAGCTTGGGGACCTGGAGGGCTCCAGAACACTGACCCCAGGGTGGACAATCATCCACAGGCTTTTTTTTTTTTCCCCCACCTAGAACACATATCACCTGACTGCTCCTGGCCAGAGCTGCTGAGACAGACAAGCCATTCAGCTCCTTGGCCAGGTAGTGATGGAAGAACCACAACACAGCAGCATCTGGAAACATGTAATCAGAATTGGCACAATTGCAGGGTAAATGCAATGAAGTATATTAAATTATTTCTGCAACCGCAGCTCTGTCTTTAAAAGGGAAAAAAAAACATCATACGCAATGTTTCATATTTCAATTTTAAAAGAGGGAGGCTCGACTTATAGAGTCAAATACATAGTTCAGGGCAAAGCATGTAGTTTGGTTTGTAGTTTATTTTCATATGCTTATTTATTTATTTATGGTTAGCTGAGTTCCAAAAAGGAATTGAAGCAAAAGATTTGTAGTTTTTTTTTTTTTCTTTTCCAAGTTAGGTCAGACCAAAAGTTTTCTTTGAGAGGCTTATCACTGTGTTGGAAATTGGGGAGACAGATAAAAGAAAGAGTGTGATCCTTATCCTCAAGGTCTCAATCACATGAAATAAAGATGGAATAATCAAAATAATAATGTACAATGCTATGGTTTATCAAAATATTATCACATGCTGTAATTTAATAAAATCTTTCCAAACAAGACTGTGATCAAACAATTTTTCCTAGCCTATTCATAATTAAATTGATACTCAGAGGGGAAAGATGGTCAAATCAGGTTCATCTGGCTGGTAGCTGGTAGACCCAAACTTGGTATTGAATCTGAAATCAAGTGTGGTCACTAAGAAAGAAGAGAGGAAGAAAAGCTGAACTGGTTTGGGAAGGCTTTCTGAAAGAAATGATATACAGACTGGTATGAATACAAGTAAGAAGAGTCTGATGTTAGTAGAACAGAGAAAGACACAGCAATTAATGAAGGAATTCCTAACCCTTCATAAAATGCATAACCCAGTTTATGCTGTATTCCATATCTACGCGGCTCTGAATGCCTCCTGAAATTGAGCCCGTTGCTTGCTTCCACATGCAGTGGCCCTGCTGATGGCTCATAATATTCTTATGCTTACAAAGTCATTTTATCACCTCTCCGCACGTGAGAGTCTGGTTTTGGCCATGATTTCCATTGGGTCCACCACCCTTATGGCAGAAAGTGAAGAGGAACTCAAAAGCCTCTTGATGAAAGTGAAAGTGGAGAGTGAAAAAGTTGGCTTAAAGCTCAACATTCAGAAAACGAAGATCATGGCATCCGGTCCCACCACTTCATGGGAAATAGATGGGGAAACAGTGGAAACAGTGTCAGACTTTATTTTTCTGGGCTCCAAAATCACTACAGATGGTGACTGCAGCCATGAAATTAAAGATGCTTACTCCTTGGAAGGAAAATTATGACCAACCTAGATAGCATATTCAAAAGCAGAGACATTACTCTGCCAACAAAGGTTCATCTAGTCAAGGCTATGGTTTTTCCTGTGGTCATGTATGGATGTGAGAGTTGGACTGTGAAGAAGGCTGAGTGCCAAAGAATTGATGCTTTTGAACTGTGGTGTTGGAGAAGACTCTTGAGAGTCCCTTGGACTGCAAGGAGATCCAACCAGTCCATTCTGAAGGAGATCAGCCCTGGGATTTCTTTGGAAGGAATGATGCTGATGCTGAAACTCCAGTACTTTGGCCACCTCATGCAAAGAGTTGACTCATTGGAAAAGACTCTGATGCTGGGAGGGATTGGGGGCAGGAGGAGAAGGGGATGACAGAGGATGAGATGGCTGGATGGCATCACTGATTCGATGGACGTGAGTTTGAGTGAACTCCGGGAGTTGGTGATGGACAGGGAGGCCTGGTGTGCTGCGATTCATGGGGTCAAAAAGAGTCGGACACGACTGAGCAACGGATCTGATCTGATCTGATCTGATCCATTGGGTCCACCATATTTAGAGCCCCGGGAGCTTAAGCTATGATAGGCCCCACAAAGCCTGTTTCCACAGACAGGCTGGGTAGTCCAACCCAGAGGTAATGATCACAGGAAGGACTTTTCTCAGTGGAAGACAGAAGGTTGCCAGTGGATAAATGCCTTTTCCCATTTTCCTTTTGACAGACTACTTTGCAATGTACTGGTTTCCTGTAGAACCTCTCTGGAGACATCCTAAGTGACCAAGCAGTTAGCTGCACTTCCTGGAGAAACTGTGACCAACTTGTTAACATAATACCCTGTGACAACTTTCTCTTGAAATACCAACTTTGCTTATTTCTGAAATATCAAACTCCCCTGATATTATTAATGCTCACATCTTCTCAGTTTCCTTTTCTAGGTTCTCCTTATTAGAACTTCTGAACATTGAAATGCCCAGCTTTTAGTCTTTGGAAATTTTCTCATCCAGACTCAATTATTATTTTTTGGTGGCAGGGGGTTGGGGGGGGGCAGTTAGTTCTATTGCTGATGAGTCACAAACGTATTTCTCCAATTCAGACCTGCTTTCTAGACTTCAGACTTGTGTGTTCAGCCAACTGCCTGAGCACTGTCTCCACATGGATGCCCAATCAGTATCACACACTTAACGTGACTAAAACCAAACTGTCTTCTGTATATAAGCTCCTCAGGCAATCTCTCCTGCACTTTCTCCATCTCAGAAAATAACCGTTCCAGTCTGCTGACACTGGAGCCAGCTTTGACACCTTTTTCCCCCTGCATCTCCCCACCTTGCCTCCCCATCCATCCCCATGCCCATCCGCTCCATGCATAGATACTGCATTATCTACAGATAATGCAGTATCTCTGCACTTCTTTTCCTTCCACAGCTTTTATTCTGCAGAGTGGTCCACCGTGCCATTATCTCCTGCTAAATCATCACAGAAGCTTCCTAACCAGTCTCTCTGCTGCCACTTGGTCTCCCTATTTTCAACTCAGTGGACGAAGTGGTTCTTTTAGGATATAAATCATATGACATCTCTCCTTAGCTTAAAAAACATCTTAAATTTTCCATCCTACGCAGAGCAGAAGCCAGTCCTCAAAATGACCTACAAAGCTCTCTTTGATCAGCCTTCCCCAGACTTCAATATCTTTTTATTTTCTCTCTCTACAACAGTTCCCTTGGCCTCCTTGACTGTCCTCAAATTTGCCCCCCCCTTGCTTTCATCTCAGGGTCTCTGCACTTGTCATTCCTCAACTAGAGGGAACATATCCTAGATATATGCTGGTTCACTTTCCCCCTTCCTCAGGGGTCTGCTCAAAAGACCTCTTCTCAACAAGGTCCATCGTGACCATCCCATTGAACATTGCCATAGAATCCTTTTACCCTTTCCCAGCTTTGTTCTTCTGTATAACACTTCTCCCATCCAACACGCTATATACTTTACTTAATTATGTGGTTTATTATCTGTTTGTTGGGTTCAGTCACTACATTGTGTCTGACTCTTTGCGACCTGCCAGGGAATATATTCACTCACTACATCCATCGACAGTAAGCATCATGAGTCCAGAATCCACCCTGAACCTCATATTCCTAGCCATGTAACAGGAAGGTGCTTGATAGATGTTCGTGGGATAAGTGAGCACTTATTTACCATGTGTGCTCTGTGATCACCCTCCCTTTGGGATCAGTGTTTCCCACCTGCTGAAATCATGAAAAGGGTGTAGAAAACTGCCTTTGTGGTCATCATCTGTGGCTGAAGGCCTGGGCAGAAGCTATGTCTCTTGTGTGTAGGAAAAGACAGCACATCCTCTGCAGTATTAGCACAACTCTCACCAAGGAGGGAACAAGACCATTACCAGGGGCACAGCCTGCAGACTCACTAGCGTAGGCCAGGCCTTCCCAAGTAGCTGCCATGGTGTGCTGGCTGCCATGGATTACAGAGTGCCACGTGTGCATGCAAAGCAAAGGAACTGCTGCTGCTGCTAAGTCATGTCAGTTGTGTCCGACTCTGTGAGACCCCATAGACGGCAGCCCACCAGGCTCCCCCGTCCCTGGGATTCTCCAGGCAAGAACACTGGAGTGGGTTGCCATTTCCTTCTCCAATGCAGGAAAGTGAAAAGTGAAAGTGAAGTCGCTCAGTCGTGTCCGACTCCTAGCAACCCCATGGACTGCAGCCCACCAGGCTCCTCCATCCATGGGAGTTTCCGGGCAAGAGCACTGGAGTGGGTCGCCAGTGCCTTCTCCAAAGGAAAGGAGCAGTAGGTGGGAAAGGCATTAAGTTTTCACTTGAGCCAAGTCTTCATGTGGCATTTCAATAAGCAACGATGGGATGGAAAGGAGGGTCATTCCATGTGAAAAAAAAATTTAATGACGGGATTATTACCCTGAGAAGAGGGGACCTGGGAGTGATGGAGCCGGGAGGCAGTGGCTGAGCAGCGAGTTTCTCTTCAGGTTCTGAGGGCAGTGCTACGTGTGGGCCCGGGGATGGGCAAGGGCCTCATAGAGCTGAGGACTGGCAACAGTCCCTGGGAAGATCACAATCCAAAATGAAGCATCTATGGCTCCTGTCAGCATCCCAGAGGTCTCTCTTCACTCTGAGAAACACAAAAACAAAAAGAAATACACACACACACACACACACACATATTTGGGGAAACATGTTTGAGAGAAGCAAACAAAAAGGCTTATATACATGTGCTATTTAGGGAAGAAGGGAAAAACAAACTTTATTATTATCATTACTACTAATATTGAAATGACCATTCTTGGCTGTGTTGAGCAAGGGATTCTTATATAAATGGCCTTCAATAATTGATGATACACATCTGAGCTTTCCTGCATCATATTAGCTTATAGAGACTTTCACTTATAATTCACTAATCACAACTCTCATCCCCTTACCCTTTAAAGGCTGGGAAAGTTAACACAGTTTCCATAGGACAATGTACACCATAAGGACACTGTGTGGCTCTGTTAGTGAATTGATGCATCAGCAGAAGCAAAGGACAAAATAATCCATCAGAACACAGCCTCTGCCCTCAGCAGACAAAAGGAGCTAGAACTAGAAGATTTGAATTTTGCACCTTAGCCCCGGTGATTTTTAGCTGTGTGAACTTAGGCACCCTGCGTGTGTACTGAGTCGCTTCAGTCGTGTCCTACTCTTTGTGACCCTGTGGACTGTATCCCACCAGGCTTCTCTGTTGTGGGATTTTCCAGGTAAGAATACTGCAGTGGGTTGCCATGACCCACTCCAGGGGATCTTCCTGACACAGGGATCAAACCTGTGTCTCTTAGGTCTCCTGCATTGGCAGGCAGGTTTTTTACCACTAGAGCCACCTGGGAAGCCCTGTTAGTTGCTCAGTCATGTTTGCCTCTGTGATCCAGTGGACTGTAGCCCACCAGTTTCCTCTGCCCATGGAATTCTCCAGGCAAGGATACTGGAGTGGGTAGATATTCTCTTGCACAGGGTATCTTCCCAACCCAGGGGTCAAACCCAGGCAGATTTCTTTACCATCTGAGCCACCAAGGGAAGCCCTTTGCTGCTGCTGTTGCTGCTGCTAAGTCGCTTCAGTCGTGTCCGACTGTGTGCGACCCCATGGTTGGCAGCCCACCAGGCTCCCCCC
Organism: Bos indicus; assembly: GCF_029378745.1. Taxonomy (NCBI): domain Eukaryota; kingdom Metazoa; phylum Chordata; class Mammalia; order Artiodactyla; family Bovidae; genus Bos; species Bos indicus. Next base: position 104,999,799 of record NC_091767.1, on the reverse strand, counting down.
GTCCCTGGGATTCTCCAGGCAAGAACACTGGAGTGGGTTGCCATTTCCTTCTCCAATGCAGGAAAGTGAAAAGTGAAAGTGAAGTCGCTCAGTCGTGTCCGACTCTATCGACCCCATGGACTGCAGTCTACCAGGCTCCTCCGCCCATGGAATTTTCCAGGCAAGAGCACTGGAGTGGGGGTGCCATTGCCTTCTCTGAGGGAAGCCCTTTAGGGGACAATAAATGTTTCCATGGGCTTGATACAGCTGTCTTTAAAAGATAATTAATGATAAAAATTTCATACAGAAACAGACAAGAGAGTTATATCTATAACATAGGAAAAAAACTTGAAAAATCAATAAATCAGTTACGATTGGCAAAGGTTATGAATAGCCAATTCACAAAAACGGAAATCTTAATAACCAATAATGGCCTAAAAATTAGGGAAGTATGCTCTACCTCACCAGTAATCAGGGCAAAATAAAACAAAACCAGAAACAAACATCTATAACAACATCAAAACAGACCACTTTACATTCATCAGCTCATCAAAAATCAAAAAGTTGGACATATTCTTTTGATAAATCAATAGATTCTAATCATTCCGAGTCCTGTGTATTTTAGTCACTTTAAAAAAACCTCAGAATCTTTTGTGGTAAAAGAGGTCAGGGGGCACTGTGATTTTGTTTACTTAAAGTTTTCCATTTATTTGCAAAGTCTTGCCCTTTACTTTGTAAATTATTCACTCCACAGCCAGCTCTGAGCACAGTCAAATTAAAAACTTTGCTTATCCCATGTTTGTTTACCGAGAAGGAGAAGGCTTCTTCTTTTTCCACCCTCCACCCCATCGATCACTCTGGATATTTGTAGGCTAATAAAACCTAACCAGCATGTTTCCAGGTGCTCCACACTCTGAGGTATGCCTAGACCATGCATTGAGATAAAAATGAAACCTTTCATTAATAAATGACTGATTCTGTTCCTGTCTCTTCAATTTTCCATGTTTTAAGGTACCTTTAAAAGGACCATTTCCCCTGCATTATGAGGGACATTAGGCTCGGCGACCTTTTAGATTCTGTGCAATTTTATGACCCTATGACTCCACAGCTTTCCAAAGTCTGTTTTATTATTTTCAACATCGTATTTCATGAGAAGTTAGAGGACAGGGGTGCAGGGAGTGTTGGTAGACAGAGAGAAGAAGGGTGGAGAAAGAAGAGGAGGTCAAGGGGTCCCAACTATGAGTTGGAACCCTGGAAAAGCAGGCTTGAGTCCCAGATGAAACCTACAGAGGGCTCAAATAGCAGCATGTGCTCTGCCAGAGCACACATCTCAAGTCTTGACACTAGCCTTGCAGCTTTGGGAGGTGGACCCATGTCACAGCCCTCGGATGCACATGTAGCCTTTCTTCCAGAGCCCCCTGGGAATCTGTGTTAGAGGTCTCAACTCTCCTGTCCCAGAATGGAACATCCCCTGAAAGCTCTATCTTCCCGGTGTTGGAATTCATACCACCTGCACAGCCATTTCAGATTCTAGTGGGAAATAGGGGATGTGCAGCTAAAGCCAGAACTTAATGAAACGGCTCTTCACATTTGTGATTCATAATAATAGCTCAATAAATGGTAGTGATTTAAAAATACTGAGTGGTAGGTACGTCTATGAGGGCAAGACTTGTGTCTTACATTATCCTTCTCACTGTTATAAATTCTTAATATCTATTTATTGAATGGTTAAATGAATAAACAAAAGAATATGAATTATGGACTTGTCTCTGCCAATGAAGTCAACATGAAACTTAGAGACTAACTCCATCTGGGACTCCATATAGAGAGATTTCCTCCTCCCTATAATAAAGGACATTACTGATCTCATGACTCCAGACCACAGTCCCATCACAGTGACCCCTGCTCCAGTAGTCCAAAGAATTCAGGCCTGATGTCTTAGTCTCATGGACAGAACCTTCTATAGGTCCTTCTGTTATATTTTCAATATGATTTCTCATTAACCTTCTATAAGACCAACCCATCTAATCACATCCTTCTTAATTTTCAGTGTGTTTCTTGCAACAGTACTTCCCTTAAGGACTTTCTTCTCTTTTTTTCACCCAGCTGACTTTCTCCTTTTATTGAAGTTCCAGCATCAGTAACTTTGTTCAGGGAAAATTACTTACCATCCTCTCTCACCCTGCACATATAGGGTAGGGGAGAAACTCCTCTACTGTGTTGGCAAAGATCCCTGAGCTTTCTGAGCATATACCCATAGAAAGCCATAAATCAAAAAGATACAAGCACCCCAATACTCATTGGAGCAGTATTTATAATAGCCAGGACATGGAAGCAACCCAAATGTCCACTAGTAGAGGAATAGATAAAGAAGATGTGGTGTGTCTTCTATATTTATTCTCCTCTCTGTCCCCAAAGATTTCCCAGTGCTTTTATCAAAATAGATACTCAATAAAGTTTTCCACTGAACTGTTATCTTCTGCATATCACTGGGAAGAAATTTCCAGCCATTATTTTATAATGAGTTCATATGAATCTTCACAAGAATTAGTTATTTTTTACAAAGGCTTGGAAGACACATATCAAATAAAAAAGACTTCACATATTGTCCAGCTGAAGAAATACACAGGGAATGTTTAAAAGTCTGGATGCTAAAAATAATCTCTCATTCCATGGTAAGCTGAAATGATATTGCAAAGAAATGTCAATGCATTGAAGTGGAAAGCCAATTACACTTGACATAAATGTATTTTAAACCCAAGCTCTTGCCACTTAATTTAGGTCCCTGCCTTTTCTTGGAGGCAATACTATCCAGGAGAAGCAGTACTGACTTCAGCATGGCACAAATTCTGTCTCACTTCCTGAGTGCATCTTTGTGTAACTCTGTGAACAGGTGAAATGTATTTATATTCTCTAAGCTCAGTTATCTCATCTGTATCATGGTCTAATTAGATGTAACACATGGGGTGTTCTCAATATTTTATGGAATTATGTAAGTAAATAATTTAGCATTGCATACCTCATATGAAACTCATACTGAATATGAAATTCAAAACCCATCCATCTTGGGTGGGTCTTGGGCGGATCTTGGGGCAGGATACATCTAAGTCCTTAGCTATGTCTATGAAAATGACATGCCCAATTACTGGCAATAGATGACATTCAACATACATCTATTAAAATAATGAAAATGGTGTCATCAGTAGTGGTGGTGGCTCTGATAGTGGTTTTCTTCAAAAAGAGGAAGGAGGAGAAGGAAGAGACGGAGGTGGATAAGAGGAGTAAGAGGATAATTGGTAAAGAAAGATGAAAAATGTCAGGAGTTTTTCAAGGAGCATAAAATGTGATACCCATGTTGTTGAGACAAAGTAAGTACTATGACTGGAAACTACTTCTTAGTGTTTACAGCCCAGAAAAGTCCTAGTGGATTTTATCTGTACTAAAGAATACCATAACAACAACTGGGATGAGACTGCTTTCATCATGATTTAAAAAGGCCTGTCAACATCTCTAAGGATGAAGTGCTTTAAACTTGTGAATTTCTTGGAATTCCAAGATGGCTATGGCTTTTCTTTCTGTGACCCAAGGCAGCATAATTGCAAGAGTATCAACTGGATATCCTGATTTAGGTTCAAAAGTCTGATTTTTTTAAATAGTTCATGCAAGTTAAAAATAGCCAAGACTTGACTTCAGGGAATTATTCTTTCAAAAGTATTATTTCTTTAGAAAGTGCCACATTTTTGTTTTTTCCATGTCATCACTGGCACAACCATTTTTGAAGGCTTAGTGATAATACTCTTTTTAAACTTTAGTCTCAGTGATGAGGCCCCTTCAGGAGAGAACAAAGGGTTCCTTACTTAAATCTTAAACTAAAGAGGATGAGGGAAATGTTTTGCTTGATATATGCTACCGATGAAGCTAATGGCACAGCAAAAACTAGCTCTTAGAGGTAGTTAAGTTCGCTTGTACACTGGTTTTAGGATGGGGGAATATGCATGTCAACAATTTATGACTTTGTTTTGACTTGAGTATTTGGTTTAATAATTTCATCAGCTATTTTCTTTGTCTGCTTGATCTCTTCTAATTCATTTTGTGTTTCTTTCATATGTTATGACATTAAAAACCAACATGTCAAAATGGACTATATTTCCTTAGGCACAAATTTTTCTTTTTCGTTTTTTTTTTTTTACTCTTGTTCCTGATTATATAAGGAATAAAGGCTTAATAGAAAAAATGTGAAAAATAAAGGAAAAATTAAGATATTACATCTATATATCACCAACTGGAAGCATGCATTCACAGCCATTCCTGCTATATACACACAATATTATAAGTCTATTGGTCTGTTTCTTCCTAACTTTTAATCTGTGCATTTTTCCTCTTTATATACTCCTTATATAAATTTATATTCAGATTTTTTGTTTGCCTGTGTTGTGTTGTTTTTTTTCAACCTCAGATAAGGCATATAATTGAGTCAATATTACTTTTTATTTCATAATAATTATAATTGATTCTTTTCCATACTTGCTTTATTTTACCTTATATTTTATTTTCCATTTATTTCCTTTCCTTCCCCTTCCCTTTCTTCCCCAAAACACACAAAATAGTGTATTTGATGTTTCCTTAGATATAGAGTCAATCTTGAAAAATATTTTATATGTATGCATTTTTCACTTACAGAAATAAAATTATGAATTTCCTGCTTATTTTATTGTATTGTATTTCTTAATTTATTCAATAAATACTATGCTTTCAATAGGTAACCTCATTCCTCCAAGGGGATCTAATTTATTTCTTCTGACTATAACTCTACTCCATTATGAGTACCCTCTCCTTTTTAATTTATCCAATCTGCTGGTAATTGACATTTAAGCTAGTTCTACTTCCCCACAACCACAGACATTTTATGAATAAATCTGTCAACTGACCTCTGGAGAAGGGCATGGCAACCCACTCCAGGATTCTTGCCTAGAGAATCCCATGGACAGAGGAACCTGCTGCTGCTAAGTCGCTTCAGTCGTACTCTGTGCGACCCCATAGACGGCAGCCCACCAGGCTCCCCCGTCCCTGGGATTCTCCAGGCAAGAACACTGGAGTGGGTTGCCATTTCCTTTTCCAGTGCATGAAAGTGAAAAGTGAAAGTGAAGTTGCTCAATCGTGTCTGACTCTTAGTGACCTCATGAACTGCAGCCTACCAGGCTCCTCCGTCCATGGGCTTTTCCAGGCAAGAGTACTGGAGTGGGCTGCCATTGCCGTCTCCGATAGTTCTGCTAGTGTTGCTTTATTAATCTTGAGTCTATCTTAGGTGCATTTATCTTTACAAACATTGTAGCTGTTGGATATATTGTTCTTTCAAGTATGCTTTTATTGAACTCTTATGCCCACTTTTATCTCAGATTATCTTTATCTATTATGAAATTGCTACCTCAGCCTCCTATGGTACACATCTTCCTCATAGACTTCTTTCTCTATCTTTGTGCACACTCTTTATATCCATTTGTTTAAAATTTTTCTCTGAATGATAACAAATTAGTGAATCTTGACATAAGAAACGCAATCAGAAAACTCTCTGACTTTTAAGCTATGAATTTAAACCATATACATTTAATGTATCATCATTTTGCTGACACAATGCCACTTGTTCTTGCAACTTTATTTTGTACTTCATATTTGCCATGCATTTTTTTCCTTTGCATTTCTCCTTTCAAACTATCCAATGGCCAGAGTATATTCCATCTTGCTGTTTTTGAAAACTACATATTCTATTGAATTTTTTTCAGATAGAATCAATTTATTAAAATCTGTAATTATTTTCTTTTAATTTTGTCATCAATGCTTAAAATTTCAATGTATACATCTTCCTCTGATCAAGACAAACACTTTAATCCATTCTTTTCTTTCTTGAACTTGCCTTCTCTACTCCCTTATTGCATCATGTTGAGTTTTAGTCTGAATTCCTATATATTTCCCTTTTCTTCCATTTTTATTTGTGAGAGACATATCACTAAGATAAAAACTTTTGCTAAAGTAATTAATATTGTTTCCCAGTTCTCCAGATAAATAATTATCTACTTGTTGTAATACATCCTATAAAAGTATATTCAAAGACATTATTTTTGCATTACAATTTCCGAGCTTTGTATACCTAAGTTTATTTCATTTCTGCATTTGAATTTGATATACATATGCTTTTTATAAAACACTTCTAAATATTTCTCCACTCTCTTGAATATACTACTATATAAAGAATGTTGACTTCAACCTGATTTCCTACTCCTTTGTAAGTCATATATTTTTAATCTAGAAATGCACATAACTCTCTCTTCTGAAGTTTTTGCTTGTGCTTTACTATAATTATTTATTTATTTATTTGCTTCTCCTTTATATTGATTTCTTTATCTACATTATTTAGCACTCAGAATTTTCTATATAAAATGCTTCCTTAAAAACTGGATTATTTGTTTTCATGGAACTGAACAAATAGTTCCAAAATTTATATGGAATCACAGAAGACCCAGAGTTACCAAAGAAATTCTGAGGAAAAAGAACAAAGCAGGAAGAATAACCATCCCAGACTTCAGACAATACTATTAAGTTACAGTAATCAAAACAGCATGGTATTAGCACAAAAACAAACATATAGATGAATGGAACAAAAGAGAGAACCCAAAAATAAACCCACACATCGATGGTCAATTAATCTTAAGCAAAAGAGGAAAGTATATACAATGGAGAAAAGATAGTCTCTTCAGCAAGTGGTGTTGGGAAAGCTGGGATAGCCGCATGTAAATCAATGAAGTTAGAACACACCCTTATGTCATACACAAAAATAAACTCAAGACTTAAAGACATAACTATAAGATTTGACACCTTAAAACTCTTAGAAGAGAACATTGGCAGGACACTCTAGCATAAATCATAACAATATTTTATTGGATCCATTTCCTAGTATAATGGAAACAAAAACAAAAATAAACAAAAGAGACATAATAAAACTTAAAAGCTTTTACACAGCTGCTGCTGCTAAGTCGCTTCAATCGTGTCTGACTCTGTGCGACCCTATAGACGGCAGCCCACCAGGCTCCCTCGTCCCTGGGATTCTCCAGGCAAGAACACTGGAGTGGGTTGCCATTTCCTTCTCCAATGCATGAAAGTGAAAGTGAAGTTGCTCAGTCATGTCTGACCCTCAGCGACCCCATGGACTGCAGCCTTCCATGGTCCTCCATCCATGGGATTTTCCAGGCAAGAGTACTGGAGTGGGGTGCCATTGCCTTCTCTGTTTTACACAGCAAAGGAAACCATAAAGAAAATGAATAGATAATCTATGGCATGTGAAAAATATTTGCAAATGATGTGAACATAAAGGGGTTAACTTCCAAAAATATATAAACAATTTATACAGTTCAATATTTAAAAACAAAAATCAAAAAGTGGAGAGATTAAGATGGCAGAGGAGTAGGTGGATGTGGAGTACATCTCTCTCCATGGATACATCAGGAATACACCTTCAGACACAGAAGTACAAGCAGAACACCAGCTGAGAGCAGAAAGGAGTACCTGACGAGCAGAAAATATACAGAACCATGAAAAATTCAGTAGGATGAAGGAACTAAGGGGAAAAAGAGGTGCCTTAGTAGGACTGGACATGCCCTCAGCAGGTGGGGGAACTGAAGCAGGGGTCTGATCCCTACATTGAGGCAACTGAGTCAGAGGAGAAACATTTAAGGCTGAGAGTGAAACAGCTGATCTGTGGCAGCCTAAATGGAATGAGAATCAGACGGTCCTTGCCACAACCATACATACCCTGGACAGGGATGCGGGTCCCCTGCAAGGCACAATGGTTGGGAGCTGGTGTTTAGGGACTGTGGAGCAATCCCAGGGCAAGGGCTGCTGTTGACTGCAGAGAGCTGGATCATGGGGATGTGAGGGAGGAGATTGTGGTGGGAGATGCCTGTAGGAAATGCCTGTGGAGGAGAGCCGGGCAGCCATAGAAGCAAGGCAATACTGCTGAGTCATGCGTAGCGTGTGGAGTCATCACAATAGCCTCTCTCTCTCCATACACTAGCATTGGCAGCTGAACAGTAGAGACACTGTGGCCCATCAAATGCCTGACACACTGAATACAGAGTAGGATCCCACCCAGGGTGCCCCTTTAAGTGCCTGATGGGCCCATCTACAGAGTAGGACTCCAGTCAGGGGGGCCTTCCGTGTGCCTGACTCGCCAAACAACAGAGAAGGACCCCAGGCAAGGGAGCCCTCTAAGTGCCTGAATGGGCAGAGCTACGGAGAAAAACTAGCCAAAGAGGCCTTCTGATCGCCAGCTACAAGAGGCTTGGGAAAAAAGACTCTGATAGGGTCATAACTCCTGGGGTGGAGGCAGTCTGTGTCCTTGAACATTTTGCACTGCTAGGGTCCCCGAAACCCAAGCAGCTGTGCCACCTTCACTCTCAACTCTCAGGGGTGCAGAGTTGCCACAGGCAAAAAAGTCTTGCATCGATGCATGCAGAGATGCTTCGGTCCTGTCCAACTCTTTGCAGCCCTATAGACTATGGGCTGCCAGGTTTCTCTGTCAGGGGGATTCTCGAGGCAAGAATCCTGGATCGTATTGGCCAATACTGGTTGCCATACCCTTCTAGAGCACTATATTTCCTGCTGCCCTAGCGTCCAACTCCCCTGAGTACCTGGTGCTGCCAGAACCCCTGTGATCCAAACAGCTGCACCAACTCCACCCCCGGCCCTCACAGGGGCAAACCCTAGTTCGTCAGGGCAGTCTCAGGAGCAATTCCCAGTGGACAACCCGCATGCAGAGGTAGAAATAAAACCACAATTGAAACCCAGAGGCAGTGTGGCTAAGGATGAAGACTCAAAACCTTCCCACCAGCTGTACAAGCTGCAGATTAAATCCACATGATCAACTTGCCAGACTCTGTATCTATGGAATACATAAAAGGACATTGAGAGCTCCCACAAAAGAAAATCCACTAGTTCTGATGGCTGTGGACATTGGAGGCAAGGAACGCAAAGGAGTAGGACCAGATTAGAATCTGAGCTGCCCCCACAGCAGGTCCAGAGACCAGCACAGTGTTGGAGGGCCTCCTAGGGAGTCAGGTGGACTGTGAGTCCCAGCGAGGGAAAGGACTCTCACAGCGGTGACTCAAGAAAACACATTTATTATTCATATGTTTTGACTTGTTCTGCAGATTCTTTTGGACTTTTTTCCTTTTCCCCCTCTTCTGTTGTAGTTATCAGTTCTATTAGTGATATGAAATCAAATTAAACTTTTAAGCTTTTTTTTTCCCTCAATCACATTTTTAATTGTGGTTATAAACCTCTGGTTCTACGTTGGGCCTTTGCAGTTTTCCTTCTTTTTTTTTTTTTTCCCTTTCTTTTCTCTATTTTTTTAAATTTTAATTTTTAAACCTATTATTATTTTTTCTACATTTATTCCCTTGTTTGCTTCTCCTACTGTTCTTTTCCCCTTGCACTTAATCTTTAATGTATATAAATCTTCTGCATCTACCTCTATTTAACTTTGCGTGTCTATTATTTCTTTCTTTCTTTCCTTTCCTCACAACATATTTGTTAGTTTAGTTTTCATCACTTCATTCCCCAGTTGGCACCTTGCTTTAGTTTCATTTTTCAGTTTGTGCTTTAGTTAGTTTGGTCTTAACTAGTAGATATAATTTTTGGTTTCCTTTGCTTGCCAGGTCAATCTATTGTACTTTATTTTTGTTGGGCTATTTGATTTTGCTTATGGGTATATATCTATATGTGTATATTCAGTTACACTTTATATTTTTATTATAAACCTCCACCTCTATGTTGGTCTTTTATAGTTCTGTGGAGTTTTCCTTTTTTTTTTTTTTTGGTCTCTTTTTAAACTTTTAAAATCTATTATTATTTCTTACACATTTATTCCTTTGTTTACTTTTCCTACTGTTCTTTTCCCCTTGCAGTTAACCTTTAATGTATATAAATCTTTATCTACTTCTGTTTAACTTTGCATATCTATTCTTTCTTTCCTTTCCTCTCAACATTTTGTTAGTTTTATTTTCATTGCTTTATTCCCCAACTGGCACCTTACTTTAGTTTTGTTTTCTAGTTTGTGCTTTAGTTAGTTTTGTTCTGGTAGATATAATTTTTGGTTTCCTTTGTTTGCCGGGTCAATCTATTTTACTTTATTTTTGTTGGACTGTTTTGACTTTGCTCGTGAGTGCATATGTATATGTGTATATTCAGTCATACTTTTTATTGTTGTTTTAAACCTCTGTCTGGCTGTACATTGGGCTTTTGCAGTTCTGTGGAGTTTTCCTTTTTTTTTTCTTTTCTCTTTTTTATAATTTTAATTTTTAAACTTTAAGCCTATTATATTCTTCCTATATTTATTTCTTTGTTTGCCTTTCCTACTGTTATTTTCCCCTTGCAGTTAAACTTTATGGGAGTTAATCTTCTTCATCTACCTCTATTTAACTTTGCATATCTATTCTTTCTTTCTTTCCTTTCTTCAACACATTTGTTAGTTTTGTTTTCATTGCTTTATTCCCCAATTGGTACCTATCTTTAGTTTTGTTCTCTGATTTGTGCTTTAGTTAGTTTTGTTCTTAATTGGTAAATATAATTTTTGATTGCCTTTGTTCGCTGGGTCAGTCTATTGTACTTTATTTTAGTTGGACTGCTTAGACGTTGCTTATGTGTGTATATGCATATGTGTATATTCCATTATTTTAATTATTATTTGCCTGATTTTGTAACTGCCATTTGTCTGGGGTTCATCTTTGGTTTCTCATTTTTGGGTATTTGTTTTAATCTCACTTAATGCCATAACAGAAAACTTGTGGAATCTTTGTTCCTGACCAGAGATCAAGCTCTGAGCCTTTGGAGTGGGATCACTGACTCCAAGACCCTAGACTACCAGAGAACTAACTGTGCTGTTGCTGCTGCTGCTGCTGCTGCTAAGTCACTTCAGTTGTGGCTGACTCTGTGTGATCCCAGAGATGGCAGCCCACCAAGCTCCCCTGTCCCTGGGATTCTCCAGGCAAGAACACTGGAGTAGGTTGCCATTTCCTTTTCCAAGAACTAACCCTGCTGCTGCTGCTGCTGCTGCTGCTAAGTTGCTTCAGATAAGATCAGATCAGTCGCTCAGTCGTGTCTGACTTTTTGTGACCCATTGAATCACAGCACGCCAGGCCTCCCTGTCAATCACCAACTCCCAGAGCTCACTCAGACTCACGTCCATCGAGTCAGTGATGCCATCCAGCCATCTCATCCTCTGTCGTCCCCTTCTCCTCTTGCCCCCAATCCCTCCCAGCATCAGAGTCTTTTCCAATGAGTCAACTCTTCTCATGAGGTGGCCAAAGTACTGGAGTTTCAGCTTTAGCATCATTCCTTCCAAAGAAATCCCAGGGCTGATCGCTTTCAGAATGGACTGGTTGGATCTCCTTGCAGTCCAAGGGACTCTCAAGAGTCTTCTCCAACACCACAGTTCAAAAGCATCAATTCTTCAGCGCTTAGCCTTCTTCATAGTTCAACTCTCACATCCATACATAACCACAGGAAAAACCATAGCCTTGACTAGACGAACCTTTGTTGGCAAAGTAATGTCTCTGCTTTTTAATATGCTGTCTAGGTTGGTCATAACTTTCCTTCCAAGGAGTAAGCCTCTTTTATTTTCATGGCTGCAGTCACCATCTGCAGTGATTTTGGAGCCCAGAAAAATAAACTCTGACACTGTTTCCACTGTTTCCCCATCTATTTGCCATGAAGTAATGGGACCAGATGCCATGACCTTCGTTTTCTGAATGTTGAGCTTTAAGCCAACTTTTTCACTCTCCACTTTCACTTTCATCAAGAGGCTTTTGAGTTCCTCTTCACTTTCTGCCATAAGGGTGGTGTCATCTGCATATCTGAGGTGATTGATATTTCTCCTGGCAATCTTGATTCCAGCTTGTGTTTCTTCCAGTCCAGCGTTTCTCATGATGTACTCTGCATAGGGTGACAATATACAGCCTTGACGAACTCCTTTTCCTGTTTGGAACCAGTCTGTTGTTCCATGTCCAGTTCTAACTGTTGCTTCCTGACATGCATACAAATTTCTCAAGAGGCAGATCAGGTGGTCTGGTATTCCCATCTCTTTCAGAATTGTCCACAGTTTATTGTGATCCACACAGTCAAAGGCTTTGGCATAGTCAATAAAGCAGAAATAGATGTTTTTCTGGAACTCTCTTGCTTTTTCAGTCATGTCCAAATCTGTGCGACCCCATAGATGGCAACCCACCAGGCTCCCCCATCCCTGGAATTCTTCAGGCAAGAACACTGGAGTGGGTTGCCATTTCCTTCTCCAATGCATGAAAGTGAAAAGTGAAAGTGAAGTCACTCAGTCATGTCCAACTCTTAGTGACCCCATGGACTCCAACCTACCAGGCTCTCCTGCCTAGAGAGTATCAAATACTGAGAATTCACACAAAGGAAACCACTTGAATACAAGTCCCAGCAGCACCCAACCACCAGTAGCACCTTGTGCAGGATGCCTCATCTGAATAACAAACAAAATAAAAATACAAACCAATCAGCAGCAGGCAGGATTACCACCTAGCTCAGCCTTGCCCATCAAAGGAAAAACAAACAAAAACTCAGCACAAATCTCACCCTATACAAAGCTTACACAAACCACTGGACCAACCTTAGGAGGGCAGAAACCAAAAGGAAGAAAGAATTCAACTTGGAAACATGGAAAAAGGAGACTTCAAACACAATAAGTTAAAAATATATAATGAAAAGGCAGAGAAATACTACACAAATGAAGGAACAAACTAGAAACACAGAATTCCAAATCAATGAAGAGGAAATAGGTAAACTACCTGGAAAAGAATTCAGAATAATGATAGTAAAGATGATCAAAAACCTTGAAAACAAAATGGAGAAAATGCAAGAATCAATGAACAAAGACCTAGAAGAATTAAAGAATAAACATACAGAGAAAAACAACACAATTACTGAAATTAAAAATATTCTGGAAAGAATCAATAGCTGAATATCTGAAGCAGAACAAATCAGTGAGCTGGAAGATAAAATGGTGGAAATAACTTCTGAAGGACAGAATAAAGTAAAAAGAATGAAAATAACTGAGGACAGTCTAAGAGGCCTCTGTCACAACATCGAATACATCAGTATTTGAATTAAGGGGTCCCAGAAGAAGAAGAAAGAAATAAAGGGTATGAGAAAATTTTTGAAGAGATTATAATTGAAAATTTACCCAACATGGAAAAGGAAATAGTCAATCAAGTCCAAGAGGCACAAAGAGTCCCATACAGGATAAACCCAAGGAGAAACACACCAGGACACATACTAATCAGACTAACAAAGACTAAACACAAAGAAAGAATATTAAAAGTAGCAAGGGGAAAACAACAAATAATATACAAAGGAAACCCCATACACTTGACAGCTGATCTTTCAGCAAAAACTCTGCAGGACAGAGGGAATGGCAGGATATATTTAAAGTACTGACAGGGAAAAAATTACAACAAAGATTACTGTACCTGGCAAGGATCTCATTCAAAATTGATGGAGAAATAAAAAAGCTTTTCAGATAAGCAAAAGTTAAGAGAATTCAGTACCACCAAACCAGCTTTACAACAAATGTTAAAGGGACTTATATAGTCAAGAAATACAAGAGAAGGAAAAAGAACTACAAAATCAACCCCAAACAATTAATAAAATGGCAATAGGAACATATATATCAATAATTACTTTAAATGTAAATGGATTAAATGCTCCAGCCAAAAGACACAGACTGGCTGAACAGATAAAAAGCAAGACCCATATATATTTTGTCTACAAGGTTTCTTGTAGACAAGAAACTTCTTGTCTACACTTCAGACCTAAAGACACATATAGACTGAAAGTGAGAGGATGGAAAATATATCCCAAGCAAATGGGAAGCAAAAGAAAGCTGGAGTAGCAATCCTCATATCAGGCAAAATAGACCTTAACATAAAGAAGATTACAAGAGATAAGGAAGGATACTACATAATGATCAAGGGATCAATCCAAGAGGAAGACATAACAATTGCAAATATCTATGCACCCAACATAGGAGCACCTCAATGCATAAGACAAACACTAACAGACATACAAAGAGAAATTGACAGTAACACAATAATAGTAGGAGACCTTAACACCCCACTCACACCAGTGGACAGATCATCAATACAGAAAATTAAAAAGAAAACACAAGTCTTAAATGGTCCATTAGATGAGATGGATCTCATCGATATCTTCAGGATATTCCATCCAAATGCAGAAGAATACACCTTCTTCTCAAGTGCACATGGAACATTCTCCAGGATGGAGCATATCTTGGGTCACAAATCAAACCTCAGTAAATTTAAGAAAATTGAAATAGTATCATGCATCTTCTCAGACCACAACACTATGAGACTATATCTCAATTACAGAGAAAAACTGTAAGAAACACAAATGCATGGAGATTAAACAACACGTTTCTAAATAACCAACAGGTTACTGAAGAATCAAAAGGGAAATTTAAAAAAAAATGACAATGAAAACACTCAAAACCCATGGGATGCAGTGAAAGCAGTTCTAAGAGGGAGGTTTATAACAATACAATCCTACCTCAAGAAACAAGAAAAACATTGAATAGTCAACATAACTTTACACCTAACAACTGGAAAAAGAACAACCCCACCCCACCCCACCCCTGCCCAAATTACTAGAAGGAAAGAAATCATAAAGATATGAGCAGAAATAAGTGGAAAAGAAATGAAAGAAACAAGAGTAAATATTAATAAAACTGAAAGCTCGTTCTTTGAGAAGATAAACATAAATGACAAGCCTTTAGCCAGACTCATCAAGAAAAAAAGAGAGAAGAATCAAATCACCAAAATTAGAAATGAAGGAGAGGTTATAACAGACAATGCAGAAATACAACGGATTATAAGAGACTATTATGAACAACTGTATGGCAATAAAATGGATAAACTGGAAGAAATGGACAGATTCTTAGAAAAGTTAAATCTTTCAAGACTGAACCAGGAAGAAATAGAAATTATGAACAACCCAATTGAAAGCACTGAAATTGAAGCTGTGATCAAAAATCTCCCAAATAACAAAACTGAAAGCATTACCTACCTCTAAGGTCAGGAAACAAGACAAGGGTGTCCACTTTCACCCCTATTATTTAATGTAATTCTGGAATCCCTAGCTACAGCAATCAGAGAAGAAAAAGAAATAAAAGGAATCCAGATCAGAAAAGAAGAAGTAAAGCTCTCATTGTTTGCAGATGACATGATATTGTACATAGAAAACCCTAAAGATAATATCAGAAAACTACTAGATCTAATCAGTAAATTTAGCAAAGTTGCAGGATCCAAAGTCAAAACACAGAAATCACTTGCATTTCTATATACTACCAATGAAAAATCAGAAAGAGAAATTGAAGAATCAATCCAATTCACCATTGCAACAAAAATAATTAAATATCTAGGAATAAACTTACCTAAAGAGACAAAAGAACTGCACATAGAAAATTATAAGACACTAATGAAAGAAACCAAAGACAACATAAACAGATGGAGAGATATTCCATGTTCCTGGGTAAGAAGAATAAATATTGTGAAAATGACTATACCACCAAATGCAATCTACAGATTCAATGTGATCCCTATCAAATTACCAATGACATTTTTCACAGAACTACAACAAAAATTTCCCAGTTCATATGGAAACACAGAAGACCCCAAATAGCCAAAGCAGTCTTGAGAAGGAGGAATGGAGCTGGAGGAATCAACCTTCCTGACGTCAGATTGTACCACAAAGCTACAGTCGTCAAGACAGTATGCTACTGCACAGAAACAGAGACACAGACCAGTGGAACATGACAGAAAGCCCAGAAGTAAACCCATGCAGCTATGGGTACCTTATTTTTGACAAAGTAGGCAAGAATATACAATGGGGCAAAGACAGCCTCTTCAATAAATGGTGTTGGGTAAACTAGACAGCTACATGTAAAAGAATGAAATTAGAACACTTCCTAACACCATACACAAATATAAATTCAAAATGGATTAAAGACCTAAATGTAAGACCAGAAAGTAAAAAAACATAGGCAGAACACTCAATGACATAAATCAAAGCAAGGCCCTCTATGATCCACCTCCTAGAGTAATGGAAATAAAAACAGAAGCAAACAAGTAGGACCTGATTAAAGTTAAAAGCTTTTGCACCACAAATGAAACTATAAGCAAGATGAAAAGACAACCCTCAGAACAGGAGAAAATAACAGCTAATGAAACAAATGACAAAGGATTAATTTCCAAAATATACAAGCAGCTCATATAACTCAATGCCAGAAAAACAAACAACCCAATCAAAAAGTGGGAAAAAGAACTAAACAGATATTTTGCCAAAGAAGACATACAGATGGCTAACAAACACATGGAAAGATGCTCAACATCTCTCATTATTAGGGAAATGCAAATCAAAACTACAGTAAGATATCACCTCACAGCGGTCAGAATGGCCATCAGCAAAAAGTCTACAAACAATAGATGTTGGAGAGGATGTGGAGAAAAAGGAACGCTCTTGCACTGTTGGTGGGAATGTAAATTGATTCAGCCACTATGGAAGACGTTATGGAGATTCCTTAAAAAACCAGAAATAAAACCACCATATGACCCAGCAATCCCACTTCTAGGCATATATCCTGAGGAAACCAGAATTTAAAAAGATACATGTATCCCATTGTTCATTACAGCACTATTTATAGAACATGGAGGCAACCTAGATGTCCATTGACAGATGAATGGATAAAGAAGTTGTGGCACATATACACAATGAAATATTACTCAGCCATAAAAAAGGAACACATTTGAGTCACATTTCTAATGAGGTGGATGAACCTAGAACCTATTATACAGAGTGAAGGAAGTCAGAAAGAGAAAGATAAATATCATATTACTTTGTTAACAAAGGTCCAACTAGTCAAGGCCATGGTTTTTCCTGTGGTCATGTATGGATGTGAGAGTTGGACTATAAGGAAAACTGAGCACTGAAGAATTAATGATTTTGAACTGTGGTGTTGGAGAAGACTCTTGAGAGTCCCTTGGACTGCAAGGAGATCCAACCAGTCCATCCTAAAGGAGATCAGTCCTGGGTGTTCACTGGAAGGATTAATGGTGAAGCTGAAACTCCAATACTTTGGCCACCTGATGCGAAGAGCTGACTCATTTGAAAAGACCCTGATGCTGGGAAAGATTGAGGGCAGGAGGAGAAGGGGACAACAGAGGACGAGATGGTTGGATGGCATCACCAACTTAATGGACCTGAGTTTGGGCAAACACCAGGAGTTGGTGATGGACAGGGAGGCCTGGTGTGCTGAGGTTCTTCGGGTCACAAAGAGTTGGACATGATTGAGCGACTGAACTGAACTGAATACATATATACGGAATCTAGAAAAATGGTACTGAAGAATTTACTTACAGGGTAGCAATGGAGAAACAGACATAGAGAATAGACTTATGGACATGGGAAGAGGGGAGGAGAGGGTGAGATGTATGGAAACAGTAACATGGAAACTTACATTACCATATGTAAAATAGATAGCCAACAGGAATTTGCTGTATGGCTCAAGAAACTCAAACAGGGGCTCTGTATCAACTTAGAGGAGTGGGATGGGGAGGGAGATGGGAGGGAAGTTCAAAAGGGAGGGGATATATGTATACCTATGGCTGATTCAGGTTGAGGTTTGACAGAAAACAAAATTCTGTAAAGCAATTATCCTTCAATAAAAAAAAAAAGTGAAAAGAAAAAAGGGGGCAGAAGACCTAAATAAACATTTCCCCAAAGAAGATATACAGATGACCAACACACACAGGAAAAGATGCTCAACATCTCTAATAATCCATTCTGCCATTCACTCATCTTGAGAATTCTATTTCAATTCTTTTATTTTGCCCACTTGATATCTCAATTTTTTAAAAGAATTTATTTTCTTGCTTTTGATCCTAATAGATTTTCTTTTTACTCTAGGTATGCCTTTTATGCATATGTCTATATTTCCAAGGAGCATCAAGCTTCATGAATGTATTAAACCACTTCTACTATATACCAGTGCCTGATAAATGTAAGAAATTCAAATAATATTAGCTAAATTTCTGAATGAAAGAAAAGATATATTACATTATTTATGTAACACTTCACATGCTTAGAGGAATCTTTAGCATTTTCAAATCATGTTTCTTAACCTCACAGAGTGCTCTAAAATTTATTCTACTAAAATTTTATTTGCTGATGCATCTGTGATACCTACAATAGTTCCTGACATATGGTAGCGGCTCAGAATATTTGTTGAGCAATATATGAATGAACAGAAGATAATTCCTTGAAACGGTTCCACTGTGTACTAGACTGAAAGGTGGCCCTGAAAAGGATATGCTTACTTCCTAGCCCTTGGAACCTGTGAATATTACCTTATGAGGTGGAAAAATGAATACTACAATATATCACAAAAGATGTAACTCAAATGTGGGAGTGGGACCATAAAGAAGGCTGAGCATCAAAGCATCGATATTTTCAAATTGTGGCACTGGAGAAGAGTCCTGAGAGTTCCTTGATAGCAAGGAGATCAAACCAGTTAATCCTAAAGGAAGTCAACACTGAATACTCATTGGAAGGACTAATACTGAAGCTCCAATACTTGGGCCACCTGATGTGAAGAGCTGACTCACTGGAAAATCCTCTGATGCTGGGAAAGATTGAAAGCAAAAGGAGAAGCAGGTGACAGGGGATGAGATGTTTAGATAGCATCATTGACTCAATGGACATGAATTTGAGCAAACTCCAGGAGAGAGGGGAGGACAGGGAAGCCTGGTATGCTGCAGTCCATGGAGTCACAAAAGAGTCAGACATGCCTCAGCAACTGAACAACAAGTTAAGGTTTGACAAAAAAGTAGCTTGTCCTGGATTATCTAGGTGGGCCCTAAATAAAGTGACAATATCCTTAATAGGAGTAAGTCAGGGCGACAGTCAACAAAGACAAAGGAGGCGGCAATGGACCAGAAAGCATGATTGGAGTGATGTGGCCACACACCAGAGAGTACCAACAGCCACCAGAAGCTGGAGGAAGCAGAGAACGGACTCTCCCCTACAGGTTCCATAGGAAGCTGGCTCTGCTGATACACTGCTTTTAAACTTTCATATGCCAGAATTGTGAGAGAATAATTTCCTATTGCTGTGAGCCACTACCCTTGTGGTAATTTGCTGCAGCCACAGGACACTGATAATCATGGTAAAATGTTTGGGAAGTCAGTCCTTTATAAGATGCTCCCCTCACTTCATCATTTTGAAATTTATAATGCACATTAACATACTTCAAGATCTCTAACATCCTGAGTATTTAAGTCAGTGTTTCCAAAACTTTAAAAGAACTGCTCTTCTTGCCTTCCTTCTGTCCTTATAACATTTACAGCCCATGTGCCTATGGTTTTGCAGAATTTACTTTGAAGAATACTGAGTTACATATTCTTCACCCTAAGAATAGGTCAAAAACAGTCGCAAGTAGCCTAAGTGCATAAAACAGTGAACTCTCCCTCCCTCGCCAAGCCCTGTGCTCTGCCTGTCACACCATCCACTCAGGTAAGGTGGGCCTTCCAGTCGGTCCACCTAGGGGAGAACGTTATCTCAGGTCTGCATTGGCTTTTCAAAACAGAGTGGTGGTCCAGGGGTCCAGTCGTCTTTCTCCAAGGCCCACCTACATTTCTCTTTATAGTGTATATAAACCCTGTATATAAGTTTGACATTTAAATTTTTTAGTTTACTTAGGTGGACAGAATATTACAGTATCAGGTTTTGCTTAAATAGTAAAAATTTATGTATATACAAGATTGTTTTATCAAAAAGAATGTCAGTTATTAGTAAAAATAATCATTTGGGTTTAAAAAAATAGTTGCAAAGTCATAACATTTTACTATTATTCCTAAAACAACTGGTACACTGTTAGTGATACTTTAACCATTATTATGGAATTCATGCTTTCATTAGCAAAATGGACTTTGTAAGATATACCACATAGCTTGGGACAAATGAATTTGTTAGGTGTAAAATTTGTTAGTCTGAAAATGTTAGAGTTCCATTATTGTTACCTGTCATTTCACAAACTTTACTTACATTCTCTATGGCATATAGGTCAGCACATTTCTTATATACTGCTCCAACAAACATTTATATTACTGCCATTTACCTAAAGACATCAGACTGTGACTCCATAAAGCACGAACTGAAAACTGCACTTGAATTGCATATCCATTAGAGTTCACAATAAATTAACAAGGGATAAGTATTTATGTAAGGACCAAGAATTCTAATCCCTAGTCTATTGCATTTTGGAAAGAAGGCATATTTTAATGTCAGAAAAGTAAAGGATGAAATTAAGCAGAGTCCGTCAAACATCTCTTCAATCAGAATAATCGCTCATTCATTTTTGTAATATTTTTTGGACAAACATTTATCGAGATGTCCTTCTACATGACAGGCATTGTGCAAGGGGCTGGATTCATAAACAAAAAGCAGAGAATAATTTAAGAAAACATTGTCTAGTTAATACCAAATAATTTTGGAAAAATTGAGGTTTAGACATACAGAGAAACTTGCCAAAAGTCACACAATGAGTTAACAGAATAACAGGCTTGAATTGCAATAATATTAATTTATTAATTCTATTGACATAATGCAGATATGATCAGTTTATGGTAAAGATAAGAACAGATCTAAATGCTACCCTTGGTTTTTATCCAGTCATTTAAAAGGTATTGATGCTTTTTTATTGTCCAGTAAATGGCTTATCTTGGTGAACGCCTATGTACACATGAAAAGAATGTGTTTTCTGCTGTTGTTGGGTGGAGTTGTCTATAAATGCCAATTAGAATGATTGTTAATAGTGTTGCTTGAGTTTTCTACGCTCTTACTGATTTTCTGTCTACATGTTCTATCAGTTACTAAAAGAGGAATGTTATAGTCTCCAACATGGATTTGCATGCTTCTCCATTTTTATCCATTGACCTAGTGTACTTTAAAACTCTATTATTATATGAATGCACATTTAGGATTGTTAAGTCTTCTAGATTAACTGACTTGCCTTCCATGATGAAGCATCCCTCTTTATCTCTAGAATTTCCATTTTTCTAATGTCTATTTTGACTAATATTAACATAGCCATTTTGGTTTTCTTATAGTCAGTGTTTGCTTTGTATGTATTTATATACGTTTTATTTATACTTTTAACTTTTGTACTTTTACTTTTCAGCCTGTATGTTTTTTAAAAATGACTTAAAGTGTTACTTGCTAAAGAAACTCACAGGACTCGTAGTCAGCAATTTTGGTTGGATCGGATATGTTATAATGGATGATCTCTGATTTTTTATTGGAGTGTTTTTATCTTTAAATCATTCATGTTTAATGTAACTATTGATATGTTTGGGTTTAAGTCTATCATGTTGGAATCTAATGTGCTCTTCACTTTTTTTTTTTCCTTTTCTGCCTTATCATGGAGTAAATGAGTAACTTTTAGGATTACCTTTCGTCTCCAATATTGGCTACATCATATCACTCACTTTATTTTCTTTATTCCTTGCTCTAATGTTTAACAGTATGCCCCTTAACCTTATTACAGTCACTGTCAAATAATTTTTACACCAATGCACAGTCTCTAGTATCCTTTTCCCTTCTTTACCTGCCTCAGTACAAGCTTTCCTTGAAAACTCAGTTCAGGTGTCACTTTCTCCTTTCTCCTAAGTCAATATAGTTATTTCTCTTCTGGTTATCCAAAGTTTCTGATATACTCGTAATTTTATTACAAGTATATATTATGAGTATATATATTACAAGTATATATATTACTCCATGATTTACCCCACTGGTAATATATTTATTATGAGTATATATTACTGGACATAATATTGGGTAAATACTCAATATCTGTATAGATGATTACTTTCACATCTTTAAAACAAGAATACACCCACTTTTGGGGTCATTCCAAGTACTGAGGCCCATACAAGATATTCCACTTAAAATGGGTTAGCTATTATTATCATTCTATATTATTATAGACTCTGTGGGATGTACTGTAATTCTATTTACTGCCCTGTTTTCTTCTTGAGCTGGACTGCAGTCCACAACTTAATTTTGTTTTATCCTTAACACCAAAATGTGATGGGGTTCAGTACATCTCCACTTAGTAACTCAAGGAGAGGGTCATCCTTAGGAATCAAGAGATCCGGCCTTACAACTAACCTGCTATGGGATCCTAGGAAAATCATTTCCCTTTCTAGGAATGTTTGAATTTGATGATGGTTAAGGCCCCATCTAATTATACCATGCTATTGAATCCATCAAACTATACAGGATGAGATGCTTTGGTGATTTTCATATATTTTTTCAAAGAGTTTATTCCAATTCCAGGGGCTGATGCCATACACACACAGACTTTCATAAGTTTCTGGCAAATCTGGGAGCCCTGCCTGCTAAGTGGAGTGAATGTTCCTTAAGCTGATAACTCTAATGGTCTCAGCCCCAACTATTTACCTGTCCAGCAATTGGACACTTATTGCTCCTGCTGTTTCAGCAAAACCTGAGAGGGTTGTTTATGATTCAGGATGTCAGACTCACAGAAAAACTGTCATCTGTAATTTTTACATGTACAAGTGACTATAGGTTGAGCCGATAGAATGAGTAAAGTGCCCTTTCTCACTTATGTTGTGTCCCATCGCCAGCAATATGATTTTTTTTTTTTAAATTAAGAACTTGCTTGAAGTAAACTATTGAGACAGTAACAGCCAACAGAAGGAGTTTTTTCCAGGGACAGAAGAACAAAAGATGGCAGTTGCCCCTTATGGAAAATTCCAAGAACTTGGATATGATATTTTGAATCAAGTGACAGGTGACTGACATCTGTCACCAAGTGGCTGGGAAGTTTATGATCATCTCTATGCCTCAGTTAGCACATCTTGTACAGTGGAGATAATACCTACCTTGTATGATTCCTGGAAGTATTAAATTAAATGTTTTCAAAAGCATTAAATATATTCAAAAGCACTTTGTTCAATTGTAAATTACCAACAAACATAAATTATAGTTAACTGAGGGAGTCAAACTTTGATTTGCATATTTAACATCTTTACAAACCACATAATCCCAATTTTTACTCAGGGGATATAGATTACATTGAAAATAATGTAAATTTTGTTTAAACATTTTATATCTGACAAAGCTTTGGGAACATCTTTTGTGAAGGGAAATTTTCATGGAGGAACAGAGGGAATTGGGTTCACCCTAATTGTTTACTCCACTGTGTTTTCTAGAACTTGAGGCGGGAAGGAGAGTTGTGTTGATTAAACACTGCCCCCCATGCACCACACACACACACACACACACACTCACACACACACTCACACTCACACACATACACACTCACACACACACACACACACTCACACTCACACACACCCACACACACACACTCACACACACATACACACAAACACACACACACACACACACACTCACACAGTACTGCACCCTTCAATTTTATACAGCTGTCCAATTTCTCCTACACATAAAGGGAAGAAAATCAAGGACAGTCATCTCAACCCTGTATGGCGGTTGTGAGGAATAAATGAGCTGTGTTTATGTGACTAGAGCTTTGCTAATAGTAACGTCATGCACAACGGGGCCTGTCCTGGAGGCAGATATAGGACATGAAGTCTTATCGAAGCTCTGAGGTCAAAAAATTCTGAGTTTAGCTACAGCCTCTGCTTCTCTGCCTGGTCTTTCCTGCATTGATTGGCACTTACCTCCTACAGTCACATAGGTTCAGTCTCTGTGGGTATAAACTGATACTTCCCCTTGCCTTGCAGGACTGTCATAAGGAGCAATCAAGAAGATGCCTATAGCCTTGCCCTGCAACTGGCAGTATCTCCTACAAACTTACAGTAAAGAGTGGGTTCCGTTCTAGTTACAAGAAAAGCCCAGGGCCTCTGAATTAGCTGAGGAATTATTCTCCCCTCCACCAAAGGCTTGAAGAGCCAGCAGCAGGATTCTGCCACCAAAGATAGCCCATCATTAAGCAGGAGCATTCACACCCCATCTCCAGGGCATTGCGTTTCTCAGTCTAACCATCTCACAAGTGCAATCAGCACAAAAAAGAAACAAACATTGTTGCAAAGGTAAGTTCCTCTACAAGAAGAATCCAGCATGTTGGTCCATCCTGGGCTGAGGGCAAGCACCATTTCCTCCCTGAGTCCCAGCTATGTCAATTCATACAAAAGAAAGGGATAAAAGAAGCAAATTTTCTGCTCCCACTACTGAGCCATCCCTAACTTACAAGAAAGAAAAGGAGGCAGACAAAAGGAAGGATGTAACTAGCCTCTCCTCTGAGAACAGAGCTCTCTTTAATATTCATATGGGTCACACTCATTGGCAATAAATACAGACACCCATTTTAATGAAATATTAGGAACAGAGTAAGAACATCCAGAAACTTGACCATACAAATGATGTGCTAAGAGCTCCGTGTCTGTTATATGGGCCATCTTCTGTCTCATCCATGGAAAACTACTTTAATCCTCTTGCTTTTTGTTTCTGATTTCTGTGTTTACAGATACATGATACCTTTGTTTTGTACGATGAGCTCTTCAAAGACACAGGCCAGGTCTCCCTCGTCTCCCGGCTGGCCTGCTTAGCACAGGAAAGGGCACAAAACGTTGCAGGGGGGCTTCCACAGGGGACCACACAGTGCTGGCCACCAGGCTTCAGAAAGGACACGGGACCCTGGAGTTAGATGGATTTGTGCCTGGAAACTGTGTCATGTGAGGAACGAGTGAAAGCATGGAAAATACTCTAAACTAGGAGAGCAGAAGGTGGGCTGGGGATGGCAGGCAGCATGGGGACCCAGTCAGCAAAACTCCCTGCAGCCTGGAGAGACCTAACCTAGAGTGTGGTCCAAAGAAGGAAGGATGCTGTACTCACATCTGTAAATGGACCATTTAATTTAGTGCCCTTTCCAACTTGGGTGAGTTTTCACACTATGAGATTTTTACCTGTAGGGATTATTAAATTTTGGATTAGAAAATCTGATCTACTCTTGAATATCACCAGTTCTTGTCTCCCCTTGAACATCACTCTAAGACATGCAGGGTCCCAAGCAGGATCCTTTGGTTTACATGAGCATTAAAATACACAACAGCAAAAAAGCTTCCTCTGGGTACATGATATGTTTTTTCATTTTTCCTCCTGAGAATCACTGATCTTTTTCCTCTGATGGAAGAGAATTTTTCTAAAACAGCATGATGGCATTTCTTTTTCCCTCAAGTCCCAACCTCAGAGCTTTCCAAAGAATACACATTCCAGATTCAGTCATCAGGGACCCCTCATTGGACAGCCAATGTTTTGGTGAAAAGGAACCCAAGCAGAAGCAGTGGGGGAGAAGTTTCAATTGCTAACAAGTTTCATGAGGGGAGGATGTTAGATGATCTAGAACTATAGCATAGCATATTCAGCTCTGAGCAAATTTTAGACATAGGGAACCTGAGACTGAAAGAAAAAATGATTTTCTCAAGGTGCCTCAAACAGTGAGAGAATGAGGGGTCACCCCCATGTAACATATCAGAAGTGATGCTGCAGGTCTTGTCCAGGGGAATGGACTCTGCCACTGGACTTCAGAGACTACCTTGCTTCCCCAAGAATCAGAAACAAAGCTTGGACCCCAAATTCTGGGGAGAAACCAAAGATGGGTAAAGGAGGAAGGAATTCAAAACATCCCTGTTCAAACCCCTTAAGTCAGGGTGCAAGGCAACAGCAAATCCACAAGAGCAGGGCATCTGCTCACTGCCAAGCCCAAGGCCAGGCTCCCGGCAGGGGCACGGCCCAGCCTGCGGACCTGGGAGGGTCTCAGTAACCATGTGTTAACTGAGTCGATGAGAGATCAAGGGGAAAGCACATGTTGCCCCATTCACTTCTAGAAATCTGGTCTGAAGATGAAAAAGCTATAAAGAGGAGAGAACCTAACATGTATTAGGGACCATAAATCAATACTCTGAACACTGGTTCCAGGATCTTAAATGTGACAAGTGAAGCAGGTACAACCCCTGCCCTTGAGGCATTTATGCTGTAATTTCTTGTACCCACTTGAATCGAGGAAGTTATTTATTCATTTAGAAATCACATGGATGTATTTTACACTTCACTAAATTGAAGGGACACATTTCATTATCTCAGTACCTAACACTGGGTCAAGCATCTCCCTGCCTGAGCAGTTTTGGGAGACTTCTGTTCTGTGCCGTAACTCTCCAAGCAGGTTACACCTCGTCTCTGAGCCTCAGCGTGACCATCTGTAGAATGAGCAGATGGGGACAGATGTTCTCTTGACTCCCAGGTGTGGAGCGCCGGAGCCTCACCTGAAGCAGGAAGGTTTGTGGCTTCACTTGAATCTGCAATGCCACCTTGTGGTTCTCAACAAGGACGGCACTGGGGACAAGCAGGCGGCTGCGTGATGGTCTCAACACAGCAGCCGGGCCAGCAGACAGCCAAGGGCAGGGAGTGCTTATCCTAACCCCCCAGGAGAGGGGAGCCAATGAATGGGCTATCGGGGTTTTCTTTCAAGTCCAAGTCTCAGGGACCTTGGAAGCCTCATCAACTTAGAAACACTAAGAGTATACTCTTGTAACATAGTCTGGGGTGCCCTGGAGGCTTGGAAAACGTATCCGCCCCATCACTCCACACATACATGCCCTTCTTTATGTCTGCAGGATGATGACAGAGGGGATGAGGCCGGGACAAGACACTGGAGACAGCGACGGAAAGGAAATGAGCCAGTTTTCCAGGCCAAAGTCCTCTCGCTCGGGCTATGGGGAAAGGATGTCATTGTTTCCAGGGTCTAGGAGGTCTGAACATTCTCAAGCTTCTGATGCTATTTTTTTTTTCTTAAAAGCAGTTTTTCTCCCCCTCATGCATACATTCTAACATGGAATTGGGTGAGTGGCCATGGAGACCAGCCTCCTCCTCCCGCCCTCCCCAACCTCACCCTTCTCCAAGGAGCTGCGTGAACTGGACGGGGTGGAGCCCACTGCCCCCAGCTTCTGCTCTGCTGGGCCCATCATCTCTCCTTAGTCCAAGGAGTGCACTTCTCCTTCTCATCCAGACCAAAGACTTCCTCCTGTTTACCACTGCACTGCCCCTTCTGAACAGGAGACGGAAGGGAGGCCATATCCCTGGCCTCAGCCACACACCAGTCAGCCCTAAAGCTGTGATACCCTAGTTCCAGACACCAAGCTGCAGGTTAGAATGTACCACATACGAAACTCTCAGCTGACTGAACTCAAGCATATTGGCTTGTGGGTGGCAAAGAGACTACTCCTGCAGGAAGAGAACACCAGTTTAAAACTATCTGGTCCTTAAAAACATCAAGAACTCTGAACGTTCATTCTTTAGTATGGGAAGTGATACTGCACAGCAAAACAGCAACCATGATAACAAAAAACCAGTTAAACCACAAAAAACCCCACTTGGCACTGAGCTAAACATTTAACATCATTACTTTACTGAATCCCCATATTACGATTATGAGGTAACTAGTTTTATCATTCTCATTTTTATAGTGAAAAAAAAAAAAAAAGATTTAGTAAAGAGAAAGTAACTCATAGTTTCCCAGCTTGGACGTGTGTCACCAGGATTTGAACTGCTCTCTCGTCTGACTCCAGGTCTTGGGCTCTGACAGTGCCCAGAAGAGTGTGAGGTGGGGACTACCAAAGCTTCTGTCCTGGTTCTCACTCTCCACCTTGAGAGCCTGGACCAATACTCAGCCTCTCCAGCCTCTGGTTTCTTTGGATCTAGAAAACAGACGATGCAACAACATCAGATGAAAGACAAGACTCTGAACCATATCATGCTGTCAAGTTCTTCCTACAATCTAGCAGCCAGTGCGATACACTGGTGGAGTCTGAAGCTGAAGCACGTTACAAGAGGGAATTCAGGTCATCAGCTTGTTCTGCTTGTTCTGAAATCTGTTAAATATTTGAATTCAAAAAGCGGACCCTCCACTTCATCCTGGCTCCCATTTCCCTGTCCTGTCTTGTTCCAGGTCCGTTGCCTGCCTAAACTCAGTGGACAAGAGAGACTGTGACTCTTGGTTTAAGCCAAATCCAAGGTTTGATATGTTGGTGATCAGAGTGCAGGCATTGTAGAGGATAACCTCATTGCCAAGCTGCCTCTTGTATTGTTTATTATTATTATTATTATAGGCGTAGGTGTCTCAAACCCTGTTTTCTGATCTGGGTAGCTTATGAGCAACTCAGGCCACGTTTATAATATTTTAGAAAATATTATGACCCAGATTTCAGAAGACCTGAAATCTAAATTGAGTGATTTTATATAAACTTAGGAATCTTCCTGGGTTTCAACTTCCCCATTCACGGGGGTTTAGAGTAAACTTTGCAATTTTCTATGTCCCTGAAAAACTGACCATTTCATTCTGATTGGTTAAGCGCAAGTTGTCTACCCTACTCTTAATCTACATTTGGGTAGTATTTTTTAATACCTTTGTCCCACATATAAGCATTTAATTGACTCGTGCATCTGTGTTTTTTAAAGCTCCCCAGGAGATTCTAATGAGCAGTCAAGATTGAGAACCACTGGACTAAAGGGTACATTTTAAAACATATTTTCTTTCTTATATAAGACATAGAGAGGTTACAAAGAAAACTGCCCAAAGCTTAAAAAAAAAAAAAATAAGTGATATGTTCAAAACCAAACCTAGGACTGTCTAACTCCAAATCAAGGTTTTTTTCCACTGTACCCACCATGGTATAGTAGTTAAAACATCCAATCTTTCCTTAAAATACTCAAAATCCTTTAAAAATGCTCAGCAGTATAAACAATGTGCAGCTTGTAAAAATAGTTCTGCTCTGACTTTTTCTCATTTTTCTAGCTCCCAGCAGAAACAGAGATCCTATTTTCTAAGTCAGTCCTTCTAATCTCTTAGGTCTCATGACTGCTTCACAGTGCTCAAAGTAAAGAGGGAAACTACAGCTAGGTAGGCAGAGAAAGAAAAGGCCTGCTGAATTTCCAGCAGGTGCCTGATTCTTATACACAAACTAAGAAAACAAGAGCACCTTTTAGATTCGCTAATCAGTTAAAAAGCCCAGATTATCACCCTCCGAAGAAAGAGAAATGGCTCGGAAGTCAGTTTCTGCCGACACCTGCAGGTTTTAGCAACTCTGTTCTTGGCATCGGGTTCCAGATCCATCCGTCAAGTCACACTAGCCCATTTGCAAATGCTATCTGGCTTCATAAGAACTCTCTTATTCATCCCACTTGTTAAGTAATAGAAAGAGTTATAGTCATTAGTGAATATAAAAGTTATTTTCATTCAGGGGTTCAAATGAGCCTCTTTGGCTTGAACATGGAAGAGGAACCCTGGCTGACTTCTCCCTGTGCCCAGCAATTGTGCCAGAAGGTAGCGTGTGTTGGTCAGTCCTTTCTAGATTAGCTCAGCACTTAAGCTAATTAAACTTTACGCCTTCAGATTTGTTTGCTGAGTGTCAAATATATGTCTGGCCCTGTACTAGAATGCTGTGAGTTTGGGCCAGGTGCTTCATGCATGAGCTTCTTTTTCCTCATCATTGAGATGGGCCTAATAATGTCTATCTTACAATGATGTAAGTGATATAAGAAATATTAAAGCTTTGTCAAATGTAAAACAACTTTTGCTGTTTCTTTCACCTATATCTTTTCTGTGCCTAGAATTATATTTAAGGTGGAGTCATTTCTACGCAATGGACACTTGCCTATTTAGTGCAATTTTGAGTTTCCTAACTCACAAGGGGGACTTAAGTTTCCCCTTTGCCATTTTGATTGATGTTGCCCTGATACAGGTATTAAACTTCTATTTTTTAATCCAGTCCCTCAAAACCTCTGTTCTTCTCCTTATGTTAATTCTGAGTGCAACATTAATGAATCTTAGGGATATAAATCTTTCCAAGGAAGTGGTTTGTATTCACATGGAATTACAGATTCTAGCTTGGGTGACTCTTTAGCGTAACCTGATCTAATTTTCCACCTCATCTGGAAGAAACTTGGACTATCTAGCTGGAGAAATAGACCGTTGGAATTGTTTGCATGTATTTCAAATTTTGATAGGGAAGACAAATCACACCTCTTGTCTGAGATGATTGAAAACTAAACAGCAAATTGCAATCATTAGAACTATAATACATAAGCATGGGCTGTTTGCAAATTCATTGGGTCCTTTGTCTCTGCATACTTAAGTGATAGTTATTGTAAACTATTGAATTCCGCTGGGCATGTTACGTGCTAGGCTGAGTTGATTTGGCTGTAACTCACAGTGTTCGATAAACCTATCTTTGGTTTGGTCATCCAGATACGGGTACACTTTCTACTCTTCCCCACCCTTTCCTGTGCCCCATGTGTCTTACCTCTCTGGGCTTCCTTGTCTTCTAGCTTTAGGTTAGATTCATCCAGATAAGAGGGAGAGAGCAGCATAAAGTCAGGAAGTTGGTTCCTCCCTTCTTACAGGTTTGTCATAGGCTGGTTGTTTCCTCTGGATGATGGCGCAGCTCCTTTCTAGCGCCTTCCCCTGTGGTATGAGCATCTGTGTCTCATGGACCCCAGAAGCGCTCTGTCCTCCCTTCGTTCAGTTCTAGGTGTGATGTAGGTGCCCTGCTGGCATAGGACCCAGAGCGCTGTGCTAAATCTTGGCTTTTCCCTCTACCCCACCCACACCTCTGTCAATACTTTACCATATTCTCCTCAAATAACCCATCTTTCTTTCTACCAGGACTCTGACAAAATGGGATAAAAATAATGGCAGAAATCAACACAAAGTTGTAAAGCAATTATCCTCCAATTAAAGATAAATAAAACTTATAGAAAAGGTGAGAACATAGAATCTAAGATATTTTGGTGTTTTCTCTAAACCCCATAGACGACAGCTGAGACCTGAAGAAGCAAAGTGACACAGGAAATTGATGGCAGGATCAGGATTAACAATTTATATTCCCTGAACCAAGATCAGACATCACAAACCTCTGCCCCAAAGCCTCTCTGAATAAGAAAGAGGAGTTTGTTGAAAAGTAATCCATTTCCAACCTGGCAAACACTATGTATGTTGGGTCATTGAGGTTAACACCCTCAGTTATAAATCATGTTGTCAGCATGCACCCTTGATGTGATGTGATGAGAATGGCCCTTCATCTCTGAGGTCCTCCTCTCCAATGCCCCAAACCCCAGTTCAGCCCTGAGAAAAACATCAGACAAATCCACACGGAGGGACATTCCATAAAATGCCTGAGTGGTATTCCTCAAAACTGTCAAGGTCATCATAAACAAGGAAAGTCTGAAAAATCGTCGCAGGACAGAGTCATCTAGAGAGACTTGCCAACTAAACATGATGTGGTATTCTGGATGGAATTCTCAAACAGGAAAAGGATATTAAAGAAAACTGATGAAATCTAAATAAAGGGAAGAATTTAATTAATAGTCAGGTACCAACTAAGTTTCTTACTTGTGACAAATCCATCCTAGTAACAAAATATGTCAATAGGAGAAAATAGACAATGATATACACGAGCTCTCTGTATTATCTTTTATTTTTTCCTATAAATCTAAAACTATTTTGTTTAAGTTACCACTGTTTTCTGAAAAAGGACCTTGGTATGAAGTTCCTGAATATCTTCTCTCCCCAACAAATTAATAAAAGACTATGCAGGGGAAAAAAGTCAATTTCAAAGTTTAAATAGGAAAAATAGTTTAGAGCACAAATTCTAAATAATTCTAACTCAGAAACTTTTATGAGACACAAAAGAACACAAAAACTTTCTAAAGCACAAATCTTTACCAACCATGGATCTAAAATAATGTTACTTGTAATTAGTTTTCACTGTTCAAGAGTATCATTGTTTTGTTTGTAAACTGAAGACAGAATTGGCAAGGGTGGGGGTGAGGTTGACTGGGAATGATGGAGAATAAAACACATCCAAATGCAGATAGCATATATGTATCTCAGCCTACAAAGCTCAAATATGTTTTTATCTATACTTAGAATTCTCAGAATTGAGGGTTTCTATTCTTTAAACCAAAATCTATTAACTATAACCTTCTGGTGTTTGAAAGGAGAGAAAAAAAATCATTTTAATGTTTGTTTTTAAAAGCTATCAAGTATCCTATAGAAAATCACATTTGGTGAATTAAATCTAGAGATTCAGCTTTTCCTTAAATTACACCTGGGATTTAAAAAAAGATCAAGGGGAGACTGTTTGGCCAAATACATTGGAGATTATATAGAATCTGAAATGAAAAAAATGCCAAATTCTTCAAGATGCAGACACAGCTCTGAAACTTGTCTGAGTTTCCTGATTGACCCTGTGACGTTTTTTAATGGTGATTACTGACTTCATATCTGTTATTCTCCTATGTACTTATAGTAGTATTTGTTCTACTATATGTGTTTCCTTTGTTTTTCTTCTGTTTCCTGCCTTCATTTGGATTGACGAAATTCTGTCCATTCTCTTTAATTTCCTCTAATAATTTTGAAGGTGTATATGTGTGAAAGTACATATATACTATATGTATGCATAAATATTGATTTTTAAACAAAAATCAAAGCCAAATTTTTCATTTTCACCAAGAACTTCATTGAACAGTATATTCACTATTTTGTTCCAACATTCTGCCATTTTTCAGGCAACTCCATAATTCTATCTTCACAAAACTTTTTATCTTTTTGCACAAAGAACTATTCCAAGTGCCTTTTACAGTCTTCAAGAGAACTGAAAATTTTTTTTCCACTAAGAGAATTTTGTAATGACCAAAATACATAGAAATTCAAAGGTACAACATCTGGTGAATACGGTGGATGAATCTGAACTTCCCAACCAGGCTATCACAGTTGTTGCCTGGTCATCAAAGAGACACGTGGTGTTGCCTTATGCTGAAGGAAGATTATGCATTTTCTGTTGACTAACTCCGGACACTTTTCATCAAGTGCTACTCTCAGTCAAATTGGAAGCAATACTTTTTGGAACTCATATTTTGGTTTTTCTGGAAGGAGTCCTTACTAGAAGACTCCTTTCCACTCCCACCATGTACAAAACATCAACTTCTTGGGATGAAGATCGGACTTTGGCGCAGTTGGTGATGGTTCACTTCACTTGCCCAGTGATCTCTTCTGTTTCATGCTATTGTACAGTATCCACTTTTTTCTCCTCTCACAATCTGTTTTAAAAATGGAATATTTGCATTTTTTCAGTAGAGAACTGCATGTGGAAATATGGTCAAGAAGGTGTTTGTTTCATTTAATTTATGTGGAGCCAACACATCAGACATAACCAGTTCAGTTCAGTTGCTCAGTCGTGTCCGACTCTTTGGGACCCCATGAATCACAGCACGCCAGGCCTCCCTGTCCATCACCAACTCCCGGAGTTCAGTCAGACTCACGTCCATCGAGTCAGTGATGCCATCCAGCCATCTCATCCACTGTCGTCCCCTTCTCCTCCTGCCCCCAATCCCTCCCAGCATCAGAGGCTTTTCCAATGAGTCAGCTCTTCACATGAGGTGGCCAAAGTACTGGAGTTTCAGCTTTAGCATCATTCCTTTCAAAGAAATCCCAGGGCTGATCTCCTTCAGAATGGACTGGTTGGATCTCCTTGCAGTCCAAGGAACTCTCAAGAGACTTCTCCAACACCACAGTTCAAAAGCATCAATTCTTCAGCGCTCAGCCTTCTTCACAGTCCAACTCTCACATCCATACATGACCACTGGAAAAACCATAGCCTTGTCTAGACCGACCTTTGTTGGCAAAGGAATGTCTCTGCTTTTCAATATGCTATCTAGGTTGGTCATAACTTTCTTTCCAAGGAGTAAGTGTCTTTTAATTTCATGGCTACAGTCACCATCTGCAGTGATTTTTGGGCCCAAAAATATAAAGTCTGACACTGTTTCCACTGTTTCCCCATCTATTTGCCACGAAGTGATGGGACCAGATGCCATGATCTTCGTTTTCTGAATGTTGAGCTTTAAGCCAACTTTTTCACTCTCCTCTTTCACTTTCATCAAGAGGCTTTTTAGTTCCTCTTCACTTTCTGCCATAAGGGTGGTGTCATCTGCATATCTGAGGTTATTGGTATTTCTCCCAATCTTGATTCCAGCTTGTGCTTCCTCCAGCCCAGCGTTTCTCACGATGTACTCTGCATAGAAGTTAAATAAGCAGGGTGACAACATACAGCCTTGACGAAGTCCTTTTCCTATTTGGAACTAGTCTGTTGTTCTTGTCCAGTTCTAACTGTTGCTTCCTGACCTACATATAGGTTTCTCAAGAGGCAGGTCAGGTGCTCTAGTATTCCCATCTCTTTCAGAATTTTCCACAGTTTATCGTGATCCACACAATCAAAGGCTTCGGCATAGCCAATAAAGCAGAAATAGATGCTTTTCTGGAACTCTCTTGCTTTTTTGATGATCCAGCAGATGTTTGCAATTTGATCTCTGGTTCCTCTGCCTTTTCTAAAACCAGCTTGAACATCTGAAAGTTCACGGTTCACGTATTGCTGAAGCCTGGCTTGGAGAATTTTGAACATTACTAGCGTGTGAGATGAGTGCAATTGTGTGGTAGTTTGAGCATTCTTTTTGCCTTTCTTTGGGATTGGAATGAAAACTGACCTTTTCCAGTCCTGTGGCCACTGCTGAGTTTTCCAAATTTGCTGGCATATTGAGTACAGCACTTTCACAGCATCGTCTTTTACAATTTGAAATAACTCACCTGGAATTCCATCATCTGCACTAGTTTTGTTCGTAGTGATCTTCCTAAGGCCACCTTGACTTCACATTCCAAGTTGTTTGGCTCTAGCTGAGTGATCCCACCATCGTGATTATCTGGGTTGTGAAGATTGTTTTTTTGAACAGTCCTCTGTGTATTCTTGCCACCTCCTAATATCTTCTGCTTCTGTTTGGTCCATACAATTTCTGTCCTTTATTGAGCCCATCTTTGCATGAAATGTTCCCTTGGTATCTCTAATTTTCTTGAAGAGATGTCTAATCTTTCCCATTCTATTGTTTTCCTCTATTTCTGTGCACTGATCACTGAGGAAGGCTTTCTTACCTCTCCTTTGTATTCGTTGGAACTCTGCATTCAAATGGGAATATCTTTCACCCTCATCTTTCATTATTGTTTTGGAATACTTTGTTTTCACCTTATTTCTCATTATTTCAAATTAGTTAATATTATTTGTTTATTTAGATTTACCAATGTATCAAGTAATTTATTATTATTTCATGTGCATTTCTAATTCCTTGTACATACAACTTGCTGCTTTCTGAAACAGAACCTTTAGCAGCACTTTTCTTGTTATGTTTTGTAAGCCTTCAGTCTTTACTGAAATTATATTCAATTTATTACCAATCTTGAATAACATTGAGGTCTTATAGAATAATTGGCTTAAAATTATTATTGTTTGGAATGTTGTGTATTATTTAATTCTAGCCTCTATTGTTGGTGCTAATTCTACCAAACATTTAGCTTCTGTTTTTGATATTATTTTTCCCTTTGTTTGCTTTTTAAGATTTTTACTGTGTCTATGGTTTTTAAGTGTATGTTTATTATGATTTTTCCTCTTTCAGTTCAGTTCAGTTCAGTCGCTCAGTCGTGTCCGACTCTTTGCAATCCCATGAATCGCAGCACACCAGGCCTCCCTGTCCATCACCAACTCCCGGAGTTTACTCAGACTCACGTCCATCGAATCAGTGATGCCTTCCAGCCATCTCATCCTCTGTCGTCCCCTTCTCCTCCTGCCCCCAATCCCTCCCAGCACCAGAGTCTTTTCCAATGAGTCAACTCTTCACATCAGGTGGCCAAAGTACTGGAGTTTCAGCTTTAGCATCATTCCTTCCAAAGAAATCCCAGGGCTGATCTCCTTCAGAATGGACTGGTTGGATCTCCTTGCAGTCCAAGGGACTCTCGAGAGTCTTCTCCAACCACAGTTCAAAAGCATCAATTCTTCGGTACTCAGCCTTCTTCACAGTCCAACTCTCACATCCATACATAACCACTGGAAAAACCATAGCCTGGACTAAATGGACCTTTGTTGGCAAAGTAATGTCTCTGCTTTTGAATATGCTATCTAGGTTGGTCATAACTTACCTTCCAAGGAGTAAGCGTCTTTTAATTTCATGGCCGCAGTCACCATCTGCAGTGATTTTGGAGCCCCCAAAATAAAGTCTGACACTGTTTCCACTGTTTCCCCATCTATTTGCCACGAAGTGATGGGACCAGATGCCATGATCTTCGTTTTCTGAATATTGAGCTTTAACTCTCTCCAGTTCTGAAAAGTTCACAGCTATTATCTCTTTAATTTTCACTCTTTAGGCACTTAGCATCTCTCTTCTCTTTCAGGGATTTCTATTCATTCATTAATTCATCCTTTCAGCAAATATTTCTAGAGTACTTTCTATGTGCCACATACTGCTTCAGAATATTAGTAATATATCCCCAATATGAAATATTGAAACTTCTAAGTTTCTGGTCCAAACTCTTCACCTCTTTTTTCTTTACTCATATCTGTTTATTGTTGCTGCACTTCCATCTCAGTAACGCGATCTTTTTTTAGTCTTCTAGGTCTTTACTTCTCTCTCCAGCTACGGCTAATCTGTTGGGCCCAGACATTGACATTTGTTAAAAGTTAAAATTATATACATGTTTTTCTTGTACAATATCCATTTTTAAATTCTAATTATTCATTTTGATAAGTTCTTGTTCTATTTTAATTTGTTTCCATCTATGTTCTCTTTAATCATTTAAAATGTATTTATTCGATAGCCTCTTTTTTATGTTCTGTAATTTCAGTGTCTTGGGGTATTAATTTTATGCTTTGTTGTTTCTGTTGATCTCCCACGTAGTAGATCATTTCCTCCAGTAATTTGTATTTTTGGATTATGTGTTTATTTTTCGTGGTGGTCTTTCCGCCACAGTCTATCCCCTCTGTCAATGGGAGGCACATGTCCTCTGGGTTTTGGAAGCATCTTCACAGCGTGGTTTCTTTTATTTGCTTCTGCCAAAACCATGAGGTTTATGGTCTTAAGAGTGTTTTTTTGCATTATTTCCCTTCTTGTGATCCATGTTCCATGTGAATAGTATATATTCTGACCCAAATGCATGCATGGCACATGCTGGGTTTTCCAAATTCTCATTGTAGATGCGTTTGCTTTTCCCTCTGTGAGCACAGGCAGAAGATGAGCTCTCCTGCCACTTTACTTGACTTACAGGAAGATCTTTGTCCCCTAATTACATAGATTGAGCATTGTTTCAGGGCCCGGCTTTATGTGTAGCACAGAAGGTTCCCCCCTGGGGAAGGGCATGGTAACCCACTCCAGTATTCTTGCCTGGAGGATCCCATGGACAGAGGAGCCTGGTGGGCTACAGTCCATGGGGTTGCAAAGAGTCAGACATGACTGAAGCGACTTAGCATGCAGCACAGAAGGTTCCCAGTTTCCTGCAGGTGTAACTCTATACTTCCCATTTCCACAGAGAATTCAACTCCTACCTTATCTGTTCCCTTTCTAAGCCACCATTACCATTAACTTGATACTAGAAGCATTTGGCTTAGATCTACCCTAGTTCTTATCCTTTAGAATTCATCTGTTTCAATCCCAGCTACTGATTGGTATATTGCTGTTGTTGTTATAATTAATGCAGTATCGCTATGTGTTCAGAGTAACTGTGGGTCTCTGAAGGCTCTGATATGACATTGCATGATACTGCAAGAGGTGTGAAGTCAGACCATGATACTGCAAGAGGTGTGAAGTCAGACCATGATACTGCAAGAAGCGTGAAGTCAGACCAGATGGGGAAAGAATAAAACAAAACAAAACGCTAAGTTTTGTCTTTAGCATTCTCTTCACAGAGCCAAGAGGCCTGGCTTACTGCTGGTTATTCCATCACAGAATGGATGAATAGCCACGTGCTTTATTTGACTTACCTCCCCCGCAACTTACATTTGCTGATGCTTTATATTTCTGCCTTTGTCACCACATTTCATCCATTTTTCTTTTCAAATGGATGCTCCTTAAGTCAAAACTTCATAAAATTACAATGCATACTATTACATCTTTAAAGCAGTGCTCACATCTCTGTAACGCGCTGTGTATTAATGTATAATACTGCTCAGTAATATATACAGTACAATAAGAAATCCCATTGTTCAGTTCCAGGATGGCACTTGAAAAGTTTAGGAGAGTAAATTTCCAGAAGGCATAGCTTATTTGATGTGTAATTTTTTAAAAAGGGAGATAACTGCATTGCCCAATGTAGTAGCCATTATTTGAACATCAAAAAGCTACTAAGACTGAGGAACTACATTTTTAGGTTGTAATTAACTTTAATGAAACAATGGATGTTCAATTCAATTACTGAAAACATATCTTTCCAGCACATTTGAAGAACTTTGATCTGTGACTCTCCCAACTGTGAATTGGATGAAATATATAGATCAGCTATTTCTGATTATAGCTTAGAGTTCAAATCAGTATGTGCTATAAACAACTGTCTCTGAGAAGTTTTCCAGGATACAGACTTTCAGAGATAAAACCTGGACAGTATCAGAGAAACCAAATGGGTTGGTTACCTTCAGTTCAGTTCAGTTGCTCAGTCGTGTCCGACTCTTTGCGACTCCATGAATCACAGCACGCCAGGCCTCCCTGTCCCTCACCAACTCCCGGAATTTACCCAAACTCATGTCCATCAAGTCAGTGATGCCATCTAGCCATCTCATCCTCTGTTGTCCCCTTCTCCTCCTGCCCCCAATCCCCCCGAGCATCAGGGTCTTTTCCAATGAGTCAACTCTTTGCATGAGGTAGCCAAAGTACTGGAGTTTCAGCTTTAGAATCAGTCCTTCCAATGAACACCCAGGACTGATCTCCTTTAGGATGGACTGGTTGGATCTCCTTGCAGTCCAAGGGACTCTCAAGAGTCTTCTCCAACACCACAATTCAAAAGCATCAATTCTTCGGCGTTCAGCCTTCTTCACAGTTCAACTCTCACATTCATACATGACCACTGGAAAAACCATAGCCTTGATGAGACGGACCTTTGTTGGCAAAGTAATATCTCTGCTTTTCAATATGCTATCTAGGTTGATCATAACTTTACTTCCAAGGAGTGCTGCTGCTGCTAAGTCACTTCAGTCGTGTCCTACTCTGTGCGACCCCATAGGCAGCAGCCCACCAGGCTTCCCTGTCCCTGGGATTCTCCAGGCCAAAACACTGGAGTGGGTTGCCATTTCCTTCTCCATCCAAGGAGTAAAAGTCTTTTAATTTCCTGGCTGCAGTCACCATCTGCAGTGATTTTGGAGCCCAGAAAAATAAAGTCTGACACTGTTTCCACTGTTTCCCCATCTATTTGCCATGAAGTGATGAAACCAGATGCCATGATCTTCGTTTTCTGAATGTTGAGCTTTAAGCCAACTTTTTCACTCTCCAGTTTCACTTTCATCAAGAGGTTTTTTAGTTCCTCTTCACTTTCTGCCGTAAGGGTGGTCTCATCTACATATCTGAGGTTATTGATATTTCTCCCAGCAATCTTGATTCCAGCTTGTGCTTCTTCCAGCCCAGTGTTTCTCATGATGTACTCTGCATAGAAGTTAAATAAGCAGGGTGACAATATACAGCCTTGACGTACTCCTTTTCCTATTTGGAACCAGTCTGTTGTTCCATGTCCAGTTCTAACTGCTGCTTCCTGACCTGCATATAGGTGTCTCAAGAGGCAGGTCAGGTGGTCTGGTATGCCCATCTCTTTCAGAATTTTCCACAGTTTATTGATATCCACAGGGTCAAAGGCTTTGGCATAGTCTATAAAGCAGAAATAGATGTTTTTCTGTAAATCTCTTGCTTTTCCGATGATCCAGAGGATGTTGGCAATTTGATCTCTGGTTCCTCTGCCTTTTCTAAAACCAGCTTGAACATCAGGAAGTTCATGGTTCACGTATTGGTGAAGTCTGGCTTGGAGAATTTTGAGCATTACTTTACTTACCTTACTTAAGGGCAAATACCCTGAATTTCAAGGACAAAGTATTTTTAAAAAGAATGCAAAATACTTGACGTGTTGAAATGATAGTATTTTAGATGTATTGAGTTAATAATAAATGCTATTAAAATAATCTCATTTACTGTTACTTATTTCAGTAGCTTTTTTATAAATATGGATGTTAGGAAAATTAAACTAATATATGTTGTACATATTATATTTCTAATGGACAGAGCTGATGTAGAACATAGATTGCTTAAGAGTTATTTTATCTATTTATCCATCTATTTACTGGAAGCACTCAAAGTTTAATACCTAGACTTATGAAATTCTGGATAAATCATATAATTTTAATCGAGTTTATAGTCCCAGTGTCTAAGAATTATTATTGTTCATAATTGTCATCTTTTGAGCAGTTACTATATTCTAGCCACTATGCTTTGCTATTTCCTAAATTCTGTGTTTAATAACAATGAACCTTTAAGATAGCCCACTGATATAGGAAAGTTCACTGTTTCTCCATTTTACATACAAGAAAATTTAGGCACGTATGGAAAAATAACTCTCTGGTGGTCATTTTTCTAGTCAATGTTAAAGCCCAGGTCTCCAATCCTGGATGACATTTTCACCCAGGTAACAGGCACACTTTTCAGAAGTGCAGCCAAATAACACTGGCTCATCTGGACAGGTACTTTCAATCATTAAGAGTCACTAATTTAAATATCCAAAATTGTTTTCTTCTAACTTTGAGTTTTATATGTAATGTTTGTGGTGACCTAGCTTGAATTTAGCTTGATCTTTCTAATAGATTGATGTGACTTGGCTTAGGGTTTGCTATGGTCAAGAAAAAAGTTAATATGTTAACTGATACAAAACACTACGCCAAAAATCTGTGTAAGTGCTGAGTATGCATTATTTCACCTCATCTTGCCCTAAGACTCGTGTATTATTCTTATGGGTAATGAATCTGCCTGCAATGCAGGAGACATAGGAGATGCAGGTTTAGTCTCTGGGTGGAGAAGAACCCCTGGAGAAGGAAATGGCAATCCTCTGCAATAATTTTGCCTGGAAAATCCCATCGACAGAAAAGACTAGCAGGTTATAGTCCATGGGGTCACAAAGAGTTGGATATGACTGAGCACAAGGCACATGAGTATTATTATTTAGTTCCCTTTTATACACAAGGACATTGAGGCCCAGAAAAATTCAGCAACGTATTGAAAATTGTATTATTCCAAGTAGAGATAGATGATTAATCTGGTTGCACCTGCT
The DNA here is from genome assembly GCF_029378745.1 of Bos indicus. Classification (NCBI taxonomy): domain Eukaryota; kingdom Metazoa; phylum Chordata; class Mammalia; order Artiodactyla; family Bovidae; genus Bos; species Bos indicus. The sequence continues at coordinate 104,958,455 of NC_091767.1, read as the reverse complement.
TCCAGAACAAAAATTGTACTGCTCTCTGATATATTGTAGATGTAATAGATGCTCTTGAGAAGACTCTTGAGGTCCCTTGGAAACAAGGAGATCAAACCAGTCAATCTTAAAGGAAATCAATCCTGAATACTCTTTGGAAGGACTTATGCTGAAGCTCCAACACTTTGGTGACCTGATGCCAACAGCTGACTCATTGGCAAAAGATCCTGATGCGGGGAAAGAATGAAGACAGAAGAAGAAGAAGGCAACAGAGGATGAGATAGTTGGATGGCATAACCGATTCAATGGAAGTGAACTTGGGCAACCTCTGGGAGATGGTGAGGGACAAGGGTGTCTGGTACACAGCAGTCCATAGGGTCGCAAAGAGTCGCACACAACTTGGTGACTGAACAATGAAGCCACCAGATGCTCTCAACATTCTGGGGGCGCCGCCAGATGCTCTCAACATTCTGGGGGCGGTGAGTCTGGAACCTGTTTAACACAGTGCAGTCCAATGTTGACTTAATGAATTGCATCTCTTTGGGGAATGTTGCCGAAAATTCGAGGTTCACACTGTAGTAATTTCCTATTGATGCTGCTATATATTATTACAAACTCAGTAGTTTAAGACAACACACATTTATTCTTTTTTTCTAGAGTTCAGAGCTCTGAAGTCAGTTTCACTGGACCAAAACCGAGGTGCCAGCATGGCTGTGCTCCTTCAGGAAGCTTTCAGGGGAAAATCTGTTTCCTTGGTTATTCCAACCTCTGAACTGCATTTCTTGCATTTCTTGCCCAACAACCCCTTCCTGCAGCTTCAGAGCCAGCAGCATAGCATCTTTAAATCTTTGTTTCCTTATAAATCACTTTCTCCTCTTCTGTCTCTGAAGTTCAATCTCCTTCTTCCTCCTTACAGAACTATGGTGATTACATTTAGAGCCCACCTGGCTAATACGGGAAAATCAATCACTCCATTTCAAGATCCTGAATCACATCTATAAAATCTCTGTTACCATATGAAGTAACATTCTTTGGTTTGGGGGATGAGGATGCAGATATCTTGGGGAGCTGTTATCCAGCCTACAACATATGCCTAAAAATAGCACCTATTTGTGTGACCCCATGATTTCCGAAATTGTCATAAAGGTGAGCACAGAAGGATCTTTTAAAAAGGGGACTTCCCAGGTGGTGTAAAGAATCTGCCTGCCAATGCAGGAGACGCAAGAGACACAGGTTCGATCCCTGGGTTGGGAAGATCCCCTCGAGTAGAAAATGGCAGCCCACTCCAATATTCTTGCCTGGAAAAATTCCACGGACAGAGGAGCCTGGTGGGCTACAGTCCATGGGTTCACAAAGAGTCGGACACGACTGAGTGATTGAGCGCACACACACACAGATTTTAAGCAGCTGTGCAGAAGTCCTTTTCTGACATGTGCAAAATATTGCTAAACATCTCTGCAAAGTGAAGTTTCACAGGAGAACCAGAGATAGTGACAATATTACTTCTTAACCTTATTGTTTCCTGTCAACTCTTAAAAATCCAAATACAAAGATGTTTCCATTTTAGCTTTCTTCATCATAAAATGTAGAAGTGTGCTACCTCAAACAGTACATATGACATAAACCAATTTACAAAAATGAATGAGACTAAAATGATTTCATGTGATTGTTTCATCTGCTGGGATACAGTCAATGTACTTTTGTTCTGGTGAGCAGCTTTTTTACAAAAAATACCTATGAACACATATAATTTGAAAGTATTTTAGCAGAAGAGCTTCCGTACTTGTAATAGGAAACTTGTAAGACACATACTGCAAAGATGTAAACTGATTTTAATACTTGAGATCTTCTCAGGCAAACAAAACATGATGCTTCTATAATCTATTAAAGAATGTATAATTTATCTTAAGCCGTCTTGCTTCCATATAGGACTTTTACATGGTACAGTTATGCTATGTCCAAGTGATCCCTCTGGATATTTTGGATATAGGTAGAACAAGTATTATACCAGTTTTGGAAGAAAAAAAAAGGCTATTCAGAGGCAGAGAAAATCAGTTTAGTTGTCATCCAAGTTTTCTGAGCTAGTTTCATCCAGAGAAAGGCCAGAACACAGATCTTGCAGTTCCTAGTTCTATATTCTCTGTTTGAAACTTTCATCCAACTTAAGCCACACTGATGTAACTTTATTTACTACATATTTTTCTAGAGTAATTTAAAGATTGTTTACTTGTGTTCAAGGAATTGGAAGCTCTATTATTAGACAGGGAGAAACAAAGACTCATAATTCAATGTGTTCAACACAGATAGTCACTTGGTCTTTTAATCCATATTTTATATATTCAGGGTATTCAACTCATTTATAAGCCTTGACTCAAATATAAACTTCTCAGGAAATCTTACTCTGTTCAATTTTTTTCTATCAAACTTATAGTACTATAAACTATACACTCACTTGTGTGTGAGTGTGTGTGCATATATGAATAAAGCTGCCACTCCAGTACTCTTACCTAGAAAATCCCATGGATGGAGGAGCCTGGTGGGCTGCAGTCCATGGGTCGCTACGAGTCGGACACGACTGAGTGACTTCATTTTCACTTTTCACTTTCACGCATTGGAGAAGGAAATGGCAACCCACTCCAGTGTTCTTGCCTGGAGAATCCAAGGGACGGAAGAGCCTGGTGGGCTGCTGTCTATGGGGTCGCACAAAGTCAGACACGACTGAAGCAACTTAGCAGCAGCAGCAGCAGCAGGGAATAAGGAACCTGCCGCCAATGTGGGAGAGCCAAGTTCAATCCCTGGCTTGGGAAGATCCTCTGGAAAAGGGAATGACTACCCAATCCATTATTCCTGCCTGGAGAATTCCATGAACAGAGGAGCTTGGTGGGCTATAGTCCATTGTGTCACAAACAGCTGGACACAACTGAACAAATAACACTTTCATATATATACATAAAACATATATAATTTATTTGTTGTCTATGCCCCTATGCTAAAGGCAATTTCTATGCAGGCAGTGGTTTTTGTACCTTTATTTATCCCAGTGCCTAGAATTGAACTTGACCCATAATAAGTGAAAGTGTTAGTCACTCACTATGCCTGACTCTTTGGGACCCCATGGACTGTAGCCTGCCAGGCTCCTCTGACCATGGAATTCTCCAGGCATCTTCCCAACTCAGAAATCGAACCCAGGTCCCCTGAACTGTGGGCAAATTCTTTAATGTCTCAGTAACCAGGATCCATATTATGTACTCAATACAATTTGTTGAAAATTTTTAACAAATTTTTAAAAATTTAACAAATGAATTAAAAATTTAAAATTCTTCTACAGATTCAATGCAATCCTTATCAAATTACCAATGGCATTTTTCACAGAACTAGAATAAAAAATACTAAAATTTGTATGGATACACAAAAGACCCCAAATAGCCAAAGCAAACTTGAGAAAGAAAAACAGAGCTGGAGGAATCAGGCTACCTGACTCCAGGCAACACTATAAGGCTACAGTCATCAAAACAGCATGGTACTGGCACAAAAACGAAACAGAGATTACTGAAATAGGATAGAAAGCCCAGGAAGAAAGCCACACATCTATGTTCAATTAATGTACAGCAAAGGAGGCTAGATTATACAATAAAGAAAAGACAGCCTCTTCAATAAGTGGTGCTGGGTAAACTGGACAGCTACATGTAAGAAAACAATTTTTAGAACATTCTCTAACAGCATACACATAAATAATCTCTAAATGGATTAAAGGTAAATTGGAACACTATAAAACTCTTCAGTTCAGTTCAGTCACGCAGTCGTGTCCGACTCTTTGCGACCCCATGAATCTCAGCACGCCAGGCCTCCCTGTCCATCACAAACTCCCGGAGTTCACCCAGACTCACGTCTATCGAGTCAGTGATGCCATCCAGCCATCTCATCCTCTGTCATCCCCTTCTCCTCCTGCCCCCAATCCCTCCCAGCATCAGAGGCTTTTCCAATGAGTCAACTCTTCGCATGAGGTGGCCAAAGTACTGGAGTTTCAGCTTTAGCATCATTCCTTCCAAAGAAATCCCAGGGCTGATCTCTTTCAGAATGGACTAGTTGGATTTCCTTGCAGTCCAAGGGACTCTCAAGAGTCTTCTCCAACACCACCACAGTTCAAAGGCATCAGTTCTTCAGCGCTCAGCCTTCTTCACAGTCCAACTCTCACATCCATACATGACCACAGGAAAAACCATAGCCTTGACTAGACAAACTTTTGTTAGCAAAGTAATGTCTCTGCTTTTCAATATGCTATCTAGGTTGGTCATAACATTCCTTCCAAGGAGTAAGTGTCTTTTAATTTCATGGCTGCAGTCACCATCTGCAGTGATTTTGGAGCCCCCAAAAATAAAGTCTGACACTGTTTCCACTGTTTCCCCGTCTATTTCCTATGAAGCAATGGGACCACATGCCATGATCTTCGTTTTCTGAATGTTGAACTTTAAGCCAACTTTTTCACTCTCCACTTTCACTTTCATCAAGAGGCTTTTGAGTTCTTCTTCACTTTCTGCCATAAGGGTGGTGTCATCTGCATATCTGAGGTTATTGATATTTCTCCCAGCAATCTTGATTCCAGCTTGTGTTTCTTCCAGTCCAGCATTTCTCATGATGTACTCTGCATAGAAGTTAAATAAGCAGGGTGAAAATATACAGCCTTGACGTACTCCTTTTCCTATTTGGAACTAGTCTGTTGTTTCACATCCAGTTCTAACTGTTGCTTCCTGACCTGCATACAAATTTCTCAAGAGTCAGGTCAGGTGGTCTGGTATTCCCATCTCTTTCAGAATTGTCCACAGTTTATTGTGATCCACACAGTCAAAGGCTTTGGCATAGTCAATAAAGCAGAAATAGATGCTTTTCTGGAACTCTCTTGCTTTTTCCATGATCCAGCGGATATTGGCAGTTTGATGTCTGGTTCCTCTGCCTTTTCTAAAACCAGCTTGAACATCAGGAAGTTCATGGTTCACATATTGCTGAAGCCTGGCTTGGAGAATTTTGAGCATTACTTTACTAGGGGAAAGAAAAATTTTGCAAACTATGTGACCCACAAGAGAGTAATATGCAAAACTTACAAATAGCTTATGTAGTTCAGATTAAAAAAAAAAAAGCCCAATCAAAAAATGGGCAGAAGACATAAATAGATACTTCTCCAAAGAAGACATACAGATGGCCAACAGGCACAGGAAAAGATGCTTAACATTGCTAATAATTAGAGAACTACAAATCAAAACTACAATAAGATATCACTTCACATGAGTCAGAAAGACCATCATCAAAAAGTTTACAAACAATAAGTGCTGGACAGGAGTCAGGTGGAAGTGTAAATTTGTAAATCCACTATGGATAATAGTATGGAGCTTCCTTACAAAACTAAAATTTGAACTATCATATGATCCGGCAATCCCACTCCTAAGCATGTATCTAGAGAAAACCCTAATTTAAAAAGATACATGCACCTCAGTGTTCATTGCAGCCAAGATGAAGCAGCCTAAATCTTCCTCAATACATGAATGGATAAATAAGATATGATACACATATGCAATGGAATATTACTTAGCCATCAAAAAGAATGAAATAGTGTCATTTGTACCAACATGGATGGCCTGGAGATTATCATACTAAGTGAAGTAAGTCAGATGGAGAAAGACAAATATATGATATTGCTTATATGTGTCTAAAATGGATATAAATTAACTTATTTTGAAAACAGAAACAGACTCACTGACTTAGAAAATGAACTAATGGTTACCAGGAGAAGAGAGCTAGAGTCAGGGAGGATAGATTGGGAGTGTGAGATTGACATGTACTCATGGCTATATTTAAAATAGGTAATGAATAAGGACCTACTGTATAGCACAGGGAACCCTGCAATAACTTAAATGGGAAAAGAATTTGAAAAAGAATAGAAACAAATGTACAACTGAATCATACTGCTATACTCCTGAAACTAACCTAACACTGACAGCTAGCTATACTCCAATACACAATAAAAATTAAATAAAATTATCTAAATAAATGAGTCTGACTTTGATAGAAAAAATAGCTATGAAGAAATTCTTTTAAATTTTTAGGGTATTTTACTCTTAAATGACAACTTTCATATAATTCATTCCCATTGTGCAAATAAGAAAACTTTGGCTCACAGAAATAAAATGACATACGCATGATCAGTCACCCAATAGTTTGGATATTACTTACAATATTTATGAGATATCACACATAAGAAATGTACATTTGGGTATAACGTATATAACTATACGTTGAGATATGGATATAAATGGCCCCTCCTTCTGTAACTGTAGCTAATCAATGATTAAGAAATTCAGAGTTCTAGGGGACCTTTTACCTCTTCTACATCTACATAAAGGGCAGGATTCATTCTTCTATTGAAATTTAAGAGATAAAAGAGTATAGTAGCCTAGGGGGCTGATTTTGACAGCATAGAATGGGTATTTCTGTCAATAATTCAGTTCAGTTCAGTCGCTCAGTCCTGTCCGACTCTTTGCGACCCCATGAATCGCAGCACGCCAGGCCTCCCTGTCCATCACAAACTCCCGGAGTTCACCCAGACTCACGTCCGTCGAGTCAGTGATGCCATCCAGCCATCTCATCCTCTGTTGTCCCCTTCTCCTCCAGCCCCCAATCCCTCCCAGCATCAGAGCCTTTTCCAATGAGTCAACTCTTCGCATGAGGTGGCCAAAATACTGGAGTTTCAGCTTTAGCATCATTCCTTTCAAAGAAATCCCAGGGCTGATCTCCTTCAAAATGGACTGGTTGGATCTCCTTGCAGTCCAAGGGACTCTCAAGAGTCTTCTCCAACACTACTGTTCAAAGGCATCAATTCTTCGGTGCTCAGCCTTCTTCACAGTCCAACTCTCACATCCATACATGACCACTGGAAAAACCATAGCCTTGACTAGATGAACCTTTGTTGGCAAAGTAATGTCTCTGCTTTTGAATATGCTATCTAGGTTGGTCATATCTTTCCTTCCAAGGAGTAAGCATCTTTTAATTTCATGGCTGCAATCACCGTCTGCAGTGATTTTGGAGCTCCAAAAAATAAAGTCTGACACTGTTTCCACTGTTTCCCCATCTATTTCCTATAAAGTGATAGGACCAGATGCCATGATCTTCATTTTCTGAATGTTGAGTTTTAAGTCAACTTTTTCACTCTCTTCTTTCACCTTCATCAAGAGGCTTTTGAGTTCTTCTTCACTTTCTGCCATAAGGGTGGTGTCATCTGCATATCTGAGGTTATTGATATTTCTCCCAGCAATCTTGATTCCAGCTTGTGTTTCTTCCAGTCCAGCATTTCTCATGATGTACTCTGCATAGAAGTTAAATAAGCAGGGTGACAATACTCAGCCTTGACGTACTCCTTTTCCTATTTGGAACTAGTCTGTTGTTCCATGTCCAGTTCTAACTGTTGCTTCCTGACCTGCATACAGATTTCTCAAGAGGAAGGTCAGGTGGTCTGGTATTCCCATCTCTTTCAGAATTGTCCACAGTTTATTGTGATCCACACAATCAAAGGCTTTGGCATAGTCAATAAAGCAGAAATAGATGCTTTTCTGGAACTCTCTTGCTTTTTCCATGAATCAGTGGATGTTGGCAATTTGATCTCTGGTTCTTCTGCCTTTTCTAAAACCAGCTTGAACATCAGGAAGTTCACGGTTCACATATTGCTGAAGCCTGGCTTGGAGAAATTTGAGCATTACTTTACTAGCGTGTGAGATGAGTACAACTGTGCGGTAGTCTGAGCATTCTTTGGCATTGCCTTTCTTTGGGATTGGAATGAAAATTGACCTTTTCCAGTCCTGTGGCCACTGCTGAGTTTTCCAAATTTGCTGTCATAATGAGTGCAGCACTTTCAGAGCATCATCTTTCAGGATTTGAAAGAGCTCCACTGGAATTCCATCACCTCCACTAGCTTTGTTTGTAGTGATGTTTTCCAAGGCCCACTTGACTTTCCGTTCCAGGATGTCTGGCTCTAGGTCAGTGATCACACCATCGTGATTATCTGGGTCATGAAGATCTTTTTTGTACAGTTCTTCTATGTATTCTTGTCACCTCTTCTTAATATCTTCTGCTTCTGTTAGGTCCATACCATTTCTGTCCTTTATTGAGCCCATCTTTGCATGAAATGTTCCCTTGGTATCTCTGATTTTCTTGAAGAGATCTCTAGTCTTTCTCATTTTGTTGTTTTCCTCTATTTCTTTGCATTGGTTGCTGAAGAAGGCTTTCTTATCTCTTCTTGCTATTCGTTGGAACTCTGCATTCAGATGCCTATATCTTTCCTTTTCTCCTTTGCTTTTTGCTTCTCTTCTTTTCACAGCTATTTGTAAGGCCTCCCCAGACAGCCATTTTGCTTGTTTGCATTTCTTTTCCATGGGGATGGTCTTAATCCTTGTCTCCTGTACAATATCATGAACCTCCGTCCATAGTTCATCAGGCACTCTATCAGATCTAGGCCCTTTCATCTATTTCTCACTTCCACTGTATAATCATAAGGGATTTGATTTAGGTCATACCTGAATGGTCTAGTGGTTTTCCCTACTTTCTTCAATTTAAGTCTGAATTTGGCAATAAGGAGTTCATGATCTGAGCCACAGTCAGCTCTTGGTCTTATTTTTGTTGACTGTATAGAGCTTCTCCATCTTTGGCTGCAAAGAATATAATCAATCTGATTTCGGTGTTGACCATCTGGTGATGTCCATGTGTAGTCTTCTCTTGCGTTGTTGGAAGAGAGTGTTTGCTATGACCAGTGCATTTTCTTGGCAAAACTCTATTAGTCTTTGCTTTGCTTCAGTCTATATTCCAAGGCCAAATTTGCCTATTACTCCAGGTGTTTCTTGACTTCCTACTTTTGCATTCCAGTCCCCTATAATGAAAAGGACATCTTTTTTGGGTGTTAGTTCTAAAAGGTCTTGTAGGTCTTCATAGAACCGTTCAGATTCTTCAGCGTTACTGTTTGGGGCATAGACTTAGATTACTGTGATACTGAATTGTTTGCCTTGGAAACGAACAGAGATCATTCTGTCGTTTTTGAGATTGCATCCAAGTACTGCATTTTGAACTCTTTTGTTGACCATGATGGCTACTCCGTTTCTTCTAAGGGATTCCTGCCCGCAGTAGTAGATATAATGGTCATCTGAGTTAAATTCACCCATTCCCGTCCATTTTAGTTCGCTGATTCCTAGAATGTCGATGTTCACTCTTGCCATCTCTTGTTTGACCACTTCCAATTTGCCTTGATCCATGGACCTAACATTCCAGGTTCCTATGCAGTATTGCTCTTTACAGCATCGGACCTTGCTTCTATCACCAGTCACATCCACAGCTGGGTATTGTTTTTGCTTTGGCTCCATCCCTTCATTCTTTCTGGAGTTATTTCTCCACTGATCTCCAGTAGCATATTGGGCCCCTACTGACCTGGGGAGTTTCTCTTTCAGTATCCTATCATTTTGCCTTTTCATACTGTTCATGGGATTCTCAAGGCAAGAATACTGAAGTGGTTTGCCATTCCCTTCTCCAGTGGACCACATTCTGTCAGACCTCTCCACCATGACCCGCCTGTCTTGAGTGGCCCCACATGGCATGGCTTAGTTTCATTGAGTTAGACAAGGCTGTAGTCCTAGTGTGATTAGATTGACTAGTTTTCTGTGAGTATGGTTTCAGTGTGTCTGCCCTCTGATGCCCTCTTGCAACACCTACCATCTTACTTGGGTTTCTCTTACCTTGGACGGTAATATTATCCTGTCAATATTTACCAGGGAATAATATGTACTTCCTTTTTATCATGCCTACCTCCACTGCCCCACCTATGCTTCACTGTTTAGATTCTCTTGGGGATAATTATTTGAAACAGAACAGAGTTAATTCAGTCAATGCTTATCTTGACCCCACTCACACAGCTGAACTGAGACTCAGCATTAGACACTAATTCTTATATTCTCAGGAAAATCAGAATGAAATGCTCCATTTGCTAAAGATGTCCACACTGATTAATCTCCTCTCCTGTTGTGGTTAGGTCTGGAGAAAAACATACAGCCATATTTGCATAATTGTGTGTAAACTTATCCTACTCCTCAGTGAGTGCATATATACACAAAGATTTCATTCAGCTAAGATTAATACTGTCCAGAATGATAGCAGAAAATTTTCAGTTACCCATATAGGGCAACTGCGTTCTTTATGGGACAACAGAAAGACCTATATTCTTCATTTGACTCCACTCCAAGTAAAGGACAGTTTTGTGGAATCTTGTGGCTGATGAAGAGAGTTGACAGTTATTAATTCTCAATGATTTAATAAACTCATTTACATCATTCAATAACTGAACAAAAAGCAAATTAGGTATTATGTGTCTCACAGAACTATTGAGGAAATTTCGGCTCAGAGAGTATTTAAAAAGCAGAGACACCACTTTGCCAACAAATGTCTATATGGTCAAAGCTGTGGTTTTCCAGTAGTCATGTACAAATGTTAGAGTTGGACAATAAAGAAGGCTGAGCCCCAAAGAATTGATGCTTTTGAATTGTGTTGCTGGAGAAGACTCTTGAGAGTCCCTTGGACTGCAAGACCAAACCAGAAAATCCTAAAGGAAATCAACCCTGAATATTCATTGGAAGGACTGATGCTGAAGCTGAAGCTCCAATACTTTGGCCACCTGATGCAAAGAGCTAACTCACAGGAAAAGATCCAGATGCTGGGGCAGATTGAGGGCAGGAGCAGAAGGGGATGACAGAGGATGAGATGGATGGATGGCATCACTGACTCAATGGGCATGAGTTTGAGCAAACACTAGGAGATGGTGAAGGACAAGGAAGCCTGGTGTGTTGCAGTCCATGGGGTTGCAAAGAGTTGGACATGACTTAGCAACTGAACAATAATGAGTTAAACCAAGACTTGAGTGCAGATCAAACTCCAAAATATTTATACTACATCTCAATATCAATGTTTTTTCTAAACCCATGTATTCTTTTAAGGATGGGAAGAGGGTCTGGAGAAATGAACATATGCAGTCTCTGCCTTAGAGTAAATATTGAATAAACAGGGCACTGTAATGTTGTAAAAGAACTTCAGATTTTGGGGGTGCATGTATTTATTAAGCACGCCTGGGGCTTCTATTTCCTACAGCACATAGCAGGCAGAGAACGGTCATCTCTCAGTGCTTTCGGGAGTACTTAGGTTCCTCAGGATTATAAACAAACAAACAAACCAAACAAATACAAAATGCTGACAAGGTGTTTTTATTTTATCCAAGATGTACAATGCAAGGGGGAAGTTAAGTGGCTAGAGTTCAGTGATTCATGTTCGTGTTAATATTCTAGAAATTTGCTGAGAATGTTCTTCCTTTTTAGAGAATCCTGTGCTCAGATCATACTAAAGTCTGTAAATAAGAGGGAGAAATTTGTGACGTTCTCATTTTCAAATCAAGCCTGGGAAATGGCTTGACCCAGTGTGTGGAAGCCAGTGAATGTGATCATGTTGGAGTCAGAGACTAGGAGAGGAAGATGTCTGAGGCTTTCATTTTCCACATGGGGTCTTCTGCCTGGATCAGGGAGTTACTGAATTCAACCATGAGTAGGAGTAATGAAAACCTAGACCACAGAAAGACCACTATTGAAGAGCTACTCCCTGTACCACCACTGCCACTGGCATCACCTATACCACATCAACGGCCCCCAGTGCAGCGTTCAATCAGTAACCGTATAAACACAACAAAGCAGGCAGGTAAATGAGGTTAGTGAAAACTGCTATAAAGAAAGTATAGTAAGTTGATGTGGTAGTCACCTGGGGTGGGGTAAATGTTGTTTTAGTGAGTGGTCTTGGGCAAAGCTCCCTCGGTAGTTGATACTTCGTCTTGAACCATTACAAGGAGCTAGCTGTGAAATCTGGGAGATGAATTTTCTAATGGAGCCTTAACATATACAAAATCCCTGAGTTGGATGTAAGCATAATGTATGTGACATACAGAAATACAAGGGAGAAGATGAAAAAAGGTTAGTCCTGAAAAGGTAGGTTATGGTGAGGTCATAGGTTTTCCTCCAATTCCATTGGGCTTTGTTGGAGGGATTTAAACAAAGAAGATATAGGATGTGGCTTACACTTTTTAAAAAGATTGCTAAACAGAAAATGCAGTAAATTATTGCAAGGGGGAAATGGAAGGGCAGTGTCCATGGCCAATAGGAAAATAAAAACAACAACAACAACACTTATTTAGGAGACTTGGTCTATTCTGGTCAAGGCAGTAGGCAACTGAAGAATGAATGATTCATAGGACTTCAACTTCAGTCTAAGTATAACATGCCAACCGAGCCTTAGGATTCTATTACCTTTCTTTACATGCTATGAAACATTTGTATCATGACATATTTGTGCCTTGAATCCAGCAATGAATCTACATGGGACTGTAATCTGCACATACTAATGTCCATGCACATGAAAAGCAGGAGAGTAATATATGGAGCGAAGCACAAAGGGAACATTTTAGCCACTTTAAAAAAACTGGGATATAATCGCTTTACAACATTGTGTTAGTTTCTGCTGTACGACAGAGCAAGGAGCTGAGCTCCCTGTGCTATATAGCAGGTTCCCACCAGCTATTTTACACATGGTAGTGTATTTATACCAAACCGAATCTCCCAATTTGCCCCATCCTTCCCTCACTCCCATGTCCGCATGTCCAATCTCTCCATCTGCATTTATATTCCTGCCCGGGAAATAGGCTCACCCGTACCATGTTTTTAGATTTCACATATATACGTTAATATACAATATTTGTTTTTCTCTTTGACTTTGTACAGCACAGAAAACTATAAACAAGACGAAAAGCAATCCTCAGAATGAGAGAAAATATTTGCATATGAAGCAATGGACAAAGGATTAATCTCCAAAATACATAAACAGTCCGTGGAGCTCAAAATAAAAACAAACAAACAATCCAATCAAAAAAAAGAGGGTGGAAGAACTCAATAGACATATTTCCAAAGAAGACATACAGATGGCCAACAGGCTCACGAAAAGAGGCTCAACATCACTAATTATTAGAGAAAACAAATCAAAACTGCAGTGAGATATTGCCTTACAGGAGTCAGAAGGGCCAGTATCAAAAAATCTACAAACAATAAATGCTGGAGAGGATGTGGAGATGAGCTGCTTCTTTTTTGTCTTGAAAGCACCTTAGAAGGAACTGTGTCAGTGCAGGGGAGGGCGGGGTCTTAGAGAGCTACAGTAAAAAGCAGGCAACACGGGAGCACTGTGAGGAAAGGGCAACACAGAAAAGCAAGGAGGTTGGGGAGAGGAAAAGAGGAAAGGATCAAAATGTATGTGACAGAGGACGTGATGGAGACTTAGAGCAATAGATTTAAGAATCCCCATCTAATCTTAAAATAACACACCTCACAGGAACCTCGGATGTGTGAGTTTGGAATACTACTAACAAGGGCCACTATTTTCTGTGTATTTTTTTTTTTTTTAATATGAAAGACATCGTGTTAAATGTTTTTTATGCCAGATGGGGAAACTGAGATTTTGAGAGGTAATCCAACATGGCCAAATCACCGCAGCTATTAATTTTAATTTTCCAACACAAAATTTCAATCCAGATCTGTCCAATCCCAAACCACTCTTCTCACTGTGAATTAGATGTGCCTATTCTTGAACCGTACATGAATGGCATTCTGTAGCATGAAACCTTTCATGCCTGGCACACTTCCTCAAATTTTCCACGGCTTTGCATGTTCTTTTTCATCACTATATAATATTCTACTTTATAACACATTTTAGGGTTGATGGACACTTGGGCTCTCCCAAGTTGTATTATCACAAGTCATGCTTCTGTGAACTTTCCCGTCGGAATCTTCTGGTGCATATGCTCACTTTTCTCTGTTGGTACACACTTAGCTGTGGAATTGCTGAATCATAGGGTTTACAGACACGACCGAGCGACTTCCCTTTCACTTTTCACTTTCATGCATTGGAGAAGGAGATGGAAACCCACTCCAGTGTTCTGGCCTGGAGAATCCCAGGGACGGGGGGAGCCTTGTGGGCTGCCGTCTATGGGGTCGCACAGAGTCAGACACGACTGAAGCGACTTAGCAGCAGCAGTAGCAGCAGGGTATACGTATAATCAGCTGTAGGAGATACTGCCAAAGGAAGTTTCATAATGGCATACAAAATCCCCTCATTTCTACAAGTGATAAAACAAGTGAGGTCCTTTGAGAGGAGGGACTTACCAAAACAGTGAGCTGAGCCCGAGTTGCCAGCCTTCTAAAACTTGATGCTCCTTGTGGCACCAGGGGTCACTCCCTTTTCCTGTGCTGAACCATTCCAATAAAAACTGGTTAGTTCATTTCTATCACTGCGCTTCTACCTAAATGTTTTCTTTGCTCTTCTTTAAAAATTCAGGATAAAATTCTCTAAGTAGAATTAATTTAAAAACAACAAAAAACAGTGCAACCATTTGTGGAAAGGCTCTCTAATGGAAAAACCAGACAGTTATTGCCATAGATCTTCAGAGCACCTTTGACTCAGCTGGGATTCCTTAGCAAGTTTTGTTATAAAGATGAGTCATTGGCTTTTGACCACACTTGACAATAAGCATCCTTGTATTAAAGAAGGAGCAGCATCATTTCCCCAAAATCCTATTTCTACCCCCACTCATTTTTTTTCTGAACACCATGAATTCTGTACTCACCTCAATGTGAAAGATACAGCCAATTCCACTCACTGCCACACAAGCCAAAACTTTTACAAGCGTATTACAGTGTAATAAACATATAGAGCTCAAAGTCTTCCGAAAGGAACAAAACGGAGTGGATGACTTCGTGGCCCCGTAGTTTCTTCATTACAGAGAAAACTATCCTGTGTGTAAGGTCCCAAGTGTGGGTGTGCACAGGCTTTCATTTTAGAAACTGTTCTGAGAGTTATTCACTATGAAAAACCCATAAAAAGCATGTTGATTTTATGGACAAGTAGGTAGAGACAAGTTTTTATGGGATCCCCACCCCTGCTCAAATATCTGACATTTTAATTTTCCTTTAACTGAAAGGTCTATGTACTATTCTGTGTTTATTTACAGTCACCAATGAAACCCTTGTTGACCCTTCTCTCTGAATCTGATGTTCCCTGTGATCGGTAACGTCCCTTTTATATCTGATATCTTCTATAAAAGTAATTGTTACCTGGGAAAGTGGATCTAACACTACCTTTATCTGATCGTTTCAGTCTTTCATTCAACAAATATTGCCGAGTAATTACTATGTGCCAAAGCCCTAGATGCAGTGTTATACCAGAATCAGCTTTGTAAGTCTACTTTGAAGGAGAACCTTGTGTGATGGAGGCTTATTTTTCAGTGATAGTACAGTGAGTGGCTTTGGAAACGTCCCCTACAATTTGGAAATGTCCTCTCACGATTGTATTGAGACAACATTTTAGATAACTTCCAGACTCAGTAATAGCAAGGGCCAGACTCAGTGATCGGCATTATCTGCTAAGAGAAGTGAGTGGATGGAAGTACGTGTTTGCTTCATTTTCTGGATTCTTGCAGAGAAGGCCTCAAAAGATCACAGCAGATGGAGAGAGAAAAGCCATGTGCGGAGAGTTTAGTAACCAAGGATCAGACTGCATGGGTCCAGGAATCCAGACACAGGTCTCAGCATGTGCGGGTACCGGGTGGTTCTCAGAGGAATTTGGGGCATGCTTACCATCACTTTCATTGCATTCTCATCCTTTAACTCTCAAAGAAAAAATGTCAGTGAATGCTTTACTGAATATGTGATTCTCCAGGCAAGAATATTGAAGTGGGGAGCCATTCCCTTCTCCAGGGGATCTTCCCAACCCAAGAATCAAACCCAGGTCTCCTGCATTGCAGACAGATTCTTTACTGTTTGAGCCACCAGGGAAACCCTTACTGAGATTAGCACATTGCAAAGTAGATATGTGTCAGATTAAAGAAAAAGGGATGTAAATGTTTGTCTGTGAGACCTTGGAGAAGTCACACCTCCCCTCCCTGAAATCAATTTTGCTAAAAGAGGGACTAGAACTTGAGGAGCTCTAAAGACATTTGGGAAAAGTTGCCTGCTGCTTTAACAAAGTCTGCTAAATGATTGGAATGGGGACTTGAGACACACCTTGAGAGCAAGCAAAGTTTCCTCTTTCCAAGAGATGGTCTGTAGAAGTTCTCATGGGCCCCTTTCGGGTGGGGCGGCTGGCCCTGCTAAGCAGATGGACCCAGATTGCAGTCAGGGGTTGGTGAGTCATTTGCAACACACGTTAGTCATTCAGGTGCATTTGCATTGGACTCTGCAGCTGGGAACGGGCCCCAGTCTCCGAGTTTGTTTATTTCCATGGACGATGGATGTCCCAGAGCTTGTTGTGAAATAAGAAATTTATAAATTGTTATGTTCTACTGCTGACAGCCTTCTCCCTTCTCTTGATGATCAGCAGCCTCTCAGACAGTTCCCTTGTTCCATTCTAGAGGAAGGGAATTTGTTGCACTGAACACTGACCAGGTTGCCCTGCCCTGGACTGGGAGCTTAATATTGATATCAGTTATCTAGTTTTATCTTCATAGCACCCCTGTAGATAGGTATAATTGTTCTCATCTTGGAGATGTTAGAAGAGAGGCCAAGAAAGTGTAAGAGGATTGGCAAAATTGGACAGTGAGAAAGTCTGGAGCTAAGATTCAAACCCAGAACTGTCTTTTCCAAACCAATGTTTTTTATCCTAGATTATACAGCGTTTGTCCCAGAAAAGATCACCCATTCACACCTCATTTCATTTTGGTTCATTTTGGTTCTCAATATTCCCTCCTGAGATTGAGAAGCAATATGAACTTACATTCGAAGGCTGGAGAATTGCAAAGAAAATTAACAGTCACCTTTTCTTTTCATTGTTTCATTTTTTGTGGAGAGAAACCACTGCTATTTATGTTTGTAACATGGGACTCAGAGAAGGAAATAGCACCCCACTCCAGTACTCTTGCCTGGAAAATCCCATGGATGGAGGAGCCTGGTAGGCTGCAGTCCATGGGGTCGCTAAGAGTCAGACACGACTGAGTGACTTCCCTTTCACTTTTCACTTTCATGCATTGGAGAAGGAAATGGCAACCCACTCCAGTGTTCTTGCCTGGAGAATCCCAGGGAGGGCAGAGCCTGGTGGGCTGCCGTCTATGGGGCTGCACAGAGTCGGACACGACGGCAGCGACTTAGCAGCAGCAGCAGCAGCAGCATGGGACTGAAAATACAACAGGGCTTCAAAAAAGTTTAAAGAACTGAACTAAATTAATTTTTTGTCCATCAAGATTATCTTAGAGTTTCTGTTGGTGTCCATTACTGGGATAAATTTGAATTATGGTAATGTACGGAAGCAAGGATATGCTTGGATGATAATTCAAGGAATGAAAATATGGTATAAGAAATACAAAGTAATCATATCATTGTATATAATTTTTTAAAAAAAATCAACAATCTCACATTTCCAATTTTTATAGGAAATAATTACAGAAATCTTGAGCTACTATGTGAATATTATATATTCAACAGAAGACTTGCTCTCCAGATTACTGATGATCATGACTTCTAGACTCCTTACCAGCTCAAAGAAATGATTTTTTCCCCCCAAACAACTATCTGCAATTATCCCAAGATAGCTAGATCTAATATCTATGTATGCATTGATCTTTTTACCTATTATCCATCTACTTAACATGGAAGATGTTTACAAATTTTTTCATCAAAGGTATCTACAATCAATGGTTTTTTAGACCATGAATGAAAAAAAAAGAGAGAAAAGTGCAATTTGAGAACAGGCAGTACTAGAACAAGGTTATGTGTATTTGGAAACATGGACTGCAACTCTGTGGCAAAAAACTGCTACTGAGGAGGCCCATGAAGGGAAACAGATGTCTCCATGGATTTGGCTCCCATGAACTCAAAAGAAGTGAGCTCTGAGGCAAAGCATCAGAAACACTTGCCTTCTGAAAAAATGCCAACTTCATAAAAAGTCTTAATATCAAGCTGTGTTCATCTTCCACACTTCTTAATTTAGCTATTCTAGGTTTTTTGCATTTTCCTTTCAATTTTAGAAGGAGTTTAATTTCTTAAAAAAAAAAAACGATGCTAGTGTTTTATGTATTGCTTTGCATCTATAGGTTAGTTTCGGAAGAATTAACATCCTAACAATGAGCTAAAAAAATTGAAGGGCATCCTCTGCATATAGTAAAGAACCTGACTGCCAATGCAGGAGACTCAGGGTATGATCCTTGGGTCAGGAAGATCCTCTGGAGAAGGAAATGGCAATCCACTTCAGTATTCTTTGCCTGGAAAATTCCATGGACAGAGGAGTCTGGTGGGCTACAATCCATGGGGTCACAAAGAGTAGGACGGGAATGAGCATGCACCCACATGGTTTGCATATGTTTAGAGCGCTCTCTATGCAGACAATTCTTCTGTTATTGGAAATCCTAAGCCCCTTGGCCTTCCAGGATTCTGAGTTCCATCTCAACTCAGGGAGTCTTCTTGGCTCAGATTGTGTTCCATTTTCTTTTTGCTAGGTCTGGAAACTCTCTCAAGGCAGCAAGCTGTCACAGCTATACAGCTCACAGTATTTGCTTCCTGTCTCTGAAGGGCCACTGTCCTTCACTACCTGATGTCTTCAAAACCATCGGTTCGTAATTCTGCTTCCTTTTAGTTTTCATGGAGTAAGCTCAACATGATCACTGTCGCTTCTTCTTGTGGGAAATCAAAGTCATTTAATTATGCTGAATATTTTAATTAAATTTCATGAGTTAGTGTTAGTCGCTCGGTCATGTCTGACTCTGTGACTCTATGGACTGTAGCCTGCCAGGCTCCTCTGTCCATGGGATTCTCCAGGCAAGTATACTAGAGTGGGTAGCTATTCCCTTCTCCAGGAGATCTTTCCAACCCAGGAATCAAACCCAAGTCTCCCACATTGCAGGCAGATTCTTTACCATCTGAGTCACCAGGGGAGCCCCCAAATTTAATTAAATAGTATACAAATATTTATTGTTACACTTATATCTACCACCTCCAATGCCATCTATTCCTTTGTATAGAGGCAAATTTCCCTTTGGTATTATTTTCTGTCTTCTTAAAGTATTTTTAAAGACATTACTTTTAGAGGTAACTGACTAGAGATAAATAATTTCAGCTTTCTTTTGTAAAATGTTTAATTTTGCTTTAAAAATTTAAATATTTTTGTTGATTATAAAATTCCTGATTGAACACTGACCTTTTTTTTCTCTCCTCGTTCAGTACTTAATAATGTTACTTTGCTGTGTTCTGAGTTTTACTTTTCCTAAGGAACTGTCAGTGGTATACTAGTCTTTGACACTCTGTGCAAAATGTTTTTTTTTTTCTTTTCCTCCTAAGATTTCTTTAACACTGGTTTAAGAAATTTGATGATATGCTTTGGTGTAGTTTTCTTCATATTTCTTCTGCTAGGATTTGTTGTCCTTCCCAGATATGTGGGTTTATAGTTATCATCAAGTGTGGATAAAGTTCAGTCATCATTTCTTCAAATACATTTTCTGTTCTTTCTCCTTGCCTTTGGGAACTCCAATTATACATATATACATTATGGTGGTATCTGTCATGTTTATGCATGGAAAGTTACTCCATTTGCAACTATTAAGTGTCAGGTGAGGAGCAACTTTGAAACTATTCACAAGTTCTGTTTCTCATCATCCCCTAACTTTAGTATCCATGGATGCACACAATAATTATTACAACAGATTTTGCCAAAAGGTAATTTTCTATTTATGTCCTTCCTTTTACATTTATTAAGTGTAATTCTATATGATTTAGAGAATAGTAACTCTGTCCCTCAAAGACACTTACATACTAAACTCCAGACCCTGTAAGTTATAATGTTACATGAAAAGGAAGAAATAAGAGTGTAGATAGAATTATAGTTGCTAATCAGCTGATTTTAAAATAATATTATCCTAAATTATCTAGTTGGTCCAATGTAATCAAATAGGTCCTTTGAATGGGAGGCAGGAGTTTAGCGTCAGGGTGATGTAATGTGAGAAATATTCTACTAGCCATTTTTGACTTTAATGATATTCAGAGTGAGGGAAAGTGGTAGTCCCCTAAGGATGCTGGAAGTCTGTAGAACATGGAAAAGACAAGAAAATATTGTCCCACAGAGCCCACATAAAGGAATGCATTCTTGTCAACAACTCGGTGTTAGCCCACTGAAACCCATTTCAGACTTGCGACCTCTAGAATTAAAATTTTTTTTAATTTTAAACTAATTTTTTGCGTTATAATCTTTTAAAATTTTAATACTTTTTACAGTGGCAATAGAAAACTAATGCATTCTACCATAAGGAAGTGAGGCCCCTTTTCTCCGTTTATTTATCAACTCACTCATTCATTTATTCACTATTTTGCTGCCTGAATCATGCAGCAGCATGATTTGGTCACTGGAAACTTCTTCAAATTGACTCCATGTCCTCAATGTCCTTCTACATCTCATCACTTGATGAAAGTATGTTCTTCCCCCCCGTCTCACACTTTTAGCCCAGTGTTATACTGATCTCTGTGAATCAGATTTTATATACTAGTTGCTTCTCAGGATTACATGTGAAATTGATACTGCCTGAAAAATAATGTAGTCCAAAAAAGGAAAGATATTAAAAGCCAAATAAATTCTCACATCTTTAAAAGCCTGATTAAAGGTCTTCACAGTCACTTATCTCTAATGTTTGGAATTGACATAAAAGGTAATTATAAGAGTTCTTCAAATGTCCTTACTTCACAATTGGAATTGACGTTTTACCATAATTTTGTCTCACAATGCCTTTGTGTCACCTTACTTATATATTTATTTATCCTGAAAGGAAATCAAAATACTAGTGTCGAACACTGATAAAAATGCATTGTAGTCAAAACTTGAACTTTCAAAACTAATGAATCAGTCATTATTACCCATAAATCTAAAGGTATTTTTGCCTAGCTAAAATGTACCTTTAAAAAATTCAGTTAAGTACACATCTCCCTTGACTTAGGATGTGATTACATCCTAGTAAACCTATCATAAGTTGAAAATATTTAAGTCAAAATGCATTTAGTACACACAATCTACTAAATATCAAAAGTTAAACTAACCTATCTTAAATGTGTTCAGAACACGTGTTAGCCTACAGTTGGCAGAAATTATCTAACAAAATGTCTGTTTCATAGGAAAGTGTTGAATCTCATGTAATTTTTCAAATGCTGCCCTGAAAGTGAAAAGCAGAATGGTTGTACGGGTCCAGAATGGTGATATTGGTTGTTCATTCTCATGATCTGGTGGCTGACTGAGAGGCGTGGCTACTGCCACTGCCCAAATCACAAGAGAACATATTCCTAAGCCTAGGAAAAGGTCAAATTTAAAATTCCAAGTACAGTTTCTACTGAATACATGCCACTTTTACACCATCCTAAAGCCAAAAAGTCTTGAGTCAAACCACCTTGAGTAGTTTGAGTGGTTAAGTCACAGACATTCTGTATGTATTCACTAATTTATTAATGAGTTGACAAGGAGCTAAAATATTAGAAGTGACTAAAAATTGAAAAGGAACTCATACAGTTCATTTCTATAATTAAAATGTATGTAAATGAGACTGATATTTGATTTACAAATGGATTCTCAGAAATACAGGTGTTCACAGAACAAGACTTACTTGCAAATGAGAGAAAAATACTGATACTTCACATCTATGGTGAATTGAAATTTCTGTAACCTGCATTAATTAGTTTTTATGTTGTTATTCTTTAGCCATCTAGTCATGTCTGACTCCTTACACCACCATGGACTGCAGTACACCAGGATTCCCTGTCCTTCACCATCACCTGGGGCTTGTTCAAACTCATGTCCATTGAGTCAGTGATGCCATCCAGCCATCTCATCCTCTGTCGTCTCTTCTCCTCCTGCCCTCAATCTTTTCCAGCATCAGGGTCTTTTCCAACGAGTTGGTTCTCCATATCAGGTTGCCAAAGTATTGGAGCTTCAGCTTCAGTTCTTCCAATGAATATTCAGGGTTGATTTCCTTTAGGATTGACTAATTTGATCACCTTGCAGTCCAAGGGACTCTCAAGAGTCTTCTCCAACACCACAGTTCAAAAGCATCAATTCTTCAGCACACAGCCTTTTTTATGGTCTATATCTCACATCCATGCATGATCACTGGAAAAACCATAGCTTTAACTAGATGGACCTTCATAGGCAAAATGATGTCTCTGCTTTTTAATACACTGACTAGGTTTGTCATAGCTTTTCTTCCAAGAAGCAAGCATCTTTTAATTTCATGCCTGCAGTAATTTTGGAATTCAAGAAAATAAAATCCGTCACTGCTTCCACTCTTCCCCCATCTATTTGACATGAAGTGTTGGGACTAGATGCCATGACCTTAGTTTTTTGAATATTGAGTTTTAAGCCAGCTTTTTTACTCTTCTCTTTCACTCTCATCATTAAGTTTTTTTGTTCTTCTTCGCTTTCTGCCATTAGGGTGATGTCATCTGCATGATCTCAAAAAACTAAGATCATGGCATCTGGTCCCATCACTTCATGGCAAATAAATGGGAAAACAATGGAAACAGTGACAGAGTTTCTTTTCTTGGGCTCCAAAATCACAGCAGATGGTGACTGCAGCCATGAAACTATAAGACGCTTGCTCCTTGGAAGAAAAGCTATGATTAACCTAGACAGCATATTAAAAAGCAGAGACATTACTTTTCCAACAAAGGTCCATCTAGTCAAAGATATGGTTTTTCCAGTAGTCATGTATGTATGTGAGAGTTGGACCATAAAGAAAGCTGTGCACCAAAGAACTGATGCTTTTGAACTATGGTACTGGAGAAGACTCTTGAGAGTCCCTCCGACTGCAAAGAGATCAAACCAGTCAGTCCAAAAGGAAATTAACCCCAAGTATTCGTTGGAAGGACTGTTGCTGAAGCTCCAATACTTTGGCCACCTGATCCAAAGAGCTGACACATCTGAAAAGGAGATGTTGGAGGACAGGGAAGCATGGTGTGCTGCAGGTCATGGTGGAGAAGTGGACACGATTTAAGAAACTGAACAACAACAACATCTGAATATCTGAGGTTCTTGATATTTATCCCAGCAATCTTGATTCCAGCTTAGGATTCATCCAGCCTGGCATTTCGCATGATGTACTCTGCATAAAAGTTAAATAAGCAGAGTGATAATATACAGCCTTGACATAAGCTTTCCCAATTTTGAACCAGTCTGTTGTTCCATGTCCAGTTTTAACTGTTGCTTCTTGATCTGCATACAGGTTTCTCAGGAGACAGATAAGGTAGTCTGGTATTCCCATCTCTTTAAAAATTTTCCAGTTTGTTGTGATCCACACGTTCAAAGGCTATAATGTAGTCAATAAAGCAGAAGTAGATTTTTTTTTTTTTGGTAATTTCCTTGCTTTCTCTATGATCCACCAAATGTTGGCAATTTCATTTCTGGTTCCTCTGCCTTGTCTAAATCTAGCTTGTACATTTGGAAGTTCTCAGTTCATGTACTGCTAGCTTAAAGGATTTTAAGCATTACCTTGCTAGCATGTGCAATGAGCTCAACTGTAGCTTGAACATCATTTGGCATTGCCCTTCTTTGGGATTGGAATGAAAACTGACATTTTCCAGTCCTGTGGCCACTTCCGAGTTTTCTAAATTTCCAAGTTTTTATGTATTTAAGTAATAATATGTAGGGTATTAGCATGTAATTAGTTGACCATTCCTTTGAAATTATAAGAAGTCATCCAGATTTTCTTAATTTTTAGCTCAAAATTCTAACTCAGTAGGATTTAGGTATTTAATAAGTGGTGACAAGGTTGACCTATAGAGAAATATCCTAAGGCAAAGGACTGATAGTTTCTTGGATAAGAAAACAAAAGACAGAGAGTAGGTCCTTGAAGAAGATGATAAAGAAGAGCAAGGCTGACTTACTCAGGAAAGAATTACTCTAGCAGGTAGAATCCTAATTGGATGATAACAAATTTAGCTTCATTCTAGCTGAATGGTGGCAGCAAGGGGTTAGGGAGGGGGAGATACCATAGGATTCATAAGGAGACAGCTTTCAAGGTGGGTCTAGGTTCTATGTGGCCAAGAAGGGCAGGAGCTTGGCATGCCACATGGAAAATCAATCTAGAGCAAAAGCACAGATAGAAATTTGGGGCAATAAATTCAGTCTGACAAGAGTAAAGTAAGAATAGGAACGATGGGAAGTTGAAATTGTGAATTGAAGCCAGATAGTGACACATCTTGAACGACATCCTCAGGGGATGGGGGAGCAGCTTCGCTGCTTGCCTTCCTGGCGTCTACTGAACCTTTTATTGCATCCACATGGTTCACACTGTTTGGCCAGGGGTTGGTGCTGATTTCCCTAAACAGACTGTAGCCACTCTACATACCTTCCTACAACATTCAGCTCAGAGGTTGCTTTAAACTCAAATCTAAGGAAATCAGCTTATGACATCTCTTTAGAGCCAGTGATTGTTTCAGAGGCGGGTCCACAGCTTAAGATGGAGCAGTAGGAAGAAATCCTTGATTTGACTTGTGCAGGACGGTGATGTGGATTTAGGATACCTCTGACTGCTTTAAAAATGTCGCTAAATAATAGAAGTCAGTTAGAGAACAAAACTGACATTTGGACAAGAACCAAGTGAGAGATAGAGCTAAAATTCTATTCAAATTGTGCCCAAAGCCCAAATCATCTCTGGATTTTTCTGGTAAGTGAAGTAATCTATTCTCATTATTCTTTTAATTGGATAGGTCTGTTATTGTTCCTTGCAATGAAAGGTGTCCTAATAGACATTATTCAGAAAACAGAACATCTGTGAAGGTTTCCACACAAGATTATACAGTGATCAGTGTGACATTACAGGAAGAACGTTCTGATATCCCAGTGAAAGCTGCACTGAAATAGACAAGTTTGAAAGAGCAAAGGGAGAGGGCACACTGGGGATGATACCACACTAGTTTGGATGAGAGATGAATCTTTAAGTATGGCAGTGTGAATATGGAAATGCAGAGAAACTGAGAAACATCACCAAAGTTAAATAGAAATGCCTCTTCAATGTTGACAGCTAAGTGAGAAATATCATTTTACCTATAATTTATGCTCTGCTCATTTCCTCTTATACATGGTGGAGCATGCTAATGTGAATTTCCAACTGAACTCTATGTAGAAATTGTTCTTTACGTGGTCCTGGCATGGAACTGATAATACCCAGGACTCCATTATTTGAGATTACCCATTATCCAGTTGTTGGGGCCTTACCATGGTGGGGTGCTAACTATAGGTGAGAGAGGGTAATGAAAAGAAAAAAAAAAAAAAAAAGATGGAGAGGGAAGGAGAGAAGATGGACAGAGAGAGGATCCAGGGTTCAGGGCTTCCAGAAAGGAGATGTTGATCCCAGATCACTTGACTCAAGGGATTAACAATAACGAAAACAAAACAAAACAGGAAAAGACAATGAAGGCATAGATGAAATAAAAAATAAATACATAATAATAATAACGGTAGTAACATGACCTCATGTTTATCAAGGTCATTTATCATGACCTCATATTTACCATGTCTCAGCTGGTGTGTAAACAATTTACATGTTCTAACTTATTCAACCTTTACATACACCCTATGATCTAATAATGACTAATAATGACAGTCAGTCTTAGAAAGGTTAAGTAATCTGCTCAAAATCAAACAGTCTGAAGAGCTGGAGCTGGTGATGAACACAAATATGTCAGACCATACTGCTGTAGGAACCAGGTTTTAAAAAAATACCATCCAGCTCTTTACCTTGCTGGGGACTTCCCAGGTGGCTCAGTGGTAAAGAATCCTGCCAATTCAGACACAAGAGACACAGTTTCAGTCCCTGTGTTGGGAAGATCCCCGAGCATGGGAAATGACAACCCAGTCAAGTGCTCTTGCTTGGAGAATCCCATGGACCGAGGAGCCCAGTGGGCTGCAGTTCGTGGGGTCACAGAGAGTCAGGGCTGAGTGCATGCAGCAGGGCCTTTCCTCTCTAGGTGAATCTCTCATCAAGTGAGAGTCCATTTCCAACCTGAGGCTTTTTTTTCTCCCTGGGGCTAGCCTCCTCCACCCATTCCTCTCTTTCCTTAACTTGAATATCAGTTCTCTTGGCATAATTTCCATGACTTTCTAGAACCATATAGCACCCCCTCCTGCGGAGTCCCCGCTTCCACTTGCAGGACGGTACTAACTGCCGCACTGTCTGCTTCCTGAGTTAGACTGTGGCCTCTGTGAGGGGAGGCTTGCCTGTTTGCTCACTGACTAGAACACCATGGATATTCAATGGTTGTGTCAAATGAATGAATGAGGTCAGAAGGGCATGAGTTGAGGACAGAATGCTCCATGTAATAAGCAATACATGTGTATGTTTCTGTGGAAGGCCTGTTTTCAAAAATAAGATCTGAACAACAGCAAGAACATGCTGGGGCTGTTTTTTCCAGCATCCTGAAATCTAGCTGGGAGAGGGGGATTTCTGCATTGGGCAGTAAGGTATGTTTATCTTTATGATTCCCACACCTCCTTTCAAAAGGCTGGATTTAACATGGAGATTTCAACTTCAAATGGTCTCCAGAGATTTTGCTGTTGATGAGAACAAGACTTTTTTTGGTAAAAGGTAGTGAATGAAAGCAAGAAATGGTCAAGAAGAGAACAGGCCAGACGACTCCGTCTCCTTCCACAGGCACTCAAGTAATTAAAATAAAAACAATTACTCATATACATAGAGCAGGTCAGCACATTTTTTCACAGAACAAGGGAAATGCACAACTCCTAAGAGGCAGTGATATAAATATTTCAGCTGATAGTACGTCCAGGACCAAGAAGGTAAAATAAACTAGATTTAAACAAACAATTTGACACAGAACTGCAAAAAGGCATTGTGAAATTCTGCAAAATTGCAGATCCGATTTCCCTGGAATATACTTTGGCCTAGCAAAACCTTGACAATTATTCATGTTGGAGGACTAAGCAGAAATGCAGACAATGGGAAAACAGACACCCAATCATCAGGTTTCAGAATGTTGCAGTGTCCAGAAAATGCCTATGTTTGCCTCTTTTTCTCTGAAACCTAGAGCTGGCCTACTGATTCTTATGTGCGTGCTAGGTCGATTCAGTCAAGTCCTATTCTTTGCTACCCTATGAACTTTAGCCAGCCAGGCTCTTCTAACCAAGGGGATTCTCCAGGCAAGAATACTGGAATGGGTTGCCATGCCCTCCTCCAAGGGATCTTCCCAACCCAGGGATCCAACCTAGATCTCCTGTGTCTCATGCACTGGCAGGCAGATTCCTTACCACTAGTGCCACCTAGGAAGCCCTCTTGATCCCTATAGTGAAGAAGTGAAGTGAAGTTGCTCAGTCACGTCTGACTCTGCAACTGCATGGACTGTAGCTTACCAGGCTCCTCCATCCATGGGATTTTCCAGGCAAGAATACTGGAGTGGGTTGCCATTGCCTTCTCCAGAAGATCTTCCTGACTCAGGGATTGAACCCAGGTCTCCCACATTGTAGGCAGATGCTTTACCGTCTGAGCCACCAGGGAAGTGATCCCTGGTGGTGGGGGTTTAATTGCTAAGTCATGTCCAAGTCTTTGTGAACCTGTGGACTGTAGCCTGCCAGGCTGCTCTGTCCATGGTATTCTTCAGGCAAGAATACTGGAGTGGGTTGCCATTTTCTTCTCCAGGGGATCTTCCTGACCCACGAATCGAACCCAGGTGTCCTATACTGCAGGCAGATTCTTTACCAATTCAGCTATAAGGGAAGCCTTTGGTACCTGAAGTGAAACTGTTTATCACTCAGTTGTGTCCAACACATTGTGACCCCAAGGACCGTAGCCTCTGTTCATGGAGTTCTCCGGGGAAGAATACTGGAATGGGTTGCTATTCCCTTCTCCAGGGGGTTTTTCCAACCCAGGCATCAAACCCTGGTCTCCTGCACTGCAAGCAGATTCTTTACCATCTGAGTCATTTGATCCCCATATCTCCCAATATATACTTTGCCACTAACAATAAATAAGGATTCATAGCACTGAGGCTATAAGGACTCCCTGGAACCAGAGATTTTCTGCCCTGCTCTTGCTAAGAATAGAATCTGTGTACTCTTGAACCTCATACTGAGCTAGCATTCTGATTTTCCTTGTTGAGAAGTTGCTATGTGCCTGGTCCACAGCCACTTGAAGATTTAACAAAAACTTTAATGAGACTCTGAGTTGTGAAGTCATGTTCTTCCCTATCTACTGGTCAAACTTTCAGCTTATCAAGTTGAAATTGCAGATCTGACTCACACCACTGCATTCCATCCATCTATGACCACCCAGTGTCTCCAGGACAAAGTACAGATCTCTGAGCCTATACAGGAAGTTCTCATGCTTCTATCCCTGCTTAAGTCTTTAAGCTCATTTCCCAGAACTGCGTGGATATACACAGCCAGCTGGATTGCTCTATACCTGTATCACTGTTGTGACTAATTCCCACCAGTCACACCAGCTCTAATACCAGTCTACACTATTAAGCCTTGTCCATCTGGCCAAATTCTGTCCTTTAGTCTGAGCTCAAGAATTATCTTTTTTTCTGAAACTTTACTCTACAGGCAGACCTTGGAACTCCTCTGTAGATACCCAACTTCAGTTTGCTCAAACCTCCATTGATCAGTGAGGATATTGTATTAATCCTTTTTACATACAAATCGATATCTTTTCCAAGGGTATGCTTCCTAGGCAAAGGCTGTGTATTATTCTTCACTGTGGTCCCAGGGCTCAGATCTCGCTTAATCGCAAAATCAGTGCTCAGCAAATAGTTGTTGGCATCAGAGACTGAAAGTCCTGCTTTACTTTTCTGATAATTGCAATTTTTGTTCAGTTTCCCGTCACTCATTGAGTGTTTCTTGAGTTTCTACCATGCCAGGTACTGAGGACACAGTGGTGAATAAAAATAGACAAGGCCCCTATTTTTGTGAAGTATAATGGCTGGAGGAGAGGTCAAAAATGGTTCCAATGACACCAGTGATGAACATATGATTGAAAATAAAGCCCTAAAGGAAAGGGGGTTGTTGCAGCACTGTGAGTGGAGGTTCAGTGCAGGCTCCATGGATGGAATGATGATTTTGCCTGGAGAGAAGCAACGATTAGTAATTTGGTATAGGGGTGGGGAGAGGGAGATTATCTCAAGGAAAGTAGGTAGTGCTTTTAGACGTTTTATAATGAGAGGGAGGGGAGCATGTACATTTGAATGAACATATACCTGAAAAGGAAAGATCTAGAACAACAGTTCTCAAGCAGGGGAATCCCCCCTTCCCCAGGGACATTAGGCAAGCTGGAGAGATTTTTGGCTGTGAATAACTGGCAGTGAGTACTATCTAGTGGGTAGAGACCAGGGATGCTATTAAATATTCTACACTAGCCCCCAAAGAATCATCCAGTCCAACAAGTCAATAGTACCAAAGCTGAGACCCTCTAATGTAGTGGAAACTGGTATCAAATAAGGCTGAAGAGACAGATGTGCGAAGATCATGAAGGTCTCTGTAGTCCATGGGAAATAGTTTGGTCAGGAAGAGTAAGGAAGAAGGAAAGAGTTAGTAGCTCAGTTGTGTCCGATTCTTTGAGAGGCCATAGATTGTAGCCTGCCAGACTCCTCTTGTCCATGGAATTCTCCAGGCAAGAGTATTGGAGTGGATTGCCATTCCCTTCTCCAGGATATCTTCTTGACCCAGAGATTGAACCGAGGTCTCCTCCATTGAAGGCATGTCCTTTATCAGCTGGGGCACCAGGGAAGCCCATGAAGAATAAGAGGGAGCCAATAAAGAACTGAGCATGAGAGATGGCATCCCTTGTTTTTCCCTTCATTAAAATCATCCAGGCTTCAGTATGAGGGCATGTTGGATGTCTGTATAATCTTGGATTAGAGAGAAATAAGAACAAATGGTAGAGAACAGTTAAGAGAATTTTTGAGTATCCAGGCAGGAGAAAATGATTTGGACCAGCTTTGCCTCCCCTATTCCTGTCACCATCCATTCTAGGGCTGCTGTTAAGCACTGTCCACTACTCCTCTACCTCAATATTTCTTTTATTTATTTTTATTTCTTCTTTTTCAGTCTCATGTCATCCCCAAGAGTGACATCTGGTTTAAAAGGCTTAACTAGATATTACAGAATATCTTAGAGCTGGAAAAAGATCTTTGAAGTCAAATGAATTTTAGCCTGATGCTTAAATGCTTTGAATGCTGACTACATGGGAACCTTCATATTCCTCAAAACTGTTCTGTCATGGTGGAGGAGTAAACTTTACACCATGTTCTTGCCAGTCTGTGGTTTCCAGGAAGCGGAGGGAACGTCTTCATGCATTTATGTGGTTCATGAGATGCCACCCAGGTGCCTTTCCATCTTTCAGCGATTCTGTGCTGCAACTCAGAGCGCAGGCTCTGACTTGCAGCTCTCTTAACGTATCATCCTGCTTCATAGCTCTGTAGTTTGCATATGCTTTTCCTCTGCCAGGAATGCCCTTGTTCTACTAACCAGCTCTGCTTGGTTAACCACAAAACATCCTCCTCCTTTGGCATGACTTACTCTGAAGAGCTTTATCAGAAACTTTTGTTGATTAACCCCTAACACTGTTCATTGCACC
Source organism: Bos indicus (assembly GCF_029378745.1). Classification (NCBI taxonomy): domain Eukaryota; kingdom Metazoa; phylum Chordata; class Mammalia; order Artiodactyla; family Bovidae; genus Bos; species Bos indicus. Next base: position 104,927,776 of record NC_091767.1, on the reverse strand, counting down.
TACTTATCAATGCAGAATGTGATTCCTTAAAAGTAGAACTTCTTTTTTTCCGTATTTATCTCTGGTTCTCAGTGCCATAGGCATAGGCTCAGTCATCTGAGAACAATTTTCAGGGTTGGTATAGATTTAAGAAAGGGTCCTTCTTCTTGTGTTCCTTCAACTCAAGAAAGTCCCCCTAATTCTGCCTCTTATTCTTTGCTCGTGACCACAAGGACTGAGCTGTCATTGCTAGGGTCTCAGCAGACTTTGTTTGTCCCATGAAACTTCATGCTGTACATGGTCACTCTTTTTTGGAGGACATGCCATGTAGTACTCAGCCCTCAGTTTCCCTTTGCTGTATCACCTGTTCCCAAGACCCCTATACGAGGCCCAGCATCACCTGTCATTTGCCAAGGAGGGAAATCTAGAGAAGAAACTAGCCTAGTTGTTAGGACAAAGTAAGTTATCTATACGTATTTGTAGACCTAAGCTGAAATCTCACTTATAGTCTTTGAAAACATATCAAACCTTGGGGTTTTCTGTATCCTCTGTGCTTCTCTATCTGGACATTTATTTGCTTTTCAGTCACCTAGGACTATTTCTCATGAATTTCTCAGATTAAATTTTTCCAGGGAATGCAAGCCTGCTAAAAAAAAGTAAAATATTATGGCTAAGAAAGTGGGGGGAGGGGAGAAGATGGGCAAAATGCTGCTGAAAGTGTATTGAACTCAAACTTAGTTGAAATTCTGGATCCTTTGGTTATGTGCAAAGCGTTTTATGGAAAATCAATTTACCTCTATGGGCTTCAATTTTTCATCTGTAAATTGAAGGATGACCATAGCTCATAAGTTCTTAACTAACATGGGATTGAAAGTATCAGCGAATACAATGAATTTGTTACATGTCTTTATGAACAGTGATATGCTTGCTTGTTCTATCTGCAGGAGATGCTGCTGCTACTAAGTCGCTTCAGTCGTGTCCAACTCTGTGCGCCCCCATACACGGCAGCCCACCAAGCTTCCCCGTCCCTGGGATTCTCCAGGCAAGAACTCTGGAGTGGGTTGCCATTTCCTTCTCCAATGCAAGAAAGAAAAAGTGAAAGTGAAGTCGCTCAGTCATGTCTGACTCTTTGCGACCCCATGGACTGCAGCCTACCAGGCTCCTCCATCCATGGGATTTTCCAGGCAAGAGTATTGAAGTGGGGTGCCATTGCCTTCTCTGAGAAGGTTCATAGGTAAAGTTGATTAAAAGAAGGGTCTCAATAGAAACAGTCAGAGAAGGCGATGGCAACCCACTCCAGTACTCTTGCCTGGAAAATCCCATGGATGGAGGAGCCTGGTAGGCTGCAGTCCATGGGGTCGCTAAGAGTTGGTCGCTAAGAGTGACTTCACTTTCACTTTTCACTTTCATGCATTGGAGAAGGCAATGGCAACCCACTCCAGTGTTCTTGCCTGGAGAATCCCAGGGACGGGGGAGCCTCGTGGGCTGCTGTCTCTGGGGTTGCACAGAGTTGGACACGACTGAAGCGACTTAGCAGCAGCAGCAGTAGAAACAGTGAATTAGTTAAACAGCAATAGATAAGTTATAAGACTGCTTATTCTATTATACTCTATAGTTACATTAACCTATTGAGTGCTAATTCAGAAAAATCTAGCACTCTGGAGGCAGTGTACACCGACTAGAAGATTTCGAAGTTGTTTGGGCAAGGTCACTTTGGGATCTTCAATTATACAATTTGAACTAAAAGTCATATTCAGTGCCTAAAATATTCTATATTTTTGCTCCCATCAATTTATATCACCCAACCATAGTTTTGCCATGTGTCCCTAGCATTTGCTACAGGGATAATGAGAGATCAACCATTAACTCAGTAACAGAATGAATAAGTCAAAATAAGAACCCTTCTTACAACAATAATCCCACATAAGCTTGGAACAGTCCCCATTCTCGGAACAGCCTTAAAGATGAAGTGAGTCACCTCCTTTTAGAATGAGGGGATTGAGTATGGAGAAAGACAGGCTCCAGGTCACGCAGAACAGCAACACTGGAGCAGCCTGTCTCTGGCACCACAGCACTGTTAAATCCAACAAATCAATGCCCTTCTCTGCATCTTACTCCGTCATACCCAGTAATATCTATCAGAAAGGGAAAAATGTAACATCTTTTTAGGATTCATTGTGTCATAGGCGGAAGAAGAGACGAATTTATAAAAGCATTCCCCTCCTGTCCTTTCTTCTAGTTATATGCTTTCGGACATCTTGGAGTGCAAAGTCAAGTGGGCCTTAGGAAGCATCACTATAAACAAAGCTAGTGGGGGTGATGGAATTTCAGCTGATAGTTAAAATCCTGAAAGATGATGCTGTGAAAGTGCTGTACTCAACATGCCAGCAAATTTGGAAAACTCAGCAGTGGCCACAGGACTGGAAAAGATCAGTTTTCATCCCAATCCCGAAGAAGAGCAATGCCAAACAATATTCAAAGTACTGCACAATTGCCCTCATTTCACATGCTAGCAAAATAATGCTCAAATTTCCCAAGCTGGGCTTCAACAATATGTGAACTGAGAAATTCCAGAGGCTCAAGCTGGATTTAGAAAAGCCAGAGGAACCAGAGATCAAATTGCCAATATCCACTGGATCACAGAAAAAGCAAGAAAATTCCAGAAAAATATCTACTTCTGCTTTATTGACTATGCAAAGTCTTTGACTATGTGGATCACAACAAACTATGGAAAATTCTTCAAGAGATGGGAATACCAGATCACCTTATCTGTCTCCTGAGAAATCTGTATGCAGGTAAAGAAGAAATAGTTAGAACCGGATATGGAACAACAGACTGGTTCCAAATCAGGAAAGAAGTAAGTCAAGGCTGTATATTGTCACCCTGCTTATTTAACTTATATGCAGAATACATCATGCAAAATGCTGGGCTGGATGAAGCACAAGCTTGAATCCAGATTGCCAGGAGAAATATCAATAACCTCAGATATGCAGATGACACAACCCTTATGGCAGAAAGTGAAGAGGAACTAAAGAGCTTCTTGATGAAGGTGAAAGAGGAGAGTGAAAAATCTGGCTTAAAATGCAACATTCAAAAACAAAGATCATGGCATCCAGTCCCATCACTTCATGGCAAATATATGGGGAAACAATTTAAACTGTAACAGATTTTATTTTCTTGGGCTCCAAAATCACTGCAGATGGTGACTGCAGCCATGAAATTAAATGCTTGCTCCTTAGATGAAATTAGATGCTTGCTCCTTGGAAGAAAAGTTTTGACCAATCTAGACAGCATATTAAAAAGCATAGACATTACTTTGCTGACATGTCCATCTAGTCAAAGCTATGGTTTTTCCAGTAGTCATGTATGGATGTGAGAGTTGGACTATGAAGAAAGCTGAGTGCCGAAGAATTGATGCTTTTGAACTGTGGTGTTGGAGAAGACTCTTGAGAGTCCCTTGGACTGCAAGGAGATCAAACCAGTCAATCCAAAAGGAAATCAGTCCTGAATATTCACTGGAGGGACTGATGCTGAGTCTGAAACTCCAATACCTTGGCCACCTGATGAGAAGAGCTGACTCATTGGAAAAGACCTTGATGCTGGGAAGGATTGAAGGCAGGAACAGAAAGGGATGAGAGAGGACAGGATGGCTGGATGGCATCACTGACTCAATGGACATGAGTTTGAGCAAGCTCAGGAGATGGTGAAGAACAGGGAAGACTGGTGAGTTGCAGTCCATAAGGTCGCCAAGAACCAGACAGGACTGAGGGACTGAACAAAAACAAGATGAGAAGCTTCCATTTTACCGCTTTGAAGTTCAGTTTTTCTTGCTCATAAATGGGGAATGGCTGTAGACACCTCCCACAGTGTTGGAAAGCTCATTTAGGGCAAAGTCAAGTTTTTCTACGGATTTTCCAGGTGATGCTAGTGGTAAAGAACTAGCCTGCCAATGCAGCGGATGTAAGAGCCACGCGTTTGCTGCCTGGGTCAGGGAGATCCCCTGGAGGAGGTCATGAGAACCCACTCCAATATTCTTGCCTGGAAAATCCCATAGACAGAGGAGTCTGGCAGGCTACAGTTCATAGGAAGTCAAAGAGAGAGTTGGTGATGGACAGGGAGGACTTGTGTACTACAGTTCATAGGGTCACAAAGAGTCAGACACGACGGAGCAACTGAACTGAAAGCCACTTAGCACACGTGCACTCAGGTCGTTTTATAGATTTCTTTTCAATTCTCAGCAGAACATCTGACACACAAGTGCTGAGTAATTCTGGTTACTTCGTTTGTCCATCCTCACTGTCCAGTTGCCTAAAGGAACAAAATTCAACACCAGAATGCCACAGAAAGGATATACACTCATGACATTTTTTATGAAAAGGGAATCAAAATTATCCTCTATTTAAGGTACCATATGTTCCTACCGTTACATTCATATCACCACTTACGTACAGACAGCACTGAATGAACAGCATAGCATTTCTTGCAGTCATGTAGCTTTGAAATTCTACCCTCAGATCGCCTTTTCTTCCTGATCCTTCCGGTTTTATTACTCTCCTTGAGAACTGCTTATCCCACAGCCATATCAACTATTCCTCCTCGTATTCTTGGAACTTTCACCTCTTTTTCCTCATTTCCTATTTGGCTTGCATGGTCTACATCAGACCTGAATGACTCTCCAGTTCAGAGAATTTCTCAGGTCATTAGTCCCAGTTTGTGAAGGGTTTCCCACCTAATCTGGTTTTTGAGAATATACATTAATCTTACAGAGGGATGAGCCCAAGTAGCTCCCATTAGACTCAGAAAGCGAGTAGGGAATTGAGGGAAAACCCCTGAATGTCGTGCCTTTTCCAGGCCTGACCCCAGTGACTCTCCAGTTAAAGTCCTTTCTGGTCATGTGACTGGAAACATTGGGAGTCAATTTCTCCCCAGGTATTAAAATATACACATTAGAGTTGATCAATAGTAAAACCACCACACCATGTGTATATTTTTAATAGTGAAATTCATAATGGATGAGCAATAGTGAGGAAGAGATCTTCTGCACCTTTTAAAGAAGCTGAAAATATTACTCAGTTCCAAAATACAAGAGCACATGATTTTTTTTTAATACTTTGGTTGAACATGGCCCAATTTCTCTATTTTGATTCATCCTTTTCATTTTTTTTTTTATCGTTGTTCATTAATTTGCTCACTAAAATAAAATTGGAGGAAGGGAAGACATCCATTTAAATAGTGTACCAGACCATGGGTGTTTGCAAATAACTTATAGCTTGTCTCCAAGGAGGACAGAATTAGTAGATAAAAAAAGACATGCACACAAATGAATAAAGACAGTAAAATAAGCATAACAAGAGACATATGGGCAGGATACACAAATAGCATCAATGAGGAGGTGGCCCTTTCCTGTGCCAGGTAAGGAGTGCTAGCACTAAGTCTCTTCAGTCCTGTCTGACTCTTTGCAACCCCATGGACTGTAACCCACCAGGCTCTTCTGCCCATGGGATTCTCTAGGCAGGAATACCGGATGGGGTTGCCATTTCCTCCTCCAGGGGATCTTCCCAACCCAGGGATCAAACCCAGGTTTCTTATGTCTCCTACATTGGCAGGCGGGTTCATTACCACTAGCCCCCACTGGGAAGCCCAGACAGTAAGAAAGGGGCTCTTAATTAGCTGACTTGATGGGCTTTATGAAAATGCAGTAATCAAATGGTGGAGAAAATTCTTCCGGAGAAGCCACTTGAGACATCACTGTGAAACATGGAATGTTATGGAGTTTAGACTTGATCTTCTAGGGAACAGGCAGCTATTGGAAAATATTAAACAGGAAAGAAGACATTCAGAATGCTTACTTTAAAAAAAATAGTGGGAAACGCAGACTGGTGAGAAAGATCTGCTGTATGAGCTATGCTCAGTCGCGTCCGACTCTGTGACCCCACGGACCGTACTCTGCCAGCCTCCTCTGTTCATGGCATTTTCCAGGCGAGAATACTGGAGTAGACTCTGTCATTTCCTCCTCCAGGGAGTAAGATCGAGGAGGCAACAAAAATAGTGCAGGAGTGGTAGCAACAGCTTAGGTCAGGTCTTTGGCACCCCTTTGCCCTCATAATTAAGTCCCAGATCCTTCGCATGGATTGCCCGTTGTATGATCTAGTCTCTGCCTGTCTTCCTAGCCTCATTTACCCATGGTTTCCTGATTCCCACTCCCATTGCCCTGTACACTATGATTCAACCACAGTGATCTTCTCTTCTGTTTCACTTCCACATCATTGAAAATGCAGTTTCCTTTGCCAAAAGCCGCCACCACCACCACCTCCTCCCACACACAAGGGCCTGCCAAACTCCTGGGGAAAAAACAAGTGGAAACTGAGAGTCGCTTCGTGGTGTCCGACTCTTTGCGACCCCATGGACTATATCTCACCAGGCTCCATGGTATTCTCCAGACAAGAATACTGCAGTGGGTAGCCATCCCCTTCTTCAGGGGATCTTTCCAACCCAGGGATTGAACCTGGGTCTCCCGCATTGCAGCTTACCATCTGGGTTACCAGGGAAGCCCCTACTTATGTTCAAAGCACAGTTGGAAGTTCTGTCCTGTGTGCCATCTTCCTCATCACTCCCACCCCTCAAATGCCCAATTTATTCCACATCCTCTCTCTCTCTAGACCCTTTGCATCTACTCAGTCACAATGCATGCTGCTCTTATTTCTGTTAAAAATATACATTTTGCCAAAAGCTAGGCCAGTGGCTAGGGATACATCAATGAACAGCACCATCAAAGTTGTGATCATCATAGAACTCACTCTTGCTAGGGGTCAGGACAGCCTACCCCAAGATATACCACACTGGCATATTATTTTGCACTGAAGTCACAGCTGGTGTGGGGCAACATGTTTTATTAATAAAACAGCAGCGCAGCAACAATACTCCGGCCCTCTTCTTTCCCCTGAAAGCAGGAAATAAATCTTCCATGTTGAAGGTACCCTCCCTACACTAACATCCTTATCACCAGAGATAGGGAATTCAAGGCTAAGAAACCTGTATAACAAACTTTGTTACTCCCTCATTAGTTTGCAACCCAAAGTACAAACTCCTATGTTTTGTTAAATCTTAACAAATAATTGTTAAGATCATTTATATGAATAGTCTGCTTTGGTCACTTTGTAGGCCCTATTTCTATGTCACCTCCATACATACAAATTGAACTAGCTTTTTTCTGTTAATCTGTCTTGTGTCAATTTAATTAATCCAGCCAAAGAACCAAGAAGGGCAGAGAAGAAATTTACCCCTCCGGACACTCCTTAGCAATAAAAACAAATATTAAACAATCACCAGTTGTATGTGTTATTAAGAAAATAAAATATTTTGTGTTTTGAAAATATAGTTCTTGACTTTAACCAAGTCAATGGTCATTTGTGTTGGACTATAATATAATTATAATCAGAGAAGAGTGAGTTAGGGTAAACATTCTTCTTTTGACATAGATCAATTACCAGAACTCAGGACTACACAGCCTCCACCGAGGTCATGATCGATACCACTCATTTGAGGCAGGAGCAAGAACCTTGTGAACCTGTGATATTGTGATTTATAAGAAATAGATATATCTGGTCTTATACCTTTTATTGGTCCAGAATCCTAAAACCCTTAGACTTTCCTGTGTTAAGAGCCATCAAGGTTTATTTTGTTATGTTAATGACTTTCCAAAATACCTCAGGTAACCTGAGGAAGGGTCCTGGTTGCCAGGAGAACCAACCCAAGTTAGAGGGTTGAAGCTTTAGTACCTTCTACCCCTCAGTCTCTAAGGAGAAGGAAGAGACTGGAGGTTGAATCAATCACCAATGGCCAAGGAGCTAATCAATCATGCCTCTGTAATCCAACATTCATCAAAAACCAAAAGACAAGGTTCAGAGAGCTTGGGAGTTGGACAATGCATACACCTTCACGGCGACTGAAGCTCCTGCACGGGGGGCCCTCCTGGCCCTCACATTGTGTATGTCTTCATCTAGCTTTTCCTCTGTAACCTTTATCATCTCCTTTAATAAACTGGAAAACATATGTGTCTCTTGGAGTTCTGTGAGCTGCTCTAGTAAATTTAATCTAATGGAAACTCCCACCTACAGCTCACGTGTCAGAAGCACAGGTGGTAAACTGGGCTTGCAGCTGGCGTCTGTAGTGAGTGCCTGTTGGGGGAGGCAGTCTTGTGGGACTGAGCCCCTAACTTGTGGAATCTGAAGCTATCACCAGGTAAATAATGTCAGAACTGAATTAAGTTTTAGTACACCCAGCTGGTGTTACAGAGAATTGCTTGGTGTGGGAAAAGTTTCCACTCATTTAGTGATGAGCAATGTCAGAAGTGAACTGATTTATATGAGTAGTAGGGACTCACAGGGTGGTAATTCACAGCAGTGAATTACTGTGAATTACTACGTAGGGTTTTCCCTACATAGGAATGAAAGGCCTGAGGTTTTCCTTTTCTAGGGCCTTAAAGCTAGGTTGAAACTTCTGGGATGACTGAGGCCTGATGTAAAGAAACAGGATTTTGATACAAGTCTGGCCTGATTGGCACCTAGAAGCAGATAAAAATGTTATCCCTGTGTATGAACGAAGGACCTATAGCTGCTGTCCAAAGTCCTCATAGGTGGAGATATTGAAAAGAGAAAGTCAAAGGGACTAATTCAAAGCTTGAGAGGGAGTCCTGGGTGCACCGCCAACTTCGGCCTATGCCTCTAGCAGAGAGGAGACTTGTATGAAGATATTATGTGTATGTGTGTGTTAAATGAATGAATAAATGAATTAAAGGATGAGTGAACAAAAACGCATGACTTAGAGATTCAAAGACTGAGAAAACTAAACTGGATTATTTGTAGTAACATGGATGGACCTAGAGTCTGTCATACAGGGTGAAGTCAGAAAAAGAAAAACAATGCCATATACGAACACATATACTGAGCGACTGAACTGATGGAACTTAGAAAAATGGTCCTGATGAACCTATTGGCACGGCAGGGCTAGAGACACAGACGTTGAGAATGGACTTGCGGACACAGCAAGGGAAGGAGAGGGTGGGATCAACTGGGAGAGTAGCATGGACAGCTGTACGGCACTGCCATGCAGAAAAATAGCCAGCGGGAAGCTGCTGCTTAGCTCAGTGCTCTGTGACGACCTAGAGGGGGGGGATGGGCAGGTGGTGAGAGGCAGGCTCAAGAGGGAGAGGATATACATATACATATAATTGATTCACATTGTCGTACAGCAGAAAGTAACACAACCTTGCAAGTCAATTACACTCCAATTAAAAAAAAACAATTAAGTGAATATGTAAATGATCAAGAGATTGAGAGAGTCTTGAATGAGTTAATGACTAAGTTGATAAATTGTAAGAAAGTTGATAAAGGATACGTGAATGAATAAATATGACTAAGGAGGAGAAGTGGATATGAAAATGAATATGTGATTGATTAAAGGAATATGTACAAGAACATATTTAAGTCAATGTTTCCACTAGAAAAAAAGTTCATTTTGTAGGAATTAGTGCTCAGAAGGGTTTGATTTACCTGCCTGAATCACAGTCATAAATTCTGAACTGTACTCTGACCTCAAGAAGAGTTTAGTTCTGTCTGAGGTTTGACTTTTCTTTATCTTCTGAGATAGGGATTTGAGGGATCTTCAGCAAGTTGGCCTGGGCTTATTAGCAAAACCTCTTTTCCTATCTAGTTCTTCTGAAATGAGAAAAATAGCAGGAACTGTGAGCTAGCTGGTCTTACCAGGTGAGACCACATGGGCTGCCTCCCATGAAGTATGAGACTCACAAACGTTAGTTAGGAAATATACCAAGATCTGTTGTTTAAAGCTTAAGAAATCTTTTTCTTTTTTTCCATTGTGAAGAGTAATGTCTTATTCAAATGAATGTATACTTTTTTTTTTTCCTCTTCTCAAATTCTGCCAGAGATTGAGATATAAACCAAGCATCTCATTCTCAGTTTGTATTGATAAATCTTACTGCCAAGGGGATTTTGGTATTCTCATGTCAGATAGTGACTATCACATGTGGCCTTCAAGTCTTCCACATTTTTATAGTATCTCTTGGTATTTCTAATAAAAACACACCTACTGAGTCAGTATGCTTGGAAGTATAATCTTGAGTCCTGCATTTGAGAACGACTAACGTAGGTGGATATCTCTGGCAAGTTTTAACTCGAAGATTTACAATGTTTATATTCTTAAGAACTGGTCCTCAGTGAAGAGGGCTTGGAGGCTCCACTGTACAGAATTCCTGCAAAGGGAGGTCTGTCTGTCAGTATGCTATCTTCAATGACTGGCTCTTGAATGGATCAAGTTCTTCTCAGTAGGTTTCCATTGATAACGAAGCATACTTTTGTCTTACCCTGGCCTGAGAATCTTTTTCTCCCGTTTTGGTAGATTTTTTTTTTTTTTTGGCATGGTTTTTCTTTATTTTGTAGACTTAAACATGTGCTCTAATCAATCTCCTCTTTCTAGTGTTTTAGTGGTTATGCTAATAATTACAAACAATTAACACAAAGTCCTCAGTTAACACCTATTTTCATTCCAATGATGAACAGTACAATGGACTTCAGAATACTTTTACTCTTCCCACTCCTCCCCAGTATGTGTTATTGTTGCTGGTATTTAAGTTGCATCATGGATGGTTTTTGCTTTTTAAACTCAAATTAAACACTATTGTTTTTCAGATACTCAGTGTTTGTTTGGACAAGCTCAAACATTTGCTGTTCCTTTACATTATGAACCTTATTACTGGATTTATTTTTTTCCCACATGTACATCCTTTCCAAGTTTATTTTATGAGAATTTATTCATAATCTATTCATTGTTTATATAAAAATGTCTCTATTTCAGCCAGATTCTTAAAGGATGGTTTTGCTGGAAATACAACTTAACCAAATTTTTTCAGCACTTTGAAAATACTTTTTCTATTTTCTTCAATTACTCTAACCATAGTTGATTTCTATTTCTTGTCATTGTAATTTCAGTGCCAGCATCCATACATTTATTTTGACTTGAATTAAAAAATTTGATTGCAACAGCCTATCACATTGGAAAAAATACTTAAGATTTTATTAACATAAAGTCTCTGACCTGGTATGCTTTCTTTGTAAACTGGAGTTACTAATGTGCTTTTGATAGAGTTATGAGAATTAGATGAGTTAATATGCATATAATGTGAGCCTTTAGTAGTTCCTCAACAAATTGTATTTACTATTAATAGAGAAACGTGCATATTTCATTGTAATTAGTTCATAGTGTTTCTGCAAGGGTAAGTTCACACAAGGTGTTTAATAAGCACTTAATTTAATATTCAAGGAATCCCAAATTGAGACTAAAATATAAGCAATTCCAACTCTGAAGGGGTTAGACATTCCAGATACTCTGGGTAACAGAACAGGCAGGAATGATCCATACAACGCTCATTGCAATGTTAAAACCTGAGTAAAACATCTGTCAGCTATTGGCTAACTTTTAGCATGAAAAATTACACAGGAGTCCCCCCCAAAACACTACAGAAATGCATCAGGTTGTATTGCAAATATTAGATAAAATAAACAAACTGGTATTTTTTCTGAAGCCTTTTTTGTACTTTCCTAAATCCCAACATGCCTTTATTGTTTTTAAATGTAGCAAGTATAATTCCCCTCGGCTTTGGAGGATAATGATGCAATGCCAGTGATTAATACCATAATTACGGCTTAAGTTTCTACAATTTCTTATCCCCTATAGGTTTCAAAAATCTTGGCTTGCTATCATCTGCAGATATTCTGACTACCACATACTTCAAAGACCTATAAAGTTTCTGAAAAACAGCTGCTAATAACTGTGCTTTAATGGGGGCCAGAAAGAGAAGAGTCTACTTCACTGAAGTGCAACTGGAGACTGGAATTTTGGAGTCAGTATATAACTCCCTTTGGACTCCTGGCCCAAAGCTCAAGTTTCAAGGACCTACTGAATAGCACAGGGAACTCTGCTCAATGTTATGTGGAAGCTTGGATGGGAGGGAGTCTGGAGGAGAATGGATATATGTATGGCTGAGTCTCTTTGCTGTTTACCTGACACTATCACCAGCTATACTCCAATACAAAATGTTTAAATAAAAAGAATAATTCTGTGTATTATAAAACATGGAATGATGTACGTTTAAGAGTTAGAAATAATGTCATTCCAATTCCTCCTCTCACAAATGACGAAACAAAGACTTACTGAAGGAGATGGGCTTATAATAAATTAGCAGTGCTGGGAGGTGGAGTCTAGGTAGTCCTATCGTCTTTCTGGTTAGGGCTCTTGATTATGCTGGACTCCACAGAGAGGTCTTACTGACCCTGGTACAAGGGATTAGATAAGCCAGTTAGTCAGTTTACCTTGACAGGTGCTAGAAATTTGCATCAACAATAATACAAGTCCTGGGAATCAGATTAATTGAACACAAGCTCTGCCTTCAAGGATTGGAACAACAACAGCTGAAATGTACCGAGGGTTTATTATATGCTGAGCAGAATTTTAAAAAAATATTTATTTTTGTTTATTTGGCTGTGCCAGGTTGTAGTCGCAGCATGAAGAATCTAGCTCCCTGACCAGGAATCGAACCTGGGTCCTCTGTTTTGGGAGCATGGAGTCTTAGCCACTGGACCACCAAGGAAAGGCCCTGAGCAGACTTTCAATGCATTATTTACACACATAGACACACGTATGTGTATGTATCCATTTAATGTCTACAACTACCCTGCAGAGGTGATGCACATACATACTGAGCTCTCAATGCACATTTCCAGAATTAAAAATATTGCAGTGTTTCAAACACTCTTTCTTCTTTTGAGAAAACTGTAGACTCACAGACACTGGTAAGAAATAATGCAGACTGATTCCCGTGTTCTGTTTACCTAGTCTCCCACAATGGTAGTATCTTGCAATATCACAATCGAGAAATTGACAGTGATACATTTTGTTACCAGCAAAGCCCATTCACAATTCCCGGCAAAATAAAAATAGATCCCAGGTAATAAAATTAAATCTAACTTTTTTTTTCCTTTTCCTCTGTGCTTCGTCCAGTTTCATTTGCTCATAGGATGCTGCATGCAGTGGCCTCTGCCCTGTGCTTGGACCAGAGTTAATGAGCTGGAGGGGCGGAACTCCATCCCTCCCCACTCAGGAGACTCCTACAGGCTGATCCTAATAAAGCTGATCACTATAAAGCAGCTCCACCTGCACCCTATCACGGAGAGCATGGACTCTATTGCAGGAGCTGGCACCTGAGTTCAATCAAAGAACTTTGTTTTTGAACCAAACTCCATCTCACTCTACTGGCGCAAGCAACACCTGCAGGAGGACATTTGATGGGAGCCAACTCAAAAGGTAACAGCGTGTGTGTATTTAGATGTGTATAATTTTATCACAAGTGTAGGTTTGCATATATACCACCACAGTCAAACAGCAATTTGATCACCACGTGTTCCTTCTATAGCTATTTTTTCCCATTATATTATCTTGTAATAAACACATTTACCTCTCTTCCTCCAACACCATCTTCATCCCTAATCCCTGGAAATCCCTTCATCTCTTTACATTTACCATTTGAGAATATTGTATACATGGAATCATACAGTATATAGCCTGTTGGGATTTGTTTTTTGCTGTGTGTGTGTGTGTGTGTTTTCTTTTGCTTGTTTGATTTTTACTTCAAGATTTACCAAAGTTGTATCAACAATTATATTTGTTTTCATTGCTGAGTCATATTCCATAGTATGGATGTACCACAGCTGTTAAGAATAACTATGTACTTTTTTTTTCAATGGGAACAGAACTCTTCATTCTCAAGGATAAATGCCCAAAGGTACAGTTGCTGGGTCATATGATAAGTGTGTATTTACTTTAATAAGACACTGCCAAATGGTTTTCCAGAGTGGCTGTGTCATTTCAGACTTTCACCAGCGGTATATGAGTGAGTGGTTTCTCCACATCCTCAGCAGCATATAACACTTATTATACTGGTTTTGATAATGTAACTGGGACACAGGGTGGTCAAGTAACCCCAGTTATTCACTCAAAAAGTATTTGTTGAGCCAAATACCACTCTATGTGCTAAGGATACAACAGTAAATAAAACAAAACTCTCTGTCCCTGTGGAAGAGATGTTCCAGTGAAAAAGATAAGCAATGTATAAACGAAAGCCAAATAGTAAAAACCACAGAATGTTACACAGTGACAAGCTCTAAGGACAGTAACCAAGTAAGGAAAGGTGAATGGGGCATTTTGGGTAGCTTTTAAATTTTAAAGAGTTGGCCGTGCAGGTGACTTTCTAGTAAAGATCAGAGGAAGTAAGGGGACCAGGTTTCTGGGCATTCAAGACAGTATACTGGAGACAGAGGCAACAGTGAGTAGAGTAGCCCCCCGGCTCTAATTCACAGGGAGATATGGTCCAAGACCTCCAGTGGGTGCCTGAAATCTCAGATAGCAACAAACCCTAAATATATCGTTTCCTTCTATACATACATACCTATGGTAAAGTTTAATTTATAAATTAAGCACAGTAACAGATCAACAACAATAACTAGTAATAAAATAGACACCTGTAGCAGTACACTGTGATATAAGCTATGTGAATGTGGTCTCTCTTTCAAAACACAGCACTCACCCTTCTGGTGATGATGAGAAGAGATAAAAAGCCTCAGTGATGAGCTGAGATGAATGATATGGGCTGCTATTGACCTTCTGATGATAATGGCAGGAGAATCAGCTGCTTCAGGCGGTTTCTTTTCTCTTCTTCACCATTTCACAAATGGAAGGTCTGCCCTAATGGTAGAGCTTAGCAACCTCAGCATACGACGTTTTTCTCTCCTTATTAAGTCAAGAACTTTCATCTTTTCACCTAATGGAAGCACTCTGTGGCTCCTCTCTGGCAAATCTGAATTGCCAGCATCACTCCTCTTGCACTTTGGGACACTACCGAGCAAAAGAAAGGTTCCTTGAACACAAGCACGGTGATACCATGGGAGTCCATCTGATAACTGAGAGGGCTACTAAGTAACTAAGGTATGGGGGTTGCTGAGGAAAGGGAGGAGTCATGTCACTGGTAGAACCTCGCGAGATTTCATCACGCCACTCAGAACATCCATGAAATTAAAAATTAGCAACGGTTTATTTCTGGAATTTTCCATTTAATGTTTTCAAAGCATGGTAACTGAAACCAAGGAACGTGAAACTGCAGAGAAGGGGGACCTACTCTACACAGCACCAGTACTGGAGCCACCTTGGTGAGTTTGAGGTACCTTGAGGAGTTTCTGGAGGCTGGACTGAGGGGATGCAGTGTGGGAGGTAACAGGTGGACAGATCAGGTAGGGCGATGCTCTTTTTGGTACCGACACTGGATTTTACTGACAGTCACCAGTGGGGTTTGAGCAGAGGAATGACTTCATATGACTATGTACTTTCTAAATGTCTATTTTTATTTATTTGTATGTGCTGGGTCTTCGTTGCAGCCTGTGGGATCTACTTCCCTGACCAGGGATCTGACCTAAGCCCTTTGCATTGAGAGCACTGAGTCTTAGCCACTGGACTTCCCAGGAAGCCCATGAGTGTGTTTTTACAGGATCATGGTTCTGTCTTTACCCAAGATTCTATAACCAAGGACCTGAAGAGGCTAGAATGCCTCCGGTTATAGTAGAGAAAAAAAAAAATAGCATTTTATAACAATACCACTTGGCAGGGGACACTGTAGAGATTTTATGAACCAGGAGAGACTAGAAAGGGACCATCTCTACCTGCGAGGAGAGGATGCTGCTCTTTGTCTCCCATATGCCTGCTCATCAGCTTCCAGGTGAGGGCCAAAAACAGCCGGTGATAATCACTACTCCTCTCTCCCCTTCACCCTTTCCCTGTTTTCTGCTTCTCTCTCTCCTCTTCTCTTCTATCCTTCATCCAAGTCTTTTCTTAAAAAAACGGAGTTTAGGGCAATCTGTAAATCTGTAAAGGAAACTTTCTTATTGCCCTTCTTCTTCTGATTACTTCATTAAAAGTTTAACATGTATTAACTAGTAGCTTCTCCTACTGTCAACATTAGAAGCTCAGAGGATACTGCATTAAGCTTCATTTTTCTCCATTAGTTGTTAACTATAAAAATCCCTTTGCAACTTACTCAGAGCCTACTGCACCATGAAAGGGATCAATGAATAATTAATAATCAATTAATAATCGCTACCCCACTTGAGGTGTACTGAAGATCAAAGGAAAGAGCACATGTGAAAATAGTGCTAGATGATCACATGTAAAATGATACCTTCTCACTATTTCAATAATAGTGTACAGTAATTTCAAACTTAAACAGGAAAGTTGCAAACAACATTATGAAGAAGATCTGTATCCTTTTCACATAGTGTTGATTTGCTAGGGGTACTAAAACGAAGTACCACAGACTGGATGGCTTAAACAATAGAAGTTTACTGTCTCAGCTCTGGAGAGTCAAAGATCAAGTCTAAAATCTGAAACCAAAGTGTATCCAGGGTAAATTCCTTCTGAGGGCTTGTGAAAGAAGGATCTGTTCCAAGTCTCTCTCTCCTTGGCTTACAGACGGTGGTCTCCTTTTGTCTCTTTACACTTCTTCCTTCTGTGTGTCTATCTGGGTCCAGATTTCCTCTTCTTGTAAAGACATCAGTCATATTGATGTAAGGCCCACCCTAATGACCTCCCTTTAATTTCATTATCTCTTTAAAGACCTTATCTTAAAATAAGGTCACATTATGAGGTTCTGGGGCATAGGACTTCAACATGTGAATTTAGAAAGGGGAACGTCATTCAACCCATGGATTCTCCTCCTTTGCTCTCTCTTCTTTCCCCATACCCATTGTCATTAGTTTTTCTGAACCATCTGAGAGCAATAGCAGGTATAACCCCCTCCCGTGACTCCTTAATTCTCCAGTATGTCTGCTGCGGCTGCTGCTAAGTCGCTTCAATCATGTCCGACTCTGTGCAGCCCCATAGACAGCAGCCCACCAGGCTCCCCCGTCCCTGGGATTCTCCAGGCAAGAACACTGGAGTGGGTTGCCATTTCCTTCTCCAATGCATGAAAGTGAAAAGTGAAAGTGAAGTCGCTCAGTCAGGTCCAACTCTTCGCGACCACATGGACTGCAGCCTACCAGGCTCCTCCACCCATGGGATTTTCCAGGAAAGAGCACTGGAGTGGGGTGCCATTGCCTTCTCCCCTCCAGTATGTATACCACCCAGGCAAAGACCGACTCTTGCATTGCCACACAACAACTCTCCAAATCGGAAAATCAATCTTGACATAGCCCTACCATCCAATCTATTATCCATACCCCATGAAGATTTCGCCACAGTCTCAACAGTGTCCAATTTGTTCTCCTGGCCAAGGAGCTTCTTCAGAAATTCATTGTTTTAGTTAACAGCTCTCATCACTCTCCTTCAGCCTGGAACAGTGGTTTGGACTTTCTCTGTCCTTTCTCTAACAGTTTTTAAGAGCACAATCTGTTCAATTTGTAGGACAACCTAACATGGGCCATGCTTTCTAGACAGAAGCAGCAGAGACCTTGCATTCTTTTCTTCTCAGTGACTCATGTCAGGAGACACATGATATTGACTGGTCCCACCAGTGGTCATAATGAGGATCACCTGGGCACAGTGCTAACTGCCAGACTGCCCTACAGTGAGGTCACCATTTTCCCTCTGTAGCTGTTGAGTCTTCCAGGGGTAGGTATTCAGAGATTACTCTGGCATCTTGTTTTCCGGAACCCCACCCGCTGCCTTAGCATCCATCGATAGAAAGTGAAAGTGTTAGTCACTTGTGACCAACTCTTTGCGATCCCATGGGCTGTAGCCAGCCAGACTCCTCTGTCCATGGAGCTCTCCAGGCAAGAATACTGGAGTGGGTAGCCATGCCCTTCTCCAGGGGATGCATCTTCCTGACCCAGGGATCAAACTTGGGTCTCCTACATTGCAGGGAGACTCTGTACCATCTGAGACAAATAACTTCTGCCTAAATCAATCCAGAATGTGATGATAGCCAAGCAGTGATTTTTCTATTTCCATTATTCCTTCTACATGTATCAGTTGGCATCTTTCTCAAGGAATTCCCTTGTGGCTCAGCTGGTGAAGAATCTGCTGGCAATGTGAGCAGACCTGGGCTCAGTCCCTGGGTTGGGAAGATCCCCTGGAGAAGGAAAAGGCTACCCACTCCAGTATTCTGGCCTGGAGAATTCCATGGGATCGCAAAGAGTTGGACATGACTGAGCAACTTTCACTTTCAGTTTTTCTCAAGGAATAAATATCCCCTCACCCTGTTTATTTATATTTTTGTTTATATCAAGTATGGGCTCATGAATACCAGTTACTTTCCTGATTTGTTACATGTCACTATCACTATCTATTTTGATGCTTAAATTGTCCCATCTTTGGTCCTTGGGAGCAACTACTAGCTGATTCCTATATCTATTTGACATGCCTTGTATTCTTTCAACCTTTCCTTGCTTTATGGCAAAACAAGATAACCTACAATCATCGCTTTTCCTTTCTTAGTTCTGGAAACATCATCATTCCTTCTTGTGAAGTAAGATATTTAGAAGCCAAGATCATTTGGGTATTCTGTGTGTTCATCATTATTTTTCTGGCATTGCTCAATGAACTCTTGACTGACAGAGGTAGGGAAATACATATGCATGTCATTATACGTATGAACACATATATACACATGCATGTATGTGTGTGTATCTATACACTAAGTATACACATGTGTGCATGCTGTCATTTCAGTCATGTCTGACTCTTTACAACCCTATGGACAGTAGCCTGCCAGGCTGCTCTATTCATGGCAAGATAGAGATGGGATTCTCCAGGCAAGAATACTGGAGTGGGTTACCATTTCCTCTTCCAGGGGGTCCTTCCGACCTGGGGAAAGCTGTGTCCCCTGTGTTGCAGGTGGGTTCTTTAGCACTGAGCCACCAGGGAAGCCCATACACGTGCCTACATATATGCTTAAATATGCATATGCATACCTACATGAGTTCATGGCAATCCTCTAGGTGTTTCTGAATACCCACAAATTTCTTGTCCCTCTTTCCACCAAAGAGAAAATGCATGTCCCCTTCATTTGAGTCTGGGTTAACCTCTGACTCGTATATAATTCCATGGTTATGGCAGAAATGATGCTATGTGATTTCTGAGGCCAGTGCAGAAAAAACCATGCAGGTTCTGCCTTGTTCACCAGAATGCTTGCACAGAAGTCCTGGGCTAGCATGGGAGAAGCTTAGCCACCCTGGGGACCCCAGATGACTGCAGCACACTGTGCCCAGGCCACCCCCTGCGGAGGCCCCAGACACCAGGGAGCCAGGCCGTTCTGTGCCCTCTTGTGTTTGCTGGGATTCCTGACCCACAGGACCTGCGAATAGAAAACGAGATTGCCATATGCAACTCAATTTCAGGAAGGTTTGGCATGTAACTAGAACAACGTCTAATTCTAATACCTCAGGCTTCTTTCTAGATTTCACCCTACTTATGTTTCTAAATCATTTTTTCAACATTGAGAAAACTGGATGTCATTATTCTCAAAATATCTACTCGTTTGCTCAGTCATTTGCTTCATGTAAGCAATCTCCCCACCATCCTGGTTTCATCTTCACCTGCCCACATCTGCTCCCTTGGCCACTAGGTATCCTCCTGCACTCCCCCCACTGCATGTGCACACACACTCACACGAGCACCTCTGAGCATCAGTGCTCTGCGGATGATGCCATGACCCCATCTCTCCGAAACTCTTCTTCCTCAACTGCAGGGCATGCATTTGCTTCTGTGAAGAAGATGGAAGAGAAGAAGGAAAGGAAGAGGGTAGAAGGAAGAGACATTCTGTTGTTATTCTCATTATATCACTGCTGTAATAGCATAGCAGTTGGGAAGTTACAGCTATGCAGACATTGGTACAGCTGTGGTGTGGTCTCCAGCATATAAAGGACACTTGACTGTAAACCTTGTCATGAATGAGTTTCTCCTCCCATTTCTCTAACAGTGTCCTCTCTGACTTTCAGCTCCTTGCTTATCCAGGGGTCTGCTTTTCTTTTGACTTGCATGCTGTCTCATTTGAACTGCCTTTCATTGTCACTATGGTTTATAGTTTTCCAGGCTAGCTTCATCCTGAGGGCAGATAAGGCTGGTAAGGAGAGAGTGGTGTTCTCTTCTTGACCACCCTCAGGAATGCCTGAACAAGACTCTACAAGGGACCGGGGATTGCAAAACTGTGGGTGAGAGTGGGAGCCAGAGGAATCCTTCTGATTACGCACAAAATGACCCTGTTTTTACAACCTCAAGAGCAGCTCATGTAATACACATGCACTTTGAAATTGAGAGTATTGTTTATCAAGTGTGTAGTCTCTCTTTTCATGCTGAGAGAGCTGAATTAGAATCCTGGTTTGCTCTTGTTCAGTTCAGTTCAGTCACTCAGTCATGTCGGACTCTTTGCGACCCCATGGACTGCAGCACACCAGGCCTCCCTGTCCATCACCAACTCCGAGTTTACTCAAACCCATGTCCATTGAGTCGGTGATGCCATCCAACCATCTCATCCTCTGTCGTCCCCTTCTCCCGCCTTCAATCTTTCCCAGCATCTGGGTCTTTTCAAATGAGTCAGTTCTTTGCATCAGGAGGCCAAAGTATTGGAGTTTCAGCCTCAACATGAGTCCTTCCAATGCATATTCAGGACTGATTTGCTTTAGGATGGACTCGTTGGATCTCCTTGCTGTCCAAGGGATTCTCAAGAGACTTCTCCAACACCCCAGTTCAAAAGCATCAATTCTTCGGTGCTCAGCTTGCTTTATAGTCCAACTCTCACATCCATACGTGACTACTGGAAAAACCATAGCTTTGACTAGATGGACCTTTGTTGACAAAGTAATGTCTCTGTTTTTTAATATGCTGTCTATGTTGGTCAAAAGTTTTCTTCCAAGGAGTAAGTGTCTTTTAATGTCATGGCTGCAGTTACCATCTGCAGTGATTTTGGAGCCCCCCAAAATAAAGTCAGCCACTGTTTCATTGATTCCCCATCTATTTGCCATGAAGTGATGGGACCAGATGCCATGATCTTAGTTTTCTGAATGTTGAGTGTTAAGCTAACTTTTTCACTCTCCTCTTTAACTTTCATCAAGATGCTCTCTAGTTCTTCTTCACTTTCTGCCATAAGGTTGGTGTCATCTGCATATCTGAGGCTATTGATATTTCTCCCAGCAATCTGGATTCCAGCTTGTGCTTCATCCAGCCTAGCATTTCTCGTGATGTACTCTGCATATAAGTTAAATAAGCACGGTAACAATATACAGCCTTGACATACTCCTTTCCCGATTTGGAACCAGTCTGATGTTCCATGTCCAGTTCTAGCTGTTGCTTCTTGGCCTGCATATAGTTTCTCAGGAGGCAGGTCAGGTGATCTGGTATTCCAATCTCTTTAAGAATTTTCCATAGTTTGTTGTGATCCATACAGTCAAAGACTTTGGCATAGTCAATAAAGCAGAAGCAGATATTTTTTTGGAACTCTTGCTTTTTCGATGATCCAACAAATGTTGGCAATTTGATCTCTGGTTCCTCTGCTTTTTCTATAACCAGCTTGAACATCTGAAAGTTCATGGTTCACATACTGTTGAAGCCTGGCTTGGATAATTTTGAGCATCATTTTGCTAGTGTGTGAGATGAGTACAATTGTGTACTAGTTTGAGCATTCTTTGCCATTGCCTTTCTTTGGGATTGGAATAAAAACTGACCTTTTCCAGTCCTGTGACCCCTGCTAAGTTTTCCACATTTGCTGAGATATTGAGTGCAACACTTTCACAGCATCATCTTTTAGGATTTTAACTATCTCAGCTGGAATTCTATCACCTCCATTAGCTTTGTTTGTAATGACACTTCCTAAGGCCCACTTGACTTTGCATTCCAGGGTGTCTGGCTCTAGGTGAGTGATCACACTATTGCGATTATCTGGGCCATGATTATCTGGGTTGCTCTTGTAGTCTTTGTCAAATCATTTCCTTCTGTAGCCTTGTGTTCTTTTTTGACAGAATAAGGCTACTACTCTTATGTTACAAAACTGGTAACTAGAAAATTACCGAAGCATTCTTATACTTTCTAGTAGTTTCTTTAAAAAAGAGGTGTCTCATTAAACTACTTTTTTGATCACTTGATTCCTCTAGGCTCTGTGTTGTGTGGATTCTTAGTTTGTGTTCATGAGTATTTCCCACTGAGTGTTGAGACCAGAAATATAGGCTCTATCCTTGACTTCAGAATAAGTTGAGTTCTTGGTGTTTGTCTTTGCATAAGACCCTTCCCAACAGAGACCCTGAGCTTCCCACATTTATATTAAGAGAAGAGACTATCTTTGGGTCCCGAGTCTGAATTCCTATTAGAAATGTCTGATAAAATTGAAAAAAAAATACAGATTCCCCTGATATTGCCTAAACTTAATGAATCAGAATATGCACAGTCAGGGCTTGCTTGCTTGTTTTATTCAAGAGCTCTGATGTGATTTATGATGCAACCCCTATCTAGCTAACCCCTGCTAGATGATTGAGAGAATCATCTTACAAAAACTACATGACATGGTAACTGAGGGTTCCATTTAGGGGACAGGTGGGCACAGGTTCAAATACCAACACCCCCTTCCCTATATACTTAGCTAAGTGACTTTGGACAAGTCATTTAAGCATCTTCCAGCCTTGTTTGTAGTGTAGAGATAAGGATACTATGATCTGTGTATAATCTCTGGGTGAACTAAGAGTCCCCCAACAAAAGTACACACATGTACACTTGGATTTGATCAAATTACTTCCAACTCCCCAATAGCCTGTGCAAGTCCAAGTCCTGCCCAAGGTTTATAGGAGTCCCTGGGAGATACTTAGTTTCTCTTGATATGATGGTCTACCTACCTCTTCCCCTTACTGCATTGATTTAGGCATCAGTTTTTCCTCCAGTTTATGTAACTGTAATAACACAGTCACTCACATTAGCATGCATAAGTTCAGTAGACTTTACTGAAACATTTGGGGGCTTCCCTGGCTGGCTGTACGCACACCTGCATGAGTTTCCCTGCTTCTCTGTTTCTCTCTCTTTTTTGTTCCCACTCACCCCCTTCATCTTGCAGTGCTTAAAAGCAGGGTATTGGCTGCTTTTCTTAGGTTTTAATACCAAACATGCATGTCCAAAGCCATCAAGTTTTCAGGAGAACAAAGCTCTTTCTATCTGACAGGCTTCCCCCTGCTTTGAACGTAGCTGTGGTTTGGGGATAGCAAGCAGACGCTCTTGGTTTGCTGCCTGCCTTTGTTTCTCTTCTTGTTCCACATGTAAAGCACTTCGCGCAGTTCTGGCATCTGTGGGTCTCTGAGCGTGTGTGACAGCCACACAGATGCAGCCCAGCCACTCCCGCCTTCTGGGGATGTCGCTGCCTCCACACCTGCACATCCGAGCCACATTTCTTCTTCTTGGGAATCAGCCGGTATCCACTGCTTTCCACACATCCAACTTAGTATGTAAATACAAGCATTGTTGGAGAATGATATCTGAGCATGAGGGGTTCAAAAGCCCAAAATCTGACTCTAATATGATGATTACTAACACTGATTACCAACATTAATTGATTGCCAATCAGGCACCTTCTGTAAAATTTCTGTCATCCTTTCAAGTATCTGTTTGCTTTTTTTTTTTCTTTGCATGTAAGGAAACTGAGGCTCATGGAAATTAATGACTGAGTCAGAATTTGAATTCAGGGTGCATTGCTACAAAACCTTGTCTTGCTTCACTGCATCAGATTCTCTTCTAAATAATTCATATAGAGGTCTGATCTTTGTTGCATTGCAAAGATGTTAACTGATCTAAAAGAAAGATCATCTGTGCACACAGAGATCTAATAATGAAATAATTTTAATTTAATGATGATGGGGTTTCTTTGTTCTTCAGTAGTTAAATAAAGTGAACTTTTATCTGTAACTTCATAGAGCATGCACTTATCTGAAACACAGGTGATTTAAAAAAGAAAATAAAAAATCATTTCTTGTTTCCCTATATCTTAGTGACTTAACCATATAATAGAACTGATCAACTCTGTGTTTGTCAGAAAAATGGCGGAAAAATGGTACCTTGGGCAAAATATAGTTGATTCACATATTTGAGGTCTTATGACTCCAGGAGGTAGACATGAATATTTGTGGCAATTCCTATTTTAACAATTTGTGTGTGTGTGTGTGTGTGTGCGCGCGCGTGCAGTGTGTGCAGTGTAAGAAGTTATTATTTATCTAGTTTTAAAATTTTTGTTGGAATATAGTTGCTTTACAGTGCTGTGGTAGTTTCTGCTATACAGCAAAATAAATCAGCCCCATGTGTACACACAGCCCCTCCTTTCTGGACTTCCCTCCCATCTAGGTCACCACAGGGCACTGAGTGGGATTCCCTGTGCTATGCAGTAGGTTATCATTAGCTCTCTGTTTTATACATGGCAGTGTACATATGTCAATCCCAATCTCCCAATTCATCCCATCTCTCCCTTCTACCCTCGGTATTCATACATAAGTTTTCTATGCCTGTGTCTCTATTTCTGCTTTGCAAATAGGCTCATCTGTACATTTTTAGATTCCACATACATACATTGATATATGATATATGTTTTTCTCTTTCTGGCTTACTTCACTCTATGTGACAGTCTCTAAGTCCATCCATGTCTCTGCACATGGCACAATATTGTTCCTTTTTATGCCTGAGTAATAATCCATTATATCTATATGCACAGAAACTCATGAAGACTATTAGCATTGCACCAAAATATCTTGCTTATTAATTCAATTTAGAAAACTAACATGTACTGAGGTCAATAAAATGGTTACAATATTTAGAAAATACATATCAGAAAGATTTTTGTCATAGATACAACTGACATTCATATCTTATTTTACAGTCTATAAAATACCCAATTATTAACTCATTCCCTCCCCAGAGCAAGAGAAGTCTTATGACCATGATATGATGGATGAATGGATGAGAGGACTTAGGCTCAGAGAACTATGCAGGGTTGCTCAGAATGACACAGTTGGTGGAGGGCATACCCAGGAATTAACCTGAAGTCTTCTGCCATTAAATTTTACATTCTCATCATTACGTCATCTGAGAGGGAAGCAGATAAGTATAAGATTTGGCTATGGTATTGGAGAAAACTCTTGAGAGTCCCTTGGACTGCAAGGGGATCCAACCAGTCCATCCTGAAGGAGATCAGTCTTGAATATCCATTGGCAGGACTGATGCTGAAGCTGAAACTCCAATACTCTTGCCACCTGATGGGAAGAGCTGACTCATTTGAAAAGACCCTGATGCTTGGAAAGATTGAAGGCAGGAGGAGAAGGGGACGACAGAGGATGAGACGGTTGGATGGCATCACTGACTCAATGAGTTTGAGTAAACTCCGGGAGTTGGTGATGGACAGGGAGGCCTGGCGTGCTGCAGTCCATGGGGTTGGAAAGAGTTGGACACGACTGAGTGACTGAACTGAACTGATACAATTTTTCATAGGCTAAACCTCAGATTAATCAATAGCAAAAAAACATCAATAGTTCAATCATTCATTCAATTGCTATGTATTTAATTCTCCCAATGTGCGAGGCAAATGGCAGGCATATCCAGGAATGCACAAGACATAAGGTCCCAACCTGCATGGAGCTTGCAGACAAAAAGGGAAGGGGAACACTGAGTGAGCATATGATCTGCTCATTGGCAGATCCTTTGGAAAGAGTAGACAATTAATTTTTAGATCTATGGTAATGTGTCCCTTTGTTTTTGTCAGTAAATTCCAGGATGAGAGCAGACGTAACCCCAACGTGCCCTGAGCAAGTGTCTGTAGTAATAGAACAGACGTCAGTGAAATGCTGCCGTCAGACTTCTTTGTCCCAGCCCAGTGGTCTCCATGGTCTTATGTCTGACAATGCATCTTTTACTGAAACACACCACATGCTAACTTACCCATGGTTCACCAGAGATTTGTATAACAAAGACACTTGACTGTTTTATTTACTTCCTTTAGTCAAAGAAAAGAAACTTATTGGAAACTCTGCAGCCAACAGTCTTTAGAGACGTTGAGAAATCTATTTCCCCATTTCTGAAAACTCCAACATTGAATGCAGATGAGGTTTTTTGGTTTCAAGTTTTTTTTTTAATTGAATTATTTTTGATGTACAATAACTTTATACTAGTTTGAGATGTACAGCTTGGTGGTTTAGCATTTTTACAGATTTTATTCCATTAAAAGCTATTATAAGATGATGGCTATGACTCCCTGTACTCTGTAGAACGTCCTTGCTGCTTACCTATTTTATAGAGCGTAGTTTGTTGTTCCTCTTAATTGCACATTCCTAACTTGCCCCTCCTTGCTTCCCTCTCCCTTCTGGTAACCACTAGATGGTTTTCTATGTACTATGAGTCTGTTTCTGTTTTGTTATATACCTTCATTTGCATTATTTTTTAGATTTCACATTCAAGTGTTATCATGTAGTATTTGTCTTTGACCTATTTTAGTAAGCATAATATTCTTAGTAGGTCCGTCCATGTTGCTGTAAATGGCAGCATTTCATTTTTATATAATGGAGTAATATTCCACTATAAATCTCCTTTATCCATTTTTCTGCTGATGGGTACTTGGGTTGCTTGCATATCTTGACTGCTGTAAATCATGCTGCTGTGAACATTGGGATGCAGACATCCTTTTGAATTAATGTTTTTGTTTTATCTGGATTTATACCCAGGAGTGGAATTGCTGGACCATATGGTAATTCTGGGTTTCCCTGGTGGCTCAGATGGTAAAGAATCTACTTGCAATGCAGGAGACCCAGGTTCAATTCCTGGGTTGGGAAGATCCCCTGGAGAAGGAAATGGCAACCCATTCTAGTATTCTTGCTTGGAGAGCTCCATAGACAGAGGAGCCTGGCAGGATATTTTTTTTTTTTTTTTGAGGAGCCTCCATGCTGTTTTTCATAGTGGTTGTACTGATTTATCAAATATTTAATTTATTAATGATTATGTATTAAAATACTTTTTAGGTTTTTGATGTATATGAAATAATATATGTAAGTTTTATGTATTCTATAAAGCATGATAATATAACCAACACTTTGAACTTAGCATCCAGTTCAAGGACAAGAACATGACCTTTGATTCATGTCTACCTATGTGTTCCTCCCCATCCACATGACTGTTTTGTTATTTGTACGGAAATATTTTATAAAAGTTGAATACTATTCTCTGACTTTTAGCAAAAAGTAGCAATCCTTTCCCCTTTTTATCACTGAGTCTCACTTCCTGAAGACATAATTTCAACATTTTCAAAATATTTCTTTGGGTATTTGCTTCCATTTTCTAAATTATGCAATATCTATTTTTAGTCTTAACTTTAGACGTTATCTATTGATCAGCTATGATAATATGGCTACTGCCTTTCCTTTGTACGAACATGCAGCATACACATTTTCCTTCCCTTAACTTTTCAAGATAGTTCTACCACGCTTTTAATTAAATAAACATTTTAGTGTTTATATTATTAGACTGTGAAAATGTTTTCAGAGCTGAGCCATGAAGTATAGCAAAATTACTTCCTTTATTTGTATAAATTTTCTTTTTTGGGTTAACAACTGTCTTAATAATCCATTTGTTCAGGAAGTTCTTTTAAGCCTTCAAATATCTACCAGAACAATGAAACTTTATTTCTGTTAAAGAAAAGACTATCTGCATATCTATGTATCAGTCATCTATACGGGTGTGTGTGTATGTGTGAATGTACATGCTGCTGCTGCTGAGTCACTTCAGTCGTGTTCCGAATGTACACAGGTAAGTTAATATATCTGTTTTTTGTCTCCTTAAAGGTCTTCCTCCTGGAGCCCACCAACATAACTCTAACTTCTCTCCAGGTTTTTTAAACAGCTCTTACCTTAGATATTCCCTTTATCATTATCCTGGCTTCTTTTATCTTCAGTGTAGAAGCTATGATTTTCTGAATCCCAATCTTCTCTTGTTTATATTTTGGTGCCTTATTTTATTGGGGCATCTGGGCTTCCTGTGTAATTTTTTAGCCCTTGAACATTTCAGCCAGTCCTTATTTTACTTTTACATTTGAATATGAGTCTAGAAATTTAGATGTTAGAAATTCTTTACAATTTTAAGGACATTTTTACATTTTGAGAACAGTGGTAGCATTTTGAGGCCCCAAACATTGTATGTGAACCTGATTTCTTCTATTCTCCAAAAATTGTGTGTTCTTCCCAACATCCTCAGTGTTCCTAATCTTTACCATGTTGTGCCTTGATTTATATAATTATTTCACATCATATACATAATTATTTCTTCCCCTCCACCATTATATATTATATATACATATATAATATATATGTAAAACTGAATCACTTTGCTGTACAGTAGAAATTAACACAAGATTGTAAAATCAACTACACTTCAATAAAATAAATTTTAAAACAAATAATAAATCTATTTGAATAACAATGATAAAAAGAAATATATCTCTAGCTTTAGAATGCAGAATTAACTATAGTATGGCAAGAGTAGAAGTTAGAAGTTCAGATAAAAGGGTGCTATTGACCCCCAAGAAAAAAAATGTAGCATGTTTATCATGTATGAGATAAAAATGGATTAATTTTAGAAGTGTTAGGTAGAAACAATTCAAAGGGAATTGTTGATGGATTAGGTCTGAAATAAGACAGAAAAAATGAGGATTACTGTTCATTCATTCATTCATTTGCCTTAAAGTCTGAGTGCAAGTTACTTTCAAAAGGGAATATATGTAGTAAAGCATATTGAGACAGGAGAATATCAATAATTTCAATTTAGACATATGTATAAGTCATTCAAGTTGAAATTTCTTGTAAGAATTGGATGTACTTTTGAGCCAGCAGTTCTTCTATATTGCAGGTAAACCTAAAATGATAAGCATAACAGGGTGAAATTGGATCCACAAGAGTGGGTGAGATGACTCAAAAAGAGTATGACTATTGAGAAGGAATATGAGCCTGGACTTCTTCTCTGAGAAAAAGCAGCATTTAGAAGACAGCTAGAGGAAGAGAAACCTCTAGGGGAGTTTGAGACAAAGTCACTAGGGAAGCAGGAAGAAACCAAGTCAACCGAGTTGTAACGATGGAAAAGAAATAGCGTTTTACAAGAGGAAAGGGATGGTTGATTAAATAAAGAATCAAAAAGTACCCAAAGATTCAGCAACTAAGAGCTCACTGATGATCTTGTTGAAAAAGTTTCAAGGGAAAAGGGGGAGATGCTTAATTGAAGAGGTTTGGAAAGTGAGAAGTGGAGATAAGTAGACAAGATTTTCAAGAAGCTTGGCTAAGGAGAGAGAAAAGTAAACTGGAAGATACGCAGGTAGGAAAGGAGGAGAAAGAGTTGCTCTAGACTGCTTGTAGGGAGAGAACTGAACATGTTAAAAATGTTGAAAAAATCCACTGGGGAGGGAAGGGTAGAGAATGAGATAGGCATAGGTACAAAAAAGGAATTTGAGAAGTCAAGTGTTATGTAGCACAGATGTAGAGATTTTCTTTTCTTTTCCTCTCTTTATTTCTTGAGATGAATAGAACAAAGATGGGGAGATGGGTACACATAAAGCTAAACATACAGGTTAGGTTGCAAACAATTGAGGACACTTATTTCTAATGTTTTTATAACATTGGTTAAGAGGAAGTGAAATAAACTTCTACAAGTAGGGTGGCAGGCAAAATGTAGAAAGTTTGCAATAATTATTGTGAAGAAAAGGAAAATAAAATGAAGAAAACATTACTGAAATTGGCTAGAACAGTGAAGGTTAACCATAAACTAACAGTCATAATTTCATAATGACATCACATGTCTAATGTTGACGTGACATCACAAGAAAAATGTTGGTTTTGCAGCCACAAAGAGCTGGATCTGAATTCTGTTCAAAAGTATGACAGTAAGTAAATTAATTAAATTTCTTGAGTCTCCATCTTATCATCTGTACAATGGGGTAATTTTATCTACTTTGCAGATTTATACATTAACAGTCCTCAGCACAGAGTGGCTATTACTTTTTATTAATATATTCTTTCTTTTGATGAATATCCATGATGTATTTTGTTCCAAGTTTAAAAAAAAAATTCTCCAAAAATTACTAAGGACATTTACTTTTTTCTATATAAGTATAAAAAGTAGTCCTGATAGTGTTTTGCAGAGATATTAACTCCTTATTATGTTACTGTTTACTGAGGCAAACTAGATTTAGTGATCAAATATATTTAGGAAATGTTTCTTCACATTTACATTACAGTGTAGAAATGGGTTTCTTTACTGTAAGACTACTGTCTGTAACATATGCATGTGTATTATGAGTGTTCACAAGAAACACGTGATGTGTGACAGCATCCATGGCCAGTGGTAAAGAATCTGCCTTCAGTGCAGGAAACACAGGAGACTTGGATTTGATCCCTGGGTTGGGAGGATCCCCTGGAGTAGGAAATGGAAACCCACTCCAGTATACTTTCATGAAAAATCCCACGGACAGAGGAGCCTTGCAGACCACAGTCTAAAGGGTTGGAAAGAGTCGGACATGACTGAGCAGCAAAGCACAGCACATTCTTTTGGAGAGGCAGCACAAAGGACCCATGTTCTGTAGAAATCTTTAGTAAAGATTTCTTCTGGCCAGAGGCCTCTCTTAAGATGATAGACAAGATTATCAAAACCTAGTTAATGGTAGAAAAGAGAGATCTATATTCCCATCATCGCAGCATTATTCACAATAACCATGACAGAGAAACAATTGAATTGTCTGCTGATAAGTGAATGGATAAAGTAACTGTGAGTTAAATACATTATTCATCCATAGAAAAGCAAGTCCTAATACTTGTGACAACGTGGATGAACCTAGAGGACATTATGTTAAGTTAAATAAGTCAGATATGAAAGATAAATACTGTATGATCTCACTTGTATGTGGAATCTAAAAAAAAAAAGGTTGAAGTCATAGAAACACAGAGGAGAATGATAGTTCCAGGTGGTGGGAAAAATGGAAAGAAGTTGGTCACTGAGTACAAACTTCCAGTTTTAAAATAAATTTGTTCTGGACTTCCTTGGCACTCCAAGGATGCCATGCTTTCACTGCAGGGGGCCCAGTTTCTGTATAGGTTTATCAAAACATGTTGTGCACCTTAAATTCACATAATTTTTGTCAATTTTGCCTCAATAAAGCTGGGGGGGGCAAATAAATGGTTGCATACTCATTCATATCATTGAGAATCTGGGAATCAGTAATTTCTAAATTTGTTTGTTGACATGTTTATTCTTTCTCATCTCTCTCGTGCATACATTTAGCAGAGTATTGATGCTGGCTTGCATTGCCCTACAAGAGGCCATTGCTAAATTTTCAGGAATCTTGTGAGTCAGCTGATGTCCTGTTGATATTTTGAAAATGACCATGGTGGGAGCATTTACACCACAGAAATTGGCAAACAGGACAGATCCCAGCTTCCTCTTCAGAGAGCCTGTTGTCAAGCATGTAGCAGCACGCCACGGACGCTGAGTTCAGATAGTGCAATATTAAAATGAACTGACATGTTTTCCCATACTTGAGGGTCTTCCCTTCTGGCGAGGGGAAAACAAGAGATGTACCCAAATAAATACAAAATGTCATGGAAAGCGATTCTTAATCCTTAGAACAAACAACGGCAGTGGAAAACTAGCTGTGTGTTGGCCGTCGCTGGACGTGCTCCTCATTTGTTGCTGTTGTTTAGTCCCTGAGTCGCGTCCAATTCCTCCAGCCCCATGGACTATAGCCCTCCGGGCCCCTCTGGCTCTGGCATTACCCAGGCAAGAATACTGAAGTGGATTGTCATTTTCTTCTCCAAGGGATCTTCCTGACCCAGGGACCAAACCCACATCTCCTGCACTGGCATGCAGATTCTTTACCTCTGAGCCACTAGGGGAGTCCCTGTTCCTAATTTACTTCCTGTCAAATTCTCAAAACAGACTTGGTGAAGTAGACCGCGTTATTATCCTTGTGTTGTTAATAAAGAAGGTGGCGGAGAAAGCATAAACATATATATATATATATTTAGAAATTACGTAGTTAGTAGGTGGCAGAGTCAGCAGTCTAACTCTGGGTCTCATTATCTGGTACCCAAGCCACCAGCACGGCGTCAGGTCCCATCTTCCAGGCATTTAAAGGCGTCAGCTAAAGCAGCGGGGCATGCTGAGGTGCGAAGAGGGAGGGACGCAGCAGCGTTCTGCCAATCCTTCGTCTCTGCTCGCAACGCGGGGACGCAGCCCCTTCTCCCACCTGCACTCCCTGCGCGAGGTGAGAGGAGCGAGCTGACGCGAGCCCTGTCCTTAGAGGCCTACACTCCAATTGTCCTTCTCCCTGGCCAGCGGCCAGATCCCCGGCGCTAGTCCGCGTCGTTTTTCTCTGAGGTATGCACAAAGTAGAGGTTACTCGTGTCACATCTGTTCTTGCTTTGTGGGTCCTTTCAGAAAAAAACCAAAATCCCCGACTTTATTTTCCAAGAGAGACCCTTTAAAAGGGGCCGGATGCAGGGGTGGCCAGGAGGGAAACCTGTGCACGTCCTTAAAAGTGATCTTTCCAGCTTTAGCATTCATAAAGCATACCTTGGCATTTGTGCTCACTCTAATGACTCCCCCTGACCTCTGTTCTCAGGTTTAGAATTTCAAAAACGTCACAATGTTACATTCCTTCTCTGCAAAGGAAATCAGACCTGCATGTCTGTATTACACACCCAGATGCAAAATCTTCACAGAGGACTGCCTTTTCTATGCGTTTTCACCAGAACAGCTTCCCACTTTAAAGCAGCCTTGTGTTTTTGAGTCCTGGCATTTTCAGCAAAAGCCTTTCTTCTGGTTAGGGACCATGTTTGAAATGAGTAGTGGTTTTTTTTTTTTTAAATGGAGACATTTCTTTGATTCTTCCATATCATCTTATATTTTCTCTCTTTGAAAATACTCAAGGTACACAGCTGGAGGTGGTTATAGGCAAATTCTATGTCTGCAAATCAATTCATAATTGAAAGTAAACTAAAAAAAAAAAAAAATGTGGATAATTTTCCGGGCAAGGCCCACAGGACTCCTTGAAATGGGGCAACCTCTCTGGCCATAGGGCTGATTTCTGAAAACCTGATTTCCTTTCCTTCTTTCTTACGGTGGATTAGTAGTAATTCAGTTAGTAGTAGGTTGACATGTAAAGAACTCATGGCAATGTAGAGCAAGGTCCTTTATCCTTGGGGGGACAGGGAGCCACTGAAGTGCTGGGGAAGGAGAATACAGTACAGCCTCTGTTTTCTGTTTTTAAACAGTCCGCTTTATTTATTTATTTATGTATTTTTGGCTGTGCTGGGTCTTCGTTGCAGCTCAAGCACCTTCTCCAGTTGTGGCGAGCAGGGCTACCCTTTTTGCAGTGTGTGGGCTTCTCACTGCCGTGGCTTCTCTTGTCTCCGAGCCTGGGCTCCAGAGCACACAGGCTTCAGAAGTTGTGGTTCGCGGGCTCTAGGAGCAAGGGCTTCAGTTGTTGTGGGGCAAGGGCTTAGTCATCCCACAGCATGTGGAATCTTCCCAGACCAGGGATTGAACCTGTGTCCCCTGCATTGGAAGGTGAATTCTTAACCTCTGGACCACCCGGGAAGTCCTGACCTCTGTTTTCATGAGGCCCCCTCTGATAACTCTGGAGTGAGTGTGAGGAGACCCTGAAAGGAGGGATCAGAGAGAAGTGGAAGAAATAAGACATCACTCACTTTCACAGCCAGATGAATTGGGAGTGAAGACAGGTCTTCCTTCCAGTGATCTTGACTGCCCTACTGGAAACAATCTCGACTCTGAACTTACTGTGAAGGCGATGGAACATCCCTGCCTCATTGCCCTGGGTAGCCAGATCTCTCTCTCTTTTTTTAAATTCAAATGTATTTACTTTTACTCTGAGGATCACTGCTTTACAATGTCGTGTTGCTTTCTGCCACACATCAGCGTGAATCAGCGGCAGGCATACACGTGTCCCCTTCCTCTTGAGTCCCCTCCCACCTCCCACCACCCCGCCCTGTGGGTCGTCACGGAGCTCTGGATTTCTGCTCCCGGTATCATACAGTGAATTTCCACCGGTTATCTGATTTTGCATCTGGTAACATCTATGTTTCCATGCCGCTCTCTCAATTTGCCCCATCCTCTCCTTCCCCTGCTGCATCCACAGGTCGGTTCTCTGTGTCTCCATTGCTTCCCTGTGCCATCTTTCTAGATTCCATATGTGTGTGCTATATATGATATGACATTTGTTTTTCTCCTCTGACTTACTTCACTGTGTATAATATGCTCGAGGGTCATCCACCTTATTAGCACTGAGTCAAATGCATTCCATTTTATGGCTGAGTAGTATTCCATTTAGTTCTATTTTTAATGCACTGATGTCTTGTCTTCCCAACTATCTATTGAAGTTCTTTGTGGGCAGGAAACATGCTTTGCAATTATATATGTCCTTTTCTTTAGACCATTGCTTTCTACTCAGGAAATATTTTTAGAGCTTCTGTTTATTTATTTTTAACATTTTTTTTAATGTGGACCATTTTTAAGTCTTCGTTGAATCTGTTACGGCATTTGTTCTGTTTTATGTTTTGGTTTTTTGGCCATGAGGCATATGGGATCTTAGTTTTCCCATCAGGGATCAAACCCACACTTCCTTTACTGGAAGCAAAGTCTTAACCACTGGACTTCCAGGCAAGTCCCTGGATCTATTTTTGACAAATAAAAGTTGTACATATTTAAGGTATACAGTGTGATGTTTTGATGTATGTGTGCATGGTAAAATGATTACCACAAAGAAATTACCATAGCCTTTATCCCCCATAGCCACCATTTTTGGTGGTGGGAAATGGGAAGAACGCTTGTGATTTACTCTCTTAGCAAATTTCAAATATACACGGTTATCAGTTGTAGTCACCAGGCTGTGCATTAGAATGTACTCATCTTATAACTGCAAGTTTGTACCCTTTGATTAATATCTCCTCTTCCCCCCATCCCCTAGACTCTGGTATTCACTGTTCTACTCTGCTATGAGTTTGACTTTTTTTTTTTTAGATTCTACATTTAAGTAAGATAAGTACAATTTTATTTAGCAATTACTGGTAATTCTCTCGTCCTCTCTCTTTCTCCTTCCCCCTTTCCCACTCTGTGAACAATTTGCATAGAACATACCTCTGAGGTCTTCATTTCCATTTATTTGTTCAGACAGCTCCATTCAGTGGAGATGAAATGTCTGAGTTTCTATTTCTACTTTTGTGACCTCTCTTACGGGATTCATGGCAAATCATTAACCAATTTGTGCCCCAGCATTCTTGTCTGCTAAATACAATGATTAAGTTAAATATAGAGCTTAAATAAGAGCTTAAAACAATGCCTGGCATGTATAATTTGCTTGCCCTTCCCAGATTTTCCTGCACCCTTTCAGTCTGTCTCATGCCAATCACTTCATCACCCTTTGCCCTTTTGTCTTTTGGTAGCTGTCATCCTTACTTTCTTACATGGAAACAAAATAAATCAATACAAAGCAATTTCATTTTAAGCAAGATACGTTTGGTTGGGAAGGGATGATGTGCTGGCGAATTGAACCACCTGATTTTGACAGTTGATTAAAATACAGTGCCATGTCGTCATTTTCTGAACCAGTTACTCAGACACGTTTGTATCCTGCGGCAATTTGAAAACAAGTTGATCTTCATGAAGTAGGATATGGTTTACCCAAAGAGAGGACAATTGGGAAGAGAGTTATGGAGTACCATTCATGTATTCCTCAGTCAGAGTAACCCAGAGAATGTCTGCACGGGTTCATTTATTGAGCATCCATTTATCAAATACCTTTGAGGCTCCTGACTCAGCACTGGGTACCACAGGTGACTTTAAGATGAAAGATATCGTCTTTAATCCAAAGGTTTCCATCCGGTAAAGAAGACAGCTGCATGAAAGCCAAATGACAATGTAGTGGAAGGGTTTTCTGCTGTGGACACAGCATGCCCTGAGAACACAAGATAGAAAATATGACCCCAAGGAAGTTTTCCAGTGGGTGTGATGAGAATATGAATGGAGGAAATAAAACCTCCTGCAGGGTCAGCACTGAGAGGACCCCTACAGGCGTGTGGCCCCAGCTGTCCTGCTGAAGACCAAAGGCAACCAAAGGCTAGAGAAATACCCAAGAATTACCCAAAGAAATACCCAGGAATTACCCAAGAAATACCCAAAAAAGAAATACCCAAGAATTACCCAACAAATATCCAAGAAATACCCTAAAAATGCAAGAGATTTATATTTTTGTACAAATCCTGTGACACCTTCCAGGAAGCTGGAATGAGGAGGATCTTCTCAATTAACACCTAAGTCTGTGGGGTGTGGGCAGGCGTTACAGGTTGGGTTCTCTGGGCAGACACTGAGGTGGAGTTTAGAACACAAGGTGCTTCTTGGGGATCGATGCCTGTGAAAGGAGGAGGAAGATGTGAAGTGTGGGACTGAGAGAGGGAGAAGTCTCCACCAGGCCAGAGAGGAGCTTGTCTGAGTGTCTCGCATTAGACCAAAACGGGAAGACGAAATACTCGCCTGGCTCGGTCTCTGGGTGTAGACTCTCCCAGGAGGGTGCACTTCCCGTGAGGCAGTTCTCTGCAGTCAAGATGGGTTTGGGGTTGCTAGCAGTAGCACGCTCTCTGCCAGAGCCATCAACGGTCCCTGGGTACCTGACCTTCCTTAAAAGGGGACCGGGAGAGCACATCTCTATGCCCACTAGAACTGAACTTGACTCAAGTAATATTTACTGAAGACTTACTAAGTGCCAGACAGTGTGTCTAGCCGTTTTACATACAGTATCTCATTCAAGTCTCCCAGCCTTTCGTGGGAAAGGGTCATTATGCCATCTGTAAGTTCACAAATGAGTGGGCTAGCCTCTTCCTAGCTATGAAAATGTCAATAGCAAAACCACCTTTCAGGTGAGCCTCCCAAGGAATCTGGGGCATATGCTAACATCATCTGTTTCTGAAATCAGCAACAGATATTACAGCAACCCTGTATCTCAGGAAAGAGCTGAGACGGAATCAGGTTGTGGTTTTGTTTAAGGCAAACTATCAAATCTGAGTCAAAGGGGCAAATGTCCCTGTCAATTCCATTTTCTCCCTGAGGAGTTTACAGTGATCACCAAGGAAACAGATCGTTTTTATCATGAAAATACAAGCTCCAAGTTTGGGAAGAGACCCCTACAAAGGGCCACCCTAATCCCTCCATCCGGTTCAGGAGCCTTGTCTACAATATTCTAGACGAGAGACCCCTCTAGGTCATCACAGAGCACTGAGCTGAGCTCCCCGTGCTATACAGCAGGTTCCCACTAGCTATCTGTTTTACACATGGTGGTGTATATATGTCACCCTCTCAATTCGTCCCATCCTCTTCTTCCCCTACACCCTCTCCCTACCCCACCCCGTGTCCGCTCTTCCATTCTCTATGTCTGTGTCTCTATTCCTGCCCTGCATTGAATATTTCTGCATTGAATAAAGCTGGACAGTCATAGCCTCGTAGCACGGCCACTCCTGATCATGGTTCTGCTACTCTACGGAGTCACACAGAAGAAAATCAACTTCCCTTCCCTTTGGCTGTCTTTGAAGGTAAGTGAGAGCAGCTTTCATGCAAACTTCTTTACCCCACTTGCTAACCCTGACTCTGGCCCTAACTCTGACCTTCATTTACTCACTCAACCCTTTCAGGTTTCCTTCTTCATTCCTATGATGGATATAAGTATACTCACCTAATAAGATTGTGGGCTTCAATAAAACTGTGCCTATACATGGTCCTGCTGCTTCAGTCGTGTCCAACTCTGTGTGACCCCATAGACGGCAGCCCATCAGGCTCCCCCGTCCTTGGGATTCTCCAGGCAAGAGCACTGGAGTGGGTTGCCATTTCCTTCTCCAATGCGTGAAAGTGAAAAGTGAAAGTGAAGTCGCTCAGTCATGTCCAACTTCCAGTAGCCCCATGGACTGCAGCCCACCAGGCTCCTGCATCCATGGGATTTTCCAGGCAAGAGCACTGGAGTGGGCTGCCATTGCCTTCTCCAATACATGGTAAGCACTCAATAAACAAGAGTCGCTCTCATCACTATCGTTAGTTTTACATTTGTGCTTAGCGGCTCAGTCATGTCCAACTCTTTGCAACCCCATGGACTGCAGCCCCCCAGACTCCTCTGTCCATGGGGATTCTCCAGGCCATAATACTGCAGTGGATTGCCATTCCCTTCTCCAGAGGATCTTCCCAACCCAGTGAATGAACCCAGGTCTCCAGCATGGCGGGCACATTCTTTACTGTCTGAGCCACCAAGGAAGCAAGTCTTACATTTATACTCATGGTAATCCTGATGTTAAGTGAATTAGATAGCATGATACTTTAATATATATGAACACAATTCTTCAGTTACAAAGATCATTATTTCATTCGTGGCTTTTTTTTTTTTTAATGGAATCTGTGGTAGATCTAGCTGTGGTGCTCCATCTCTGTGTACATAAGATTGCTTATGGGGTTACAAGAACCCCCTGTATTCTATTGCTTTCTAATTGACATATTTAAATGCATTGGATAATTTGAATTCATATCCCTGTGTAGAGTGGAAGGAAAACGAGACTTGGAGTGATGACCTCCTGCAAAGTCACGCTCATGCACATGTCAGGGCCAGTACTAAATTTAGCAGTGTTCTTTCTTGTATACTGGGCTTCCCTGGGGGCTCAGCTGGTAAAGAACCTGCCTTCAATGCTGGAGACCTGGGTTTGATCCCTGGGTTGGGAAGGTGCCATGGAGAAGGGAACAGCTACCCACTCCAGTTTTCTGGCCCGGAGAGTTCCATGTACAGAGGAGCCTGGTGAGCTACCGTCCATGGGGTCACAAAGAGTCGGATATGGCTGAGCAACTTTCACTTTTCTTATACACCAGGGACACTTGATAATAAATGGGTTGTGGTCTTCTTGGAAAATCTTATGGATGCCCTCCCTAGTGCTAGAGGAACTCACACACACACACACAGTCATTCTTGTTTAATTGCAGAAGATATATACACCCTAAAATGAAAATTCCTCACTCAAAGACACTGTGATTGATAGCCTTAGTAATTCTGAAATCAAGCTAGTAGGGAA
The DNA here is from genome assembly GCF_029378745.1 of Bos indicus. Lineage (NCBI taxonomy): Eukaryota > Metazoa > Chordata > Mammalia > Artiodactyla > Bovidae > Bos > Bos indicus. Next base: position 104,888,594 of record NC_091767.1, on the reverse strand, counting down.
TCATTCCTGTGATCTGTCTCCTGGGTAGTCAGAGTAGAATTGGTGAAGAAAAGACTAAATGAGTGGTGAATCCACTGTAAGATAGTCAGTGAAACGTGTATGAAAATTTCACATCTCTTCTATATTAGGAGAGGCTAATATTCTTGGAATAAAGAATGAAATCATGGACACTCAGAACAGAGCTCCTAATTTTAAGACTAATGCATGTTCTATTAGCTGCATATGTCAGAACACTCTGATTCATAACTCTGTGAGGCCCAGAGCGATCTGTCCCAGGGGATAGCAGAAATAGAAAAGAAAAAAAAAAGATGCTTTGTGATGTCTTTGGCCAGGCCTAGACACATGGAAATATTTATTTCATATGACCTGCAGTTATTTTAACTATCTTATTTTCTTCATATAAACCCTCTAGAATTATCTAAATCAAAGGCCTTTTTTCCTCTTTCTCAAACTATGATAAGAACTTCTCAGTTCTAGCTGTCTCTCTTCCTCCCTGTCTCCAGATCTTCCCACTCTCGTATATTCCATTTAAGTCTTGCCCAAACTCAGGACCTCTGACACAGTTTCAGTCTTTGGAACTGATTAAAAACACAGGTTCCTATGCTAGTGGGGGAAATGGGAGAAAGGGATAGTTAAGGAGTTTGAGATAGACATAAACACTCCAGTATATTTAAAATGGATAAATTGTGCACTGGTCCCAGTGCACCAGTCCCGAGCATCCTGTATCATGCATCGAACCTGGGCTGGCGATTCGTTTTATATATGATATTATACATGTTTCAATGCCATTCTCCCAAATCATCCCACCCTCTCCCTCTCCCATAGAGTCCAAAAGACTGTTCTATACATCTGTGTCTCTTTTGCTGTCTCGCATACAGGGTTACCGTTACCATCTTGATGTATGGCAAAACCAATATAATGTAAAGTAATTAGCCTCCAATTAAATAAATTTATATAAAAAAAGAAAATGAAAAAAAATTAAAAAAAAATAAAATAGATAATCAACCAGTCCTACTGTATGGCACCGGGAACTCTGCTCAATGTTATTTGGCAGCCTGGATGAGACAGCAGTTGAGGGATACATGTATAAATATGACTGAGTTCCTTTGCTATCTACCTGAAACTATCACAACGCTGTTAATTGGCTCTACTTCAAAAAAAATTAAAAGTTTTTTTTAAAAAAAAAAACAAACCTTAAAAATACAGGTTCCTCACCATCAAAACCCAGCTTAACATAAAGTTTGGCATTGAGTCCAGGCATCTACATTTATAATGAGTTGCTTCACAGTTTCTGTGGCTTAGTCATGTTTGAGAACCTTCTCTAAGGTATACCAATTAGCTCTGCACAGCTCTCTAACCTAGAATATAACGTGCTAGCTGTCCACAGTAGCTCTTTGCACCATGAAAATCTCAGCACGACTATCTAGGCTTTCATGAGTTTCCACAAGAAGTCCTACTACAGCCAGCATTTTTCATTTCTTAGATATTTTGCTGAAGATTTATGAGGTACTGAGAAAGAGAAATGTAGTATGGCAACAGCTTTTCACTTGGAACAAACCCATTAGATAGGTCTCCTTCCCCAAGGGTTTCCTCACCCCAACCCTATCTAGGTCACACCCATCTCTTGAGGCTAACTTTCTTGCCAAGCAGTGCCAAGCTTTTCTCTGGTTTTCCTCTCTCCTTAATTATGCAGTGAAAGTGAAAGTCTCTCAGTCGTGTCTGACTCTTTGTGGCCTCATGGACTATGCAGTCCATGGAATTCTCCAGGCCAGAATACTGAAGTGGGTAGCTTTTCTCTTCTCCCGGGGATCTTCCCAAACCAGGGATCGAACCCAGGTCTCCCACATTGCAGGTGGATTCTTTACCAGCTGAGCCACAAGGGAAGCCCATAATCATGCAGAGTAGACTCCTTTTTCCTTATGATACCTGGAGTCAACCAGAGATGACTCCCCACTATAAAGGACGTCTTTTAAAAAAAGGGGTCTCCCTTCCCAAAAGCAATTCATGTATCAATTGTCCTGAGGACACAAATCTCTCCAACTCATTACAAGGCTACTGTAGTTATAACCTTCCCCTGTCTTCCACCTCCCATTGGCCCACCATACATCAATGGTTGACTCTTACCTGTGCCTGCATGCCTGCATTTATCTAGAGAGTTAAAAATGAAAATACTGATGCCTGGCCTTCAATATGGACCATTCATGAAATTTCTGAAGATGAGGCCCCAGTGGAGATAATTTTTAAATGTTCCCCAGGTGATTTTTATGTACAGCCAGGGTTGATAACTACTACTTTAAAAACTCCAGAGACCTGAACTGGCCTGGGTTTCCTTTCATAATCCAGCCTTAACTTTCCCTTCTAGTTTATATCCTTCATGCTGCTTCATCACATTTTATGCATCAGTCAAAACCCTGGAAGGTCTCCTACTTGGACTTTCAAGTGTCAATTAAAATGCTTCCATTAAGCCACCCCAACCCCCACTATGAGGAAGCAATCTCCTTTTCTGACCCCTCCAGCTCTTTGATTTTATTTATGCCACATTCGTCACAAGCCTGTTCTATCTCATATTAAATCTTTCATATTCGTGCACCTTCCTCTCCATTAGCTCATCAGCATTCTTTATTATAAGGCATTAAAATTAGCATTTTTCTATTCTCGTTGCTATATTAATACAACCTGAATTTGATGAATAGTCTTTATTAGTGGGAAATTCAAACACCCACCACACTACATTTACAAGACTTAGTCTCCTATGCCTCACAAGAGACAGCAAAATTAGGTGTAAAAATGGTGAAACCCAAAATAGGTGACTTCAAAATTGACAGAGATCTTTAAACTTTAGAGCTGAAAGGAACTTGCTGCTGCTGCTGCTGCTAAGTCGCTTCAGTCGTGTCCAACCCCATAGACGGCAGCCCACCAGGCTCCCCCGTCCCTGGGATTCTCCAGGCAAGAACACTGGAGTGGGTTGCCATTTCCTTCTCCAATGCATGGAAGTGAAAAGTGAAAGTGAAGTCGCTCAGTTGTGTCAGACTCTTCACAACCCCATGGACTGCAGCCTACCAGGCTCCTCCGTCCATGGGATTTTCCAGGCAAGAGTACCAGAGTGGGTTGCCATTGCCTTCTCCGAAAGGACCTTAGAGATCACTTGTTTTTATAACTTTACAAAGATCAATACAACAAAGATCCTTGAGAGGAAGGAAATTCCTAAGCTCAGGCAGGCAGTTAGTAGAGAGCTGGGATGAGACTCCAGGCGACCCTGGGAAACACCATGGTACTCTCTCTACTTTACCAGGTCAAATCTTTTCCATTAAAAACATCCATAGACAGAGTTACTTCACAACCCAAGAAATTTTACTCTGAAAGCAACTAGATGACTTCATACACTGCCAGAGACGGTGAAGAAAAGTCAGTTTTGAGACCAGGAACAGCCACAGGTTCTCTGTCCCTCTTATAAGCATCATTGAGCATCCCAATGTACTTTGCATAAAATCTTGCCATTGCTAACAGCTTAATTCATGACAAACACATCTGAATGCATTAAGTAAACATGAGTCAAAACTCCAGCTTAAGTGGGTGCTTTGGAACCTTTCCTCAAAACTCAGATGGGTTTTCACGGGTTGTGATCCAGGAATGTGATTTAGCATAAAGAAAATGAGAAGAATTAGAGTTCTCTATGTCCCAAGCATGATGCTACATGCTCTAAGGAAAACCAAGGTATTTATGTCATGATAAGTGCCATCTTAAAACTTCCAATATAATTTGGTGAAGACCAATACAAATATTTAATTGCTCTAAAAAAAGGCCAGCTGACAAGTAAAAGAATAAATTACCTATGGATGCATAGTGAAGAAAAATATTTGTTATTTAAAGCCAAAATTGTCTTCTGATGAGAGTTGTTGTTCAGTCACTAAGTTGTGTTTGACTCTTGCAGTCCCATGGACTATAACTCACCAGACTCCTCTGTCCATGGGATTTTTCAGGCAAGAATACTGGAGTGGTTTGCCATCTCCTCTCTAGGGGATCTTCCCGACCCAGGGATCAAACCCACGTCTCCTGTATTGGTAGGAGGTCTCGTTACCACTGAGCTACCAGGGAAGCCCTCTCAAGAGAGCAGACTCTGCCAAATGAGGGATGTTTCAGTTGTTCTGAGCACCTTACTGAGTATAGTTATACTAAAAAGTTCTGGAGCTGAATTCAGGGATAAGAACTACGAAGAACCAAATCAGTTTTTGTAGAGAGAAACATTCTTATCTAGAGCTCTTTACTTCACAATTTCTGTCTTTTGGGAGCCTTATCGGAAGTCCTAGAACCTGCTTTATTTTCCCTCTAAGTATTTGATTGCCATATGAACCCAGAGGAGCAACGTGGTGGAGCCATTAGTTCAGACTGTAAATAAAACAACAGCATTTGAGATGGAGATTGCTCTGTGTTATAAATTCAATGCACCAAATTAGTGCTTAAATTATCCTAGGATTCCCTAGGTGCACTCACCAAGTGTCTTACCAAGGAAGGGTTTTCTTTCTTACATGTCATTTGTCCTTCTTGATGGTTGTTGGGATTATGATGCATTATATGTTATGATTTCTCAGTATAAGTCTTTGCCTCACACACTGGTCTTTAGTCATGACTGAAAGCACTATGGAAATTGTTTTTTTTCCCTACCATTATCGTTTATCTTTTCCTTTACTGCCCTAAAGAGGTGCTAACATGACTCTTAGCAATGCAGGGCAGTTTTTATTATCTGGGGCTGGGTTTTAGCATGCTAATGTAGGATATTAGGGTGAGGCTAAATTATCCCATTTCTTTAAAAACTGACACATAAAAGGTATTTCACATGGCAGCACCAACCAGATCCTATCTGACCAACCCCCACCTCCCTAGTGATATTTATGGAGAAACAGGGCTATTGTTGGCTGGTTGCAGAGAGAAAAGTGTCTTTGTCTTATAATTGATATCCCAAAATTCTATAAACATCATGCTCTCTAGAGACCTATGTTTTAGATCCGAATGAGCTCATGTTTTGTACACAAATTTTAGGGATGCTGCAAGAAGATTTGGAGTTCTGGATAAAAGGCAGGCTTCTGAACATCAAATATTCAAGACTGGGTGTTTGATTTTCTGTGTCTTTATGAAAGCAACTTCAAATACCAGGATTTGAATCAGATATCTCAGAAGGCTATGTTCAATACCTTGAAATGAAATAGAACAGTGTATTCTGCATTGAAAATATCCACAGCCCAAGAAACTTTACTCAAAAAACAACTAGATGGCATCATTCTCTGCCTTGGGTGGCTGAGGAAAAGTCAATTTTGATGTAAGAAACAGCTACAAGTTCTTTGTCCCTGTTATATCCATCACCAAGCATCCCAATACATTTTGCAGGAAATCTTGCCATTGATACAGCCTAATGTATCACAAACACATCCGAATGGATTAAGTAAACATGAGTCAAAACTCCACCTTAACTCCAGTTTACGTAAGAATTACCCAAAGAAATAATTGAAACCCAGATTTTTGGACCCCCAACCAAAAAGATTCTGATTCAGTGGGTCTGGGGTGAGGCCCAAGAATTTATTGTTCTTGGAAACCCTTAGATTATGCAGATGTGCCAATTCACATATACAAATTATAGCACAGACTATTTAAGTTTGGTGACAAAATATAAGATGACCCTTCTTTTTCAAATACATATTATTTATTTTCATAATCTTCAGCATATGTAGAACCTTTTCACAAGGGTTGCCTTCTTTAGTTGCTCAAATTAGTCAAGTATATACAAGCCTCTAGGATTTTGCAAGTGTTTCATATAGAAACTCTTTATCTGTTGTGGCTCATTTTTCAAGCCTTAGTTTAAAGGACATTTCTCTTGAGAAACCTGTCTTCACTTCTTTGTATTGCTGAGTTCCCTCTATGGCATTACTATAGCATCCTGCTGCTGCTGCTGCTGCTGCTGAGCCACTTCAGTCGTGTCCGACTCTGTGCGACCCCATAGACGGTGGCCCACCAGGCTCCTCCGTCCCTGGGATTCTCCAGGCAAGAGCACTGGAGTGGGCTGTCGTTGCCACTTCATCTATTACCCATTACCCTTTCGTATTGTTCACTTAATTGGATGTCTAGCCACTTAGAGGGAAATCTTCACGGACTTCTACACTTTTTCTAGCACTCTTATGATTATGTCTTCACAACCAAGCAATGGAATTACCCCACGGTTGTTTCACTATAATTACCTGTCAATTGCTTAAAGGATCTCAAAATTCTATTCAAGGGATAGGAGAATAATTGATGAAGTTCTGGAAAAGAAAGAGAACATTGTAAGGACAGCCTGCACAACCCTTCAGAGATTATCTGGTTCAACTTTTCCATTGTGTTGTTGGGAAACTGAGACCTAAAAGAAAAAATATAAGACTGGTCCAACAGGTTTAAACTAGTGTTCACTCGTTTCTTACGTCTTCTCACTGGTCAGGACTTTATAAAACGTGTACATCCTTAAAGAGAAGAAAAGAATTCCCTGTCCAGCTAGAAACTGCATTAAATCCAAGTGACAGAGATGTAACTTGTAACTGGGAAACACTTGTACTTTGCAGAATACAGTTTGAAAATGCTGGCTTTGGCTATTCTCACTGGATACTTAGTTCCTCTACCAGCCAGGCTACCACATAGTGTCCAGATAGTATCTACAACAATGAGGTTCTATTCAAACCATAACTTTCCCATACAAGTTAACACGTGTATTCTCAGATTTCTCCACCTCAAGAGTAGGAAGTGATGGCACATTGCTCTTATGACTTGAAACTTCCTAGCTCATTGCTCTTTCAAATATCAAGATCTCAATTACTCTTCCTTTCTCCCAAGTCCCATGTCATTTCTGTGTCATTGATGGAGTCTCAAAAGCAGAATGTCACTGGAGACTTGCATGTGGGTGGTTTATTGAGGAGTGCTCTCAGAAACACCTGTAAAGAACAGAGGGGAGCAGGACCAGATAGAGAAGAAGTCAACTGTAACTTGATAACACGAGGAAGAACTGAAACTCAGCCCTCTGAAAGTGGTCAGAAACAGAAGGACAATCACCTCCCATAGTATTGCCTTCTGTTTTTACTTGTTAACCAAATGTTCACAAGATTGGCTGAAATGATGCTGCTTTGGGGTAGATTCCTATCAGTGTGTTTCTGGGAATAAAGGTATCAAGAATAAAATATATCGAGTACTATATTGTAGGTCATACATGCACTTTATTTATCAACATAGCTTTATGGGGTTGATTTTATAAGATAGATATGAGATAAATACCTCTTATTAGGTAAAAACAAAAAAATGAGATTAACAAAAGTCGGAAATGTTTTGAGAATATCATGCATCTATTGTACCAAGCATAATAACTAAAAATTTGAACTTAAATTTGTCTCATAGCATAAAAGCCCGTGGTTTTAACTGAAATCAGTGGCCAAAATGGTGAAGAGACTTGAAACCATTCTGTGTGGGAAACAGAAAAAGAACCAGGGAGTGGTTAACAAGAAGAAGTTCAGGCTTCTGAGAGAAAGAGAGTTATGATCAACATCTTGAAATCTTTGCAAGGCTATCGTCTGCATAGACAGATCCCGTTGAGGAGAACCAGGCTTGCAGCAAGTCAATTGGAGCCAAATGTTAGGACTGACATTCTGACGACTGGAATTGTTGAAAGCTGTGGCAGGGATGCCTGTGGGAGCAATAGTCGTGTAATTATCAAGCCCTTGTTTTCATGCACAGGAAACCGGACTGGGAACATATTATGATCATCTGCTTGATAAACTTACGGTTTGATGAGAGCGTCATTGCTGTAGACACTATCTGGACACTACAGGGTAGCCTGGCTGGTAGGGGAACTAAGCATCCAGTGAGAACAGCCCAAGCCAGCATTTCCAAACCGTATTCTGCAAAGTCCAAGTGTTTCCCAGTCTGTCAATAGGTGGCCTGGAGGAAAATGGCTCTGCAGTCAAATGAGTTAGGGAAACAATTAAAATCAAATTATTCATATGTAGAATTTTTAAAAATGGTACAGACAAACCTATTTGCAGGACAGGCATAAAGACGCAGAAGTAGGTAGCAGACATGTGGACACAGGAGGGGGAAGGGAAGAGGGGGGTGAATTGGGGGAGTAGCATGGACGCATATACACTGCTAGGTGTCAAACAGACAGCGGTTGTGAAGTTGTTACATAGCAGAGAGACCACCTCTGCCTCTGTGATGACCTGAGGGGTGGGTGGGGTGGGAGGGAGGTTCAAGAGGGAGGGGATATTTGTATATAAGTAGCTGATGCTCTTTGTTGTATAGCAGAAACTAACACAACATTGTAAAACAATTATACTCCAATTATACTGTAATAAAAACAAAACAAAAATCTTTTATGCTAGGCTTTTCAGAACTTTGCACAAAGACATTATGGATCTCTACTATAGTAGGCACTGATTCATAAACTTACTTGTTCAGGAAACTCCCTTTCCCTGGAAGCCTACTACTATCCAGTTGGGGTAATGGTGGTGAAATGATGACCTCTGAAGTTCTGTCTCATCCTGGAATTCTACAATTCCTCAAGCACCAAATGAGTCAAGCAACTTAGAATTTAGTACTAATCTTGGAACAAAGTCACTGTGTCTTATTAAACAATTTCCTTCCTGTTTCTGAGCCTCAGCTTAGTGTCTCTGGCTGAAAAAAAAAAAAAAAATGCTGAGTTCTCACCTCCAATATTTTGCAGTTTTATGGAGGCTTCAGGGCATCAAGGAGGAGTTTCACCATTGACAGTTCTCCAGGGCCTTCCTTTTTCTAATGCCAGTGAATTTCTAACCTGGTGGCTCTGAGTGAGTGAGTAGTGTTTCCTGGTTCCTATTCTGCTGGAGAGCAGCTTGGGGACGGAAAGCCAAAAGGACCTCCCATTCTGAAGGTTTCCAAATTGGTTTTGCAGACCTCAGCAATTCAGAGTGTTTGAGGACACTGCAGAGATGTGCAGTTCTGCGGTTGACCCCTCTCAAACAGTACATAATTCTGAAAAACTTGGAGCTCCTCCATAAAGCCATATTTCAGTTGCACATTTTAGGCATGAGATTTCAGCCAAAAGCCATAATGTAACACTGCCGAGGATCTTTTTCTTTTCTTGCAAAAATATGCATTTGGACAAAACTTAGGAACCTAAAATTACAGGAATCGAATGTACCTTCTGTGTTAACCAGTGCTGCAAATCAAATGATAAATCACAGAAATGTACAGATTCTTTAGCCCAAAGTCCTATCTAAGACTTGGATCTTCCCTATATCTCTGTGAGGTCATTGCTTGACTTACTGATCATACTTATTTTGAAAACATGCAGTTTCTGAAGCTGATCTATCAAAGTCATACGTCTTACCATTAGGAAGGCCTCTCTTCTCTTAAAAGTATGTCTTCTGTTTTTCCCATCTGTATTCCCTGCTCACCATTCTGAGGATCCAAGGGAAGAAAAATCTCATTGTCAGTCTCTAAAGTGACACTGAGTATTAAAAGTGAAAAAGATGATCTACCATGTATAAAAATATAAACAACCTGTTTCTTCATTGGAAGTAACATGAAAAAGCAAAATAAAGCAAAGTCTTCAAATTCAGAAAGTCCTGCAGTTATAGCAAAACCAACCATGAAATGAAAAGATGCTCGCTCTTTGGAAGGAAAGCTATATCAAACCCAGACAATGTATTAAGAAGCAGAAACATCACTTTGCCAACAAAGGCCCATATAGTCAAAGCTATGGTTTTTCCAGTAGCCATGTACAGATGTGAGAGTTGGGCCATAAAGACGTCTGAGCACCAGAGAATTGATCCTTTAGAATTATGGTGCTAGAGAAGGCTTTTGAGAGTCCCTTGGACTGCAAGATCAAACCAGTTGATCCTAAAGGAGATCAACCCTGAATCTTCATTAGAAAGACTGATGCTAAAGTTGAAGCTCCAATTCTTTGGCCACCTGATGTGAAGAGCCAACTTATTGGAAAAAGACCCTGATGCTGGGAAAGATTGAAGGCAGAAGGAAAAGAGGAAGGCAGAGGATGAGATGGCTGCATGGCATCACTGACTCAATGGCCATGAGTTTGAGGAAACTCAAACTTTCACTGCCTGGAAGATAGTGAAGGACAGGGAAGCCTGGTGTGTGGCAGTCCATGGGTCACAAAAAGTCAGACACAACTGAGCAGCTGAACAACAACAACAAGGTCTTCTACTGACACACTAGTGACCTTGAACTCTCTGTTTAATGTCCATGAGGCCCAGCTTCTTCATTTTTAATTAATGGACAATAATGGCTATATCACAGGATCATCATGAGGATGAATGAGAGGAAGCACATGAAGCCTTTGCTATGGTGAGCCATCTTCTTCCCACTCTGCATTGGCTTTTCTTCTCTCTTTACAAACCTGAGAGGATATAACATGACTTATGCCCCTTTATTGTGCAGGGCTTCTGCTTGTCTCCCAGGAAGCTCAGGCATCCAGAGGGGAAAATAGTTCCAAGTAAATTGCAAAGCTGGAATCTCATCACCATGACTTTGGCCATCACACTTCTATTAAATGACACCACTCTATAATACTAAAGCATCTCATTTCTCTTCGAGCATTGTCATGCAGACCAAAGAAAGAAGACCTTGACTGTTTTTCGGTACAATGTTAATATATGTGAGAGTGCACTGGAGGAAGTCAAAGCAGGCGGCGTGCTTGGACAATAACTAATTTCCTTAAGGATTATTTCATTATGCACTCAGTGTTTTGAAATGCCAATAGCTGCAGATGCAGCATGATTACACTGTCTTTTTCATTTCAATTATTCTTTAGGAAGGGTGATCATTTTTCATTATGGAGGAAAAACTTGTATGGTCTGGACTGAGATAACAGAACAAAACAACAAAACACCATCTCTCTGTGAGGTCTGACGTCAGATTTAATCACGCTGAAGCAATGGAGCTTGCTGAACCAGGATGCAGGGACCTGGATCTGGCCCTGCTCTGCTTTAAATTGACATGTGGCTCTGGGAAGCCAAAGTTTAGCCTTTTGTGACCCTCTGTGTCTCTCATTTGATCATTAAGGGGTAGGGCCGGGTGATGTTTAGAGAAAATTTTACCTTTTCTCATTTCTAGTGTTTATAATCAGAGAAGGCAATGGCACCCCACTCCAGTACTCTTGCCTGGAAAATCCCATGGACGGAGGAGCCTGGGAGGCTGCAATCTATGGGGTTGCTATGAGTTGGACATGACTGAGCCACTTCACTTTCACTTTCATGCATTGGAGGAGGAAATGGCAACTCACTTCAGTGTTCTTGCCTGGAGAATCCCAGGGACGGGGGAGCCTGGTGGGCTGCCATCTATGGGGTCGCACAGAGTCGAACACAACTGAAGCAACTTAGCAACAGCAGCAGCAGCAGCAGTGTTTATAATAGGAAAGAACCAAATCAAAGGAATTACATTCAATGGCTGATCCAAGAAGCTTCCTACACAAGGGAGCCAAAAACACCCATCCAATCTAGAGAGATGCAGAGACTGCAGGCGGGGGCTGGATGCCAGATCTAGAGAGATGCAGAGACTGCAGGTGGGGGCTGGATGCCAGACAGGCACTTGTTACCTGTTTCCAATCTGACAGAGGACAAAGCAACTTGCCCAAGATCTTTGCAAAACAAATTACCCTCCAGTCAAGAGCCAGAAGGGCTGTCTTTTGCCTCCCAGGATAGATGTCTCTGTTCTATCCCTCTGCCCCAGGAAACCACTCAGATATGGTCTCCTGCATGTCTCATCTGTCTACACCTCTGCATTGGTTGGAAGTCAAGAGTTAGAAAATGCAGGTATGGCATTCATACCGTGTTTCAGTTGCTATGGTGAAAACCAAAAACGATGCTTTGAAATTTAGCTCTACCATTAGATAGCTTTTATATTTGAGAGTTAAACATAACTCTTTTAAAATTTACTTTTAATTGCAGGATAATTGCTTTACAGTGTTGCATTGGTTTCTGCCATACAGCAACACGAATCAGCCATAAATGTACATATGTCCCCTCCCTCTTGAACCTCCCTTCCCACTCCCTACCCCATCCTACCCCTCTAGGTTGTCACAGAGCACCATACTGAGCTCCTGGGGTTATTCAGTAACTTCCCATTGTCTATCTCTTTTACATACGGTCATGTATATGTTTCAGCACTACTTTCTCACCTCGTCCCACCCTCTCCTTCCTTTGCTGTGTCCACAAGCCTGTTCTCTAGGTCTGTGTCACTATTCTGGCCTGCAAAAAATTTCATCAGTACCATTTTTCTATATTTTATATATATATATATATATATATATATATATATATGTGCGTGTGTGTGTGTGTGTATATATATGCATTAATATACAAAATTTGTTTTTTTTCTTTCTGACTTACTTCACTCTGTATAATAGTCTCTAGGTTCACCCACCTCACTAGAACTGACTCAAATCTGTTCCTTTTCATGGCTGAGTAATATTCCATTATATATACGTACCACAACTGCTTTATCCATTCATCTATTGATGGACATCTAGGTTGGTTCTATACCCTGGCTATTGTAAATAGTGCTGACATAAACACTGGGTATCCCCCTCTGTTAAAAATTATTCCAGAATGCTATGAAAATTCTCTCCCCAAACAGAGTTTTCTGAATTGTGTATAAAATGCAAATCTATTCTTCAAATTTCTCATACAAAATCTATTTTATTAAAAATACAGAATGGTATTGTATAATGGAATACAAGCTGGAATCAAGATTGCTGGGAGAAATATCAATAACCTCAGATATGCAAATGACACCACCCTTATGGCAGAAAGTGAAGAGGAACTCAAAAGCCTCTTGATGAAAGTGAAAGAAGAGAGTGAAAAAGTTGGCTTAAAGCTCAACATTCAGAAAATGAAGATCATGGCATCTGATCCCATCACTTCATGGGAAATAGATGGGGAAACAGTGTCAGACTTTATTTTGGGGGGCTCCAAAATCACTGCAGATGGTGACTGCCCCCATGAAATTAAAAGACGCTTACTCCTTGGAAGGAAAGTTATGACCAACCTAGACAACATATTCAAAAGCAGAGACATTACTTTGCCAGCAAAGGTCCATCTAGTCAAGGCTATGGTTTTTCCAGTGGTCATGTATGGATGTGAGAGTTGGACTGTGAAGAAGGCTGAGTGCCGAAGAATTGATGCTTTTGAACTGTGGTGTTGGAGAAGACTCTTGAGAGTCCCTTGGACTGCAAGGAGATCCAACCAGTCCATTCTGAAGGAGATCAGCCCTGGGATTTCTTTGGAAGGAATGATGCTAAAGCTGAAACTCCAGTACTTTGGCCACCTGATGTGAAGAGTTGTCTCATTGGAAAAGACTCTGATGCTGGGAGGGATTGGGGGCAGGAGGAGAAGGGGACGACAGAGGATGAGATGGCTAGATGGCATCACTGACTCGATGGACGTGAGTCTGAGTGAACTCTGAGAGTTGGTGATGGACAGGGAGGCCTGGCGTGCTGCGATTGATGGGGTCGCAAAGAGTTGGACACGACTGAGCGACTGAACTGGACTGAACTGATTGTATAATGGAAGAAAAAACATAGGCTTAAAGGGGATTCAGAATTTGACTATTGACTCTGAAGGTTAGGAGTTCTATTTGTATTCTTTGAATACAAATTTTTTTCCAAACAAGTCTATTTCCTAATGTAGTAAGGATATAGGGCTTCCCTAGTGGTTCAGACGGTAAAGAATCTGCCTGCAATGTGGGAGACCTGAGTTTGGTCCCTGGGTTGGGAAGATCCCCTGGAGGAGGGCATGGCTACCCTCTCTAGTATTCTTGCCTGGAGAATCCCCATGGACAGAGGAGCCTGGCGGGCTGCAGTCCACAGGGTCACAAAGAGTCAGACGTGACGGAGGGACTAAACACAGCACAGCACACTGAGGATATAGAAGACTTCAGTTTCCTTATGTGAAAGGATAAAAAGTTCCCATGTCTCAGGGTTGCTGTAAGGCTTCAGTTAGATAAGGTATTAAAGTCCCTTCCATGGAGCCTAGGGTACATAGAGTATCAGTAAATGCACAGTAGGTATTGTAAGTGAGATTTGAACCAAAGTAAAATTCCATTAAAGACTATTTCTCATGCCCTTCAGTGAGGTTTATTTAAACCATCTTTAGATAGAGCTTCTAATTCCAAAGACGTGTGTGAAAAAATGTCTTAATGAATTTATGTTTGAGAGTATGAACTATTACCAGCCTACAAGTCAGGTTCATTTACTCTTCCTACTTTAAAATTCTCTCCTACTATATACTTTGATTGCCTATCAATTTTGTGTTTCATCTTTTTGTAACCCATAAAAAGAAAATTGCTACACTTCAATGACAGTAGATATAGTCTTTAAATTCACAAAATTGACATTCGCAGAGGGAGCTGGTAAGAGGGTGGTAAGATCCGACAGAGAATAGGAAAGAGAAATATTCTGGATACCCCAAATATGAGTCGAAGCTATATAAATACTTGGGCAAAGACTTGAACATAAGCCTGCAACAATGCAGTGAAACTGGTGGATGGTGGCTTGCAAATTCCAGAAACATCTGCACAAGGAGTGGATTATCCAAAGCAAAACATTCACTATTTCTTTTCCCCCTGTAGTGCCTAAAACTTTCAAGAGAGTGGGGAAAAAGAAAAAACAAAAACAAAAACACCACTTATAGAGCACCAGCTCTGTGTCAGGCTCCACACCAGGGTTTTTTACAATCACCATCACCATCTCATTAAATCACCACAAATAGTCAGTTGGATATTTTGAAGCCCATTTTCCAGATGAGAAGACTGGAGCTCAGAAAAGGGAAAATAACTGTTTTTAGAATCTCATAGCTTGAAAATGCAAATATACCTTCAGCTTGAAATGGTTCTACTAAGATTTGAAATCACAGTTTTTGTTTTACTTAACCAGAAATCTGTTACTGAAGCTTTTGAGCCATCAAGACCTATAATTAGAGATTGACCTTATGTCCATTTTGCTGTTGTGATATCTCACATCACCCATGCTCACGTCCTGCTGTTGCTAACCCTTGAACCATGCTCAAGCCTTTGCTTAAACGCCATCTTCTCATTAAGACCTACATTGTCCACCGCATGGAACTTGTAACACCTCTATGAGCTTGCAGAGCCCACAAACCCTGGCTACACTGTCTTGGTTTTCCATAGCTCTTTTCAATGGCTTAAAAGTGATGCATTTTATTATTTTTTATATTTACTGTTCCTCATGTCTTCCTCTAGAAATCAGCAAGAGAAGAGCAGAGTCCCATGTCCGCTTTTGTTTACCAGTCTTTTCCACTCATTTACAACAATGCTTAAAACTTTGAAAGAGTTTGGTAATATTTCTGGTGTGAATTCCTAATTAAGCATGTTATTCTATCAATTCATTTTTTATTTTCATTGGAGTATGGTTGCTTTACAGTGTTGTATTACTTTCTACTGTACAGCAAGGTAAATCAGCCCTGCATAAAACATACAGCCCCTCTTTTTTGGATTTCCTTCCCACTTAGGTCACCATTCTTATCATATGTGGCTTCCAAATCCTTTCAACACCCCGGCTGTTAGCCACTACCATTGGGTCTGAATTGTAACTTTAACTAAACTTAAAATAGAGTGCCATTGTTCCTTTTTATGTAAAGTGAAAGTGGAGGTGGTACCGTCAACTATAGGCTGTCGGGAGGACTCAGTGAGTTAATGTACACGATATGCGTAGCACACTGCGCGGTCTCCAGTGTCTGGATTCAATTCTTTCTCACTGTCATTTACTGGCTTTCATTTATCCAGCCTATAGCACATGAATCCACACAGTTCTAGTTAAAGCACATGTCAGAATCTGTATTTTCAGAATCATCCTGATTTTCCACATCATTCTGACATGCAAAACCTTAGGGCAACCCCAGTTAAAAAAGTCTTCCTTAATCTTTCAAGGCAAAAATCATTTGTTTATTCATTTTCATAAGCATTAGGTCTAGTATCAACAAGCTTTTATGTCTTGTTTCCTGTAATCATTTGCTGCTTTATCTACAAGATGTGAATTCTTCCAGGACAGGGTCTATGCCTTGCTACTTTCTTTACTTCATTTCCTCAGATGGCATCTGATGTATAGTATATATTTAGTACCTACTTATTACATGGTTGTCTTCTTTGAATCTGTTTCTTGCCCAGATTACAGCCAGAATCCTACATGTACTAGATCCTCATTACATATTTTCTACCTTAAACTGCATCTGGTAGACCCACCCACCAAGTGTGGGCAACTCTACTCCTTGCTTAATTATGCAGTGTTCGCCTGACTTCAGCTTTCATACATCCAGTAACAGTACTTACTGCCTCCAAAGAGGCATTGTGGGGTGATTAATTGCAGTGAATTGAACTGAGAAATGTCTCATGATAACTTTAACCTACTGGCCAGAGTTTTCTTGTCTGGACCCCAAAGCATATCACTTCCCCCGCCTTTCAGATGACCGTCTGATATTTGGAAATGGTGACCTCTGGCTTCTTCCTACCACTCCCACCATGCACATACCAATAGAAGTCATCATCTCCAGGCAAAATGCTCTTCTGGCTTAAGCTATTTTCAGTGGGTAGTAAACCAAAAATGTTTGGTCCCTTTCTTTTCTTTGATGGCAAAATCCCTTTGATTTACCATAAAGGATTGTTTTGGGGCTCCCAAAATGAAAGGGTGAATCGACCGATAACAAGCAGATCATTCAATGGTGTCTTTTAGAGACAGTCTCATTTCACATCATTTAAGTGGTATGTGGGAAGGAAAAAGGAAACGGCATTTATGGAATGCCTACCATGTTTCGGTCACATTACATTGATTGCGTTCTGGGATCTTCACAACAATCCTTTGAAGTCCATATTATTATACCCAGTTTTATAGGTGAGAAAACTGAGACTCAGTGGTTTTGAGTAATTTGTTGTAAACCAAACATCAAGAGAGTGGTAGAGCTGGAATTTGAACCCAAGCCTGCAGAATTCCTCAGGTTGTTCTCCAGGCATCCTGCCCAGCTGTCTTCTGTCTCAGGGTTCACAACTGCGGTCGAAACTCTGCTTTTTTAACTTGCTGTGAATGCCTCCCACGAATCATAAACAATGTGGTCTTCCAGTAAATCTGACATAGATTTTCTGAAAGGGTCACCGCTGGCCAGTTGAATGATGCATCTTGCCCAGTGCTCTGCATCTAAATATGGTCCCAAAGGGCAGAACCATGTGATGACTGATATTCTGTGCAGAAGCATAAGAGGAACCCATAACGAAATTACTTACTCACTGAGTCACCTTATGCAGGCTTCCTGTCTATTAATGAGTTGATCATTGTCTTGTCACTGTCATCTGTAACTACACATCTTCCATACATCTAAACCCTGACTATTAATTCTGCCTGCAAAAGACTTCTCCTATTTGCAGTCTTAATGTCTATTGCAAGTGTCCTTATTAAAACTGTTCTCCACATTCATTTATATTTGTTACTATACCCCCTTCTACTTAGTCAGCCTAGCTGCAGGCATATATACTCCAGTCCACCCTCGCAAGCACGTCAAGAGAGATTTCAGACAAAGACCTGAGTGTGCCGCCTCCTTCTTCAGGAAGTCTTCAGTGCTATTAATGGGGAACAGGCATCATACTTTCCTTCTTAGGAGACTTTACTAAAGTAACACATTTTGTCATTGACCCTAATTTTACTGTCTCCTTCTTATAGAGGGAAAACCAGCAAACCATAGATAGAGGTTGGCCTACATTTCTTTACTGGGTGGAGCTAGTTTATTGAAAGACCATGAACATTTAGAATTTGCTCTCTCTTACTTTCTGCCATGGACTAGGTTGATACTTAGGGTCACTGTGACTTAGGCTATTCTAAGTTAAGAATCTATACTTTGTAGACTAGAGCTGTCTCTTATTCTGTGAGTTTCAGTCTCAGCAAGGGTAGGTTTTGCTGCAGTAATGAAAGAGCCCTCGATTTTAGTGACTTAAAAGCACTAATGGTGAATGTTCCTAGCAGGAAAGCAATAACACAGCTTCGTGTCATCATTCCAGAACCCAGGCTGCTTCCATTTGGACCATTATTGAATCATCAGGGCAGAAGGAGAGAAAACACAGATGCTGCAAGCCTCTCCGTGGTTCTCATATACTCGTCTCGGATGTATCACTTCTGTTTACCTCACTAGGCAACTAAATCCTTTGACCTCACCTGAATTAAAAAGAGCGGGGTGTTATATCCTGTCACAGTTAGGGGCACCACAGAGAAGAGCATGGAATGAGAGTGAATGGTAACACACAATACCACACCTGGTTAATAGGAGAGCATTAGCAAGCCCAATGTGTCCCATATCTTTGCCAAGTCATCTAACTTAGTATTTAGTTATTAAAAAGAAAATATTGGCATTGTGAGCTGATGCTCAGAGAGGCAAAGTTACTTGCCTCACTCTGCAAAATCTGTGAACTTCAGAGGAAGGACAAGAAGCTAAACCTCTTTCCATTAAAGCAGATTGTCTCTCAAGCTTCATTGCCCATGTCTGGCACAAAGTAGGTGGCTAGTACACGTCTGTAGAATTGAATCAAATTTATATGACCCACTAGTCAGCATCTCCCTGAAATTCTTTTTTTTTTTTTTTTCTGTTCAATAAACACAGATTCCACCTGTGTTATATGGTCTAGAAAACTCCACTGCATGCTTAACACAGAACTTTCACAGCAAATAAATCCCCTACCCTTCATCCAGCCCATCCAGACACACATTTTGATTCCTATATTGGTGTCATATCACCAAACACCATAAACAATAAATGAAAAACAGACAAGCGTCTTAGGAACAGGAAAAGCTTCCACGTGCCACCCCTCACTCTTGGTCTAATGTTAATCCCAGTTCCTTGCTTCTGGGCCAACAACCTTCTCCCTCAAGCCCCAGTCCCTTTCCTTTCTGGAAGAACGGCTAGGTACTTCTTGAATTCATTTAGTTTGTTTTTTCTTCTCCTCGGTCGTCTTCCCTAGTAACGCCTTCCATATGTCTATGAGCCATTGTGCGGACGAACTCTGCCCAAAGTCCTTATTTATTCTGAGTGGATTGGAATGGCAGCCTTAAGTCTGGTATTTCCTCACGTTTGACAGCTTGAATTACAGACTTCGGGTACATTTAACGTAATCCATTCATGTGGAATGGCTGTTGTTCCTCTCATAGTAGTTTGAAAATATAAATATTTACAAACCCCTAAGACAAAAGCTCTTACTGACAAGGTCTCTAAAGCATAGCTTTGTGGACAAGAACCTTTCCACTTAGAGTTTTCCACTGACAGAGTCTCGATTCTCCTGGGTCATGTGTGCTCCATTTAATGCTAGTGGAATCATAGTGAAATCACAGGATCTTATCTCCCTGTGTGTCCAAAGAGGAAAGGGAATAGAACACAAATATGGGAGACAGGTTTTCTCAGCAGATACAGTTATCTAGCTCCTTCAAAGCTAACTGGCAATGAAGTCCCTGGATTTGAGGATAGTGTCTGACTCTCTGGGAATTCCCACTGCTTGGTTTCTTCTCTATTCCAGGCACATATGCTGTAATTTATTGATAACTCATAATCCATTGCATTGATGTAGAAAGAAGGCTTTAAGGGATAAGTGAGTTCATCTGATGTCAAACACCTAGCAAGTGGAGATTCCAGGAATTTGATTGTAGGCTTTATCCTTTAAGGTAAAACTGGAAGGACTAGAGGGTATTATATGCAAGTTATCCAACTACAAAGATAATAGGTAACACTGGAATAATCTACATTTCTGAAAAGATTTCTCTTGGCTCAATACAATAGCCACATTCTCTATCCATGCCAATTTTCTTTAGTTTATCAGTATGTAACTCTCTCTATCCATTCTTTTTAAATAGACATATATATCCATCTATATCAATTGGCATTGGTTTCAGTTGTATATAAGGGAAATAAATAATAATATCTTAAAATAAGGCAGGTTTAGTATATGCAAGTGTCCTTGGACACTTGGACAAGTGTCCAAGTATTTGAAAGTGTATTATGGGTTGGAGATCCGAATTTGGTTTGGTGGCTCTACTGATGTCAGAGAACATGATCCTTACACCTCTCTTCTCCAGCATCCTTTGAGTGTGCACCTCATTCGCATTACCAAATTGGCTGCTACAGTGGTACCCATTGAAACTGTGCACTAAGAATCAAGAAGGACAGAAAGAAGAAGGAAGGACACATAACTTCTCATTTAAGAAAACTTCCCAGAACAATCTTCTACATACTACTTTAGTTTACATATCTTTAGCCAGAATTTCATCCCATGGTGGAAACTAATTACACAAGAGAAAATTGGAATGTAAATGTAATCTTATAGGTGGATGGTAATGTGCTCAGCTGATAGTTGTGACTCAAAGCTACTGGGAGTATGAAAACTGGTCCAGTAGACAGATATTGGGACCAAAAGTAGAAAGCCTAACATTTAGCATAGAATTTTTGTCTTGGCTCCCCAGGTGGTGCTAGTGGTAAAGAACCCACCTGCCAATGCAGGAGAAATAAGTGATGTGGGTTCCATCCCTGGGTTTGCAAGATCCCCCTGGAGGAGGGCAAGGGAACCCTCTTCAGTATTCTTGCCTGGAGAATCCCATGGACAGAGGAGCCTGGAGGTCTACAGTCCATAGGGTTGCAAGAAGTGGACACAACTGAGGTGACTTAGCATCCATGCATGCATGCATACTAGAAATATTGAAGGCAAAAGGAGAAGGGGCTGGCAGAAGATAAGATGGTTGGAAAGCATCACCAGATCAATGGACATGAATCTGAGCAAATCCTGGGACATAGTGAAGGAGGAGCCTACCGTGCCGCAGTCTATGGGGCCACAAAGAGTCAAACAAGACTTAGCAACTCAACAAGAGCAACAAATTTTGTATCTCATCTTAAGTACCCCTACAGGGAGAGGGTAAGAATCCTGGCTTCAACACCAAGCAAACTTGGGCTTCATCCCTTTTCTCTCTATGTGGATGGTTTAGAAGGGAATTAAGATATAATTGGAACATAAACAATTGTCCAGTCTCTAGGTCTAGGCCAAAGCCGGCAAAAAGACCAGCTCTGAGTCCTGGCAATAGAAGGTCTAGAGGGGGCCGGACAGGACTGGAGTGAACGGCAGACAATTGAGGAACCAAGGTTTGGCCACATCCTGGAGCATCTGTGGTCAGTGATGCATTAACCAGCCTTCGTCTCCCAAAGTTCTAAACGAAGTCCTTTCCCATGAATGTGGCCGAGAAGACTCAAAGAAAAGAAGAGGACAGAAAGGATGAGAAACCCAAATCACCCAGTAGATTCCTGTGTGAGAGCAGAACAGAAGCCCATGGGATTTTAACACTTCATCTACTTGGATTCTGGAGTCAGAATTTGATTCATATCCTGGCATCCCTACTTACTAACTGCAGACACTTGGGTAATTTTACCATGTCTCTGATCCTTATTCCAGGAATATTTTAAAAAGGATACTTGCCTCACAGGGTGGTTGTGTGCATTATAAGAGATGAGTTAACTGAAAGATCTCTGCAAGTTACAAAACACAAGGTTCATTTGAGCACGTCATGTACTTCCATGTAGCATTCCTTCTTATTCTGATGATTCTGTAACCGATAACTTCCTATATCTTGTCCTTATTCCAATGTGGCCCATTTATATCTCATGGTTTTGGTGGTTTCATAACACTAACAAATTCTTTCCTCTTAGCATAAGTCAAATCATGATGCCTCATAGCTTAACCTTATCTGTTGAACAGCTTGTAAAGAATGGGGTTGTGAAAGTTGGTCAAGGTGAAAACCAGTTTTCACAAGGTGACAATGAGGCAAAAACTATAAATACTAACAATTATTCTACACTTTCTGTCTTAGAGAAAAGGAGTTTAGGAGACTCTGCCAAACTTAACAATAAAATGCAACAGATTATTTCTACATTACTACTGCATAATTTGGGCTTCCTGGGTAGCTCAAATGGTAAAGAATCTGCCTGCAATGTGGGACACCTGGGTTCAATCCCTAGGTTTGGAAGATCCCCTGGAGAAGGGCATGGCAACGCATCCCAGTATTCTTGCCTGGAGAATTTCATAGACAGAGGAACTTGGTGGGCCACAGTCCATGGGGTTGCAGAGTCAGACACGATTGAGCAACTAACACACACACACAATTTACCAATAATAAAGAATGAGAACTCAGAAATCTAATCCTGATTAAATTTGAGTTTGGAATCAATAAGCCTTCCCTGTTTTAGGGGAATGTGCTAATGTGTTAATGATTTTAAGACATTAATGAATGTGGTAAAAAATAAAAAAGCATGCTAAATTTAAAAATGAAACTGGAAATTATATTTGAAAATGAATATGCCACTGAGTCAAATACCTTATTTACATCAAGTTCTTTCAATAATTTCCTAAAACGTAGCATGGGTACATACCAAATCTAGTGATTTGTGATTTATCTAATATTCATCTCCTTTTCTATGTCACTCAACTCTAGCTCAGAAAGAGAATGGTGACAATGTAATTTGAAGATAGCATAGAATGGAAGGCTTTAAAGGGAAGAGACTGAGTGTATGAGGAAAATACTATGGGAACTAGAAGATAAAAGCAATATTGCAGTTAAGTGTTTTTTGGGGGGAGGGAGTAGGATTTGGCCACACCATGCATGTGGGACTTCTCCAACCAGATCAAACCCCTACCCCCTGCAGTGGAAGCACAGTCTTAACCACTAGACTACCAGGGAAGTCCTGGAGTTAAGGTTTAAGTCTAAGCTCTTTTATTAATTATCTGTGTATCCTTGAGAAATGTATAATCCTCTGTTAGTCTTACTTTTCTTATCTAGAAACTAGTATTCACAATCCCTAGTTCTCAGTGCTTTTAGGAACCATAAAAATGGTAAGACATACCGAGAGCATACGGCCTCCCTTTTCCCTTTGGTTCTCTCCTCTGCCATATGTGACCTTGGGAAAACTCTTCACATTTCTGTACCTCAATTTTTTCATCTATAAAATGGCAAAAATATTAGCACCCATATATTTGAATGGTGTGAGTATTAAGTATGTTCATACAAATCAATTCTTAGTACCTGTGTGAGTATGTGTGTGTGTGTGTGTGTGTGTATGCACGCATGCACACATGCATGCCCAGTTGTGTCTGACTGTTGCAACCCCATGGACTATAGCCCACCAGGCTCCTCTGTCCATGGAATTTTCCAGGCATGCAAACTGGAGTGGGTTACCATTTCTTACTCCAGCCTGGTACCTATTAAGAGTTCAATAAATGATAATAACTAATGTCTGTAATACAGTACCTGGCATATATTAAGCATACAGTCAATTGTAAATATTGTATTAATTCAAGAATATTTTCTTTTAGAGTCATAACACAAAATGGAATAGTTAAGCCCATTTCATAGATGAAAGACTAAGGTTTAGCAACTGGGATCTATTGGAATCCCACCAATATCCGGGATCATAACCTAACCTTTTTTAAATTCCAAGGTTAAATATCATTGCATATAAAATGTTTCAGAAGTCAGGCAGATCCTCTTGTTTCTCTAAGAACATATTATTTCCATTAGAGCTTTCTCACCCCAAATTTCAGTCCTCAAATTGGAAAGGCAAGTTACTGCTATAAACTGACAGTTTGGAATTCATTCCACTTGTCTGAGTTCTTGAGTTTCATATATATGTATATGGAAGTTAACTATATTTTCTTGAATGTGATTTATGAGGACTTTCTGACTAAGTTCAAGAGGATCACTCATAATATACCTCTAGACTGCGTGCCATAATCTAAACACTGGAAGGAAAGTTTAGGAAAGCAATTCCCCAAGCAGCCTCACCATCGGTGAAATCACAGTATCTTGTACTTGAAGCATTGGCCTCAGTGATTCAGCTTGCCTGAGAATGGAAATTGACTAAAGTTTTTATAAGTTTGTGGCTTATCTGGCTTACATTAAATACCCAAAGAGAAATGAATACATCTATGGCGTCAGTGGAAGAGAGAAAAATGGTGTCAGGCTCCAAGCCCAGGGGAGATGTCTGGTCTCAAGGAAAGACTTAAGTAGAATTATTTCCTTTCCTCTTCTGGGGGACAGAGACAGAAGTCAAATGACTAGACAGGGAAGGAGAGAAAAAAATAAGACAAATCTCAGCTTAAAACACTGGCTGACTTTTTTGGCTTCTCTTTTAGACTACCTTGATTTCATGGTGTCTTGCATTGTCCACTATTAGGAGGGTTTCTTTCCAGATTATGACACTCTTGGGGCTACAAATTTTGGTAGATCCTTACTGCCTACCAAAACTTTAATGTGCCTTCCAAGGATTCTGCGTCAAGGTACTTCAAGTGGCAAATAATAGCACACTCAAGTCAAACTGGTTTAAGCCATAAAGGGGATTTATTGGCTCATGTGACACGAAAGCACAGAAATAGCACTGCTCTCATGTGAAGCTTAATCCATTAACTCAAAAAATGTTAGGACATAGTTTTTCTCTCTCTTCATTTTTCAGCCTTGTTTTCTCAGTGCCAGATTTATTTTTAATTTTTTTAAAATTTATTTTTCCTCTGGTCCCAAGACGGCTGTCAGGAGTTCTCAAAGCTTCAGGTTTCCTTGTTCACATCCGGGGGAAAAAAAGAACATTATCTTATAACACACACTGAAGCAAAGAGATTTTCTTGCATAAAGCCAACAGAGCAATGTATGTATATGTGTGTGTGTGTGTCTGTGTGTATATACAGGCTGGTTTCAAATCGGGAAAGGAATACATCAAGACTGTATATTGTCACCCTGCTTATTTAACTTATATGCAGAGTACATCATGAGAAATACTGGGCTGGATGAAGCACAAGCTGGAATCAAGATTGCTGGGAGAAATATCAATAACCTCAGATATGCAGATGACACCACCCTTATCACAGAAAGTGAAGAAGAACTAAAGAGACTCTTGATGAAAGTGAAAGAGGAGAGTGAAGAAGTTGGCTTAAAGCTCAACATTAAGAAAACTAAGATCATGGCATCTGGTCCCATCACTTCATGGCAAATAGATAGGGAAACAATGGAAACAGTGAGAGATATTATTTTCTTGGGCTCAAAAATCACTGCACGTGGTGACTGCAGCCATGAAATGAAAAGACACTTGCTTCTTGGAAGAAAAGTTGTGACCAATCTAGACAGCATATTAAAAATCAGAGACATTATTTTACCAACAAAGATCCATCTAGTCAAAGCTATGGGTTTTCCAGCAGTCATATATGGATGAGAGAGTTGGACTATAAAGAAAGCTGAGCACCGAAGAATTGATGCTTTTAAACTATGGTGTTGGAGAAGACTCTTGAGAGTCCCTTGGACTGCAAGGAGACCCAACCAGTCCATCCCAAAAGAAATCAGTCCTGCATGTTCATTGGAAGGACTGATGCTGAAGTTGAGAAACTCTAATACTTTGGCCACCTGATGGGAAGAACTGACTCACTGGAAAAGACCCAGATGATGGGAAAGATTGAAGGCAGAAGGAGAAGGGGATGACAGAGGATGGGGTGGTTGGATGGCATCATGGACTCAATGGACATGAGTTTGAGCAATCTCGGGAGTTGGTGATGGATAGGGAAGCCTGGTGTGCTGCAGTCATGCGGTTGCAAAGAGTCGGACATGACTGAGTGACCGAACTGAACTGAACTGATTCATATATAAATACATACATATACGGGCTTCCCTGATGGC
The DNA here is from genome assembly GCF_029378745.1 of Bos indicus. Classification (NCBI taxonomy): domain Eukaryota; kingdom Metazoa; phylum Chordata; class Mammalia; order Artiodactyla; family Bovidae; genus Bos; species Bos indicus. The sequence goes on along the minus strand of NC_091767.1, from coordinate 104,862,856 downwards.
TCAGGAGGTAAGACTGCAATGCAGGAGCCACAGGAGACCTGGGTTCAAGATCCTCTGTATAAGGGAATGGCAACACACACCAGTATTCCTGCCTAGAGAATTCTATGGACAGAGGAAACTGGTGGGCTATAGTCTATGAGGTTGCAAAGAGTTGGACACAGCTGAGCAACTAACACTTCCTTCCAAAACAGGACCTACCCCCATCAACTGGGAGTGGAACTAATGCCATAAAATTTTCAAGGCTCACAAATGTGGAGGTTGCTGGATTGGATACTCTAGTATTAACCTGTTTCTTGAACTTCTGAGTCAACCAATGTTTCCATCCTTACCTCCCACTTTGGATTTTACTTTCTGTAGATGCATGCATACTGAACTATTTCTAGTTTCACAAACATACCTTGATCTTCCAGCCTCTGCTCCAATCTACTTTCCTCCTGATCTGTCCCTCTCATCATATTTTCAAAATCAAACCCATCTTTTGAAGTCCTATTCAAACACTCCCTCCTCCATGAAGCTCTTCCATAATATTCTCAGCTGGAAGTTCTCTATCATCATTTTTCCAATAGCAATGTTTATTTCCTGGCATTCTGAGTTGGATAGCTTCTAATCTATTCTCCTACTGATACTGCATGTGGGTCTCTTCTAGATGATGCAAGTTCTCTGAGAAACAAGACTGTGCCTCCCTTCTCCTTGATTTGCCTTAGAGTACCAAGTACCTGCCCTGAATATTGTAGATCAGCCAGTGGGTTTTGGGGTCATTTTTCTGGAGACACACATTCTGTATATTTGTTGTTGTTCAGTTGCTAAGTCGTGTCCTACTCTTTGTGATCCCGTGTACTGTAGCACACCAGGCTTCCCTATCCTTCAGTATCTCCAGGAGTTTGCTCAGTCTCATGTCCATTGAGTCAGTGATGTCTAACCATCTCATCCTCTTCCACCCCCTTCTCTTCCTTTCCTCAATCTTTCCCAGCATCAAGGTTTTTTCCAATGAGTTGGCTCTTCACATCAGGTGACCAAAATATTGGAGCTTCATAACCCCACTCCTGTTTCTTTGAGAAGGTTTAGCATTTTGGCAATTTACTTATCTAGTAGCCAGTTCTTCATTCTTCATAGTGAGCTTGTCAGCTGATAGCAAAAAAGCAAAAACCAGGGGCTTAGCAAGTATTTATTTTTCTACCTTTCAAACTCCATAATACAACAGACTTGGACCAGAAGTCCATGATTCATGGATCAGAGTAAATCAACATTTCCTTTCTTTTTCATTTTCTTATTGTTCTTAGTATCATTGTATTTAGATGACATATATCTGAGAAGGAAAAATAATGAGTATTGCATGTTTTCAAAAACGAATTCCAGGCTAAAAATCAAGATCCTTATTATGCAAGAGGTAAATTGAAGCCATAGACAGGCTTAAGGTAACAAATGAATTGAGCACATTTTTGTTCACCTTGTTGAGAGTTACCACAGAGCAAAGGCTTCCTTTTCTCTCTCAAATTGTGCTAATATTATGTTTGACTGTATCATTCACAGATATCTCAAGCATAGCATGTTTAAAATAAAACTGTGGCTTTCCTTCCAGAAACGTGGTTCTCCCCCAGGTCTTCTTTATATCAACAAAGGGTCCCACCATTTACCTCGTTTCTCAAACAAAATACCTGGAGAGACATCCGTGTCTTTGGGGCTACGTACAGGCCCATGAGTGCTGTAAACTCGATCTCCACATATATCCCTGGGTCCACTCATCTCTCTCTCTCCACTCTCTCTCTCCCATCCTCTCTCTCTGTCTGATGGCCAGTGTCTTAGTCTGGAAGCCCAGAATGACTGTGCTAGTCATCCCTTTGTGATTTCTAGGCACGTTACTGTTCACCTGTTAATGTGTGTGTGTGTGTGTGTGTGTGTGTATATGCTGCTAAGTCACTTCAGTCGTGTCTGACTCTGTGTGACCCTGTACATGGCAGCCCACCAGGCTCCCCTGTCCCTGGGATGGATATATATATATATTTGCCTGTGTCAGGGCTCAGCTGTAGCACACAAGATCTTTGATCTTTACTTGTGGCAAATAGGATCTAGTCCCCTGAGCAGGGATTGAACCTGGGCCCTCTGCATTGGGAGCACAGACTCTTAGCCACTGGACCACGAGGGCAGTCTCCTTTATTACTCACCTTCAACCCATTGTCCACATAGCAATAATCTGCCCCCTGACTTCCTCCCCCTTCCATCCTCTGAACTCTTCTCCTGGTTCTTGCAGGTCCTAAAACTCATCTGGTTCTTTCCTCCTTCAGAGCCTCTGGTCATGCCATTCCCTTTATTTGAATTGTTCTTCCTTCTGCCTCTTCATGAGGTTGTACTTTTTTCTCTTTTAGTGCTTGGCTAAAATAGTATCTCTGCAGAATGGCCTTTGCTTACTACCCTATCTAAGAGGTGAGCCCCTGTTAGTCTCCACTTTAATTTCTTATTCACAGTCTTTATCTAATACTCGATATGTGTTTGTTTTTGCCTTTACTTTTGTTTGTTCCCCCATCAGAATGTACATCCATAAGGTAAGGGTGACGTCAGGCTTATTCTCTACTTGACCTCAGTCCTTAACACTGTTGCATGGTCAGGTCTGGATTAAATACCTACCAAGTGGAAAGAATTTCTGTTAAATTCTGCCCATCTATTGTATTTCATGGGATGTTTATTGAGTCTAAGCACCCCCTGAATATAAAAACAGTGGTAGTTTAAACTAATTTGCTATCTAAATAACCAAAGTTTGGGTTTTTTTTTTTTAAAGAATTCGTAAGAACATTGTGAGATTTATGATTCCCTCACCACTGGGAAACGTCCTTGAGGAAACTGATGAGTGCATTTGAAGCATATCTTGAGAAACAGAAGGTTGGAATCTGTGAAAAATGACAGCTTGTACCCTTATATGGCAAACTCTACTTTGCCAAACAAAGTTTCTGTAACCGACAGAGTCCTTGTGGTCTGAGATATGCCACTGCAATTCACTCAAAACACTGGACAGTGTTTTCCAAAGGATGAAAGCGTCAGCCTCCAGCTGCTTTTCCAGGTCCTCTTCCTCCTAATCCTTTTCCCTAACAGGGATTTGCAAGGTCTAAGTCCGCACCCCTTTCACTTCTATTATAATTCTGTGCTCTGTTTCCATGAGAGAAATTACCCTCCTTCTCATGTTTTCCAGTTATCAACTTTCTACTGACAAATCTTAAACCCAAATTTCTAATCTCAGTCACACCTTTGATCAGGTCTGTTTTTCCATCAGCCTGCATCATGGATTCCTAATGTTGCCTGCAGATTGAATTCGAATCTGAGACTGACAAATCTAAATCTACCATACCCTTCTCTGTGTACTGTGCTCAGTCGCTGCAGCTGTATCCAGCCCTTGGTGACTCTATGGACTATAGCCCATCAGGCTCCTCTGTCCAAGGGATTCTCCAGGCAAGGACACTGGAGTGAGTTGCCAAGCCCTCCTCCAGGGTATCTTCCTGACCCAGGAATCGAATCCACGTCTCTTGAGTCTCCTGCATTGCAGGCAGATTCTTTACCCCTGACCCACTAGGGAAGCCTTACCCCTCCCTAAACCTCAGCTATACAGTTTGTTACTTTCTCTTGATATTTTCTTATAGCCCATGGCCTTGTATTTTCACCTCCTTCATCCCTGTTGTTCATATACAAACACGTGAATGTGGGGAATGCTTCTCAATCACGTTTGATACAACTGTAAAGACTGCACTGCACAGCTCTGCTGCTGCTGCTGCTGCCAAGTCGCTTCAGTCATGTCTGACTCTGTGTGACCCCATAGACGGCAGCCCACCAGGCTCCCCGTCCCTGGGATTCTCCAGGCAAGAACACTGGAGTGGGTTGCCATTTCCTTCTCCAATATGTGAAAGTGAAGTCGCTCAGTCGTGTCCGACTCTTTGCAACCCCATGGACTGCAGCCCACCAGGCTCCTCCGTCCATGGGATTTTCCAGGCAAGAGTGCTGGAGTGGGATGCCACTGCCTTCTCCTACACAGCTCTAGAGGGTGCCATTTACACTGCTATCTAGGTGAAGGGGGGCTTCCCTGGTGGCTCAGATGGTAAAGAATCTACCTGCAATGTGGGACACCTGTGTTTGATCCCTGGGTGGGAAAGATCCCCTGGAGAAGGGTATGGCAACAGACTCCAGTATTCTTGCTTGGAGAATCTCCATGGACAGAGGAGCCTGGTGGGCTACAGTCCATGGGGTCGCAACGAGTTGGACATGACTGAGTGACTAAGCACACTTTGTGAAGGGAAGTATTTTTGACTCCTCTACATTTTCCATCTGCTGTTCCAAATGCAAATCTCTCTACGTTTTGGCCACCAAAAAAATGCTGTTGACACACTGTTTTGGCCAATGATGAGGAATTAAAAGTGTCAGAGAGTGTCAGAGTGTCCACACCCTAAAGCTTCTTTACTGGATTGTATGAGACATTTGCCTTAACTCTCCCCCCATGCAGGTTGCTCCATTCTGAAAAGAACGTGTTTACGTGATGTTTCCTCAGTTTATCTCTTCCTTCCTTGTATAATCCTCCTTTTGTGAGGGTATCAAGCTTAACAAAGGAATGTGAAGCCAAAGAGCAGTTATTTCCTGATGGTTCTGCCCAGAGATTGGTCACGGGGCTTATGCAATCATAAGACTGGAACATGGGTTCTCTATGCTGAGTGCCTAGATAATACATTTATAGTGCTAATAGGCAGAGGGCCCTCATTCAGAGTTACCCAAAAGGTAACTCAGAACCCTGATGCCTAGCTCAGGACCTGGCATTGGTAGGGACCCTCCAAACACATGCTGAATGAATGAGCTGGAGTTAACTTTGCTATGGTGGCATTGTCCCTGGGTAATTATTCCAAATCCAGTGTAATTCAGTAGTGGAAGTCTAGCTGGGACACTGACAATGGGCAAGCCCTATAATTTTTAAGGGCTTCAGGACTCTTTCATTAAAAATTATACCCACTTAGATTTTACACACTTTAGATTTGTGTTTTTGCAGGATTTGGGTTTTATAAATCTATGTTTACAACATTTAAGGATATCTGTTGTAAAAATAATGATGATAATAGATTTGAGCACTCATTAGAACCAGTTTTTGAAGTAATTTGCATATGTACACAAATCATTATCAATATTTGCATATTAAGCAAATTGTTAAAAGAATGAGTACAGAAACTTTTAAAGTTATTTACTTATTATTGTCATTATTATTATTATTTGTATACAGATCTCCCCTCCCTTTTGAACCTCCCTCTCATCTCCCTCCCCATCCCACCTCTCTAGTTTCATACAGAGCCCCTGTTTGAATTTCCCAAGCCATACAGCAATTCCCATTGGCTATCTATTTTACATATGGTAATATAAGTTTCCATGTTACTGTTTCCATACATCTCACCCTCTCCTCCCCTCTCCCCATGTCCTTAAGTCTATTCTCTATGTCTGTTTCTCCATTGCTTCCCTGTAAATAAATTCTTCAGTACCATTTTCCAAGATTCTGTATATGTGCATTAGAATACGATATTTATCTTCCTCTTTCTGACTCACTTCACTCTGTATAATAGGTTCTGGGTTCATCCACCTCCTAAGAACTGACTGAAAGGCATTCCTTTTTATGGTTGAGTAGTATTCCATAGTAGTATTGAGTAGTATTGTGTATATGTACTATACATATGTATATGTATAGTAGTATTGAGTAGTATTGTGTATATGTACCACAACTTCTTTATCCATTCATCTGTCGATGGACAGCTAGGTTGCTTCCATGTTCTAGCTATTGTAAATAGTGCTGCAATGAACAATGGGATATGTGTGTTTTTTTTCAGTTTTGGTTTCCTCAGGGTATATGCCTAGGAGTGGGATTCCTGGGTCATATGGTGGTTTTATTCCTAGTTTTTTAAGGACTCTCCATAATGTCTTCCGTAGTGGCTGTATCAATTTACATTCCCACCAACAGTGCAAGAGTGTTCCCTTTTCTCCACACCCTTTCCAGCATTTATTGTTTGTAGACTTTTTGATGATAGCCATTATGACCAGTGTGAGGTGATATCTCATTGTGGTTTTGATTTGCATTTCTCTAATAATGAGAGATGTTGAGCATCTTTTCATGTGTTTGTTACCCATCTGTAAGTCTTCTTTGGAGAAATGTCTGTTTAGGACTTTTTCTTAATTTTTGATTGGGTTGTTTGTTTTTCTTGCTTTGAGTTGTATGAGCTGCTTGTATATTTTGGAAATTAATCCTTCATCAGTTGTTTCATTTGCTATTATTTTCCCCCATTCTGAGGGTTGTCTTTCTAGAAACAAATGACAATGAAAACATGACAACTCAAAATCTATAGGATGCAGCAGAAAATTACTAGAGCTAATCAGTGAATTTAGCAAAGTTGCAGGATCCAAAATCAATACACAGAAATCACTTGCATTTCTATATACTAACAATGAAAAATCAGAAAGAGAATTTAAGGAATCAATCCCATTCACCATTGCAACAAAAAGAATTAAATATCTAGGAATAAACTCACCTAGGTTGACAAAAGAACTGTACACAGAAAATTATAAGACACTAATGAAAGAAATCAAGACAACATAAACAGATGGAGAGATATTCCATGTTCCTGGGTAGGAAGAATCAATATTGCAAAAATGACTATACTACCAAATGCAATCTACAGATTTGATGCAATCCCTGTCAAATTACCAATGACATTTTTCACAGAACTAGAACAAAAAATCATATGGAAACACAAAAGACCCTGAAAGACAAAGCAGTCTTGAGAAAGAAGAATGGAGCTGGACTTCAGATTATACTATAAAGCTACAGTCATCAAGATAGTATGGTACTGGCACAAAGACAGAAATACAGACCAATGGAACAAGATAGAAAGCCCAGAAATAAACCCATGCACCTATGGGTACCTTATTTTTGACAAAGGAGGCAAGAGTATACAATGGGGCAAAGACAGCCTCTTCAATAAATGGTGCTGGAAAACTGGACAGGTGCATGTAAAAGAATGAAATTAGAACACTTCCTAACACCAACACAAAGATAAACTCGAAACGGATTAAAGACCTAAATGTAAGACCAGAAACTATAAAACTCTTAGAGGAAAACATAGGCAGAACATTCGATGACATAAGTCAAAGCAAGATCCTCTATGACTCACTTCCTAGAGTAATGGAAATAAAAACAAAAGTAAAGAAGTGGGACCTGATTAAACTTAAAAGCTTTTGCATAGCAAAGGAAACTATAATCAAGGTGAAAAATGTCATTATTATTTACATTTTTATCTTCTTTAATACTCCTGGTAAAGATCTTGACCCATGTTAGATAGCCAACAACTTCATGAGTTAATGAATGAATCAGTGAATAAAAATTTTGTGTCCCATGACTGGTCAGAGCTCTTTGAGGCATTATGTACAGCGCTCACAGGGCCTAGGATAGTTTCTGAGACATTGTAGCAGTTTTGGATGCGTTGACAGAAAGGGGAGATACGAATACAACTGGACTCGTATAGGTAAGTGTTACTGCAATTGCGGACCACATTAAGTTCTGAACTTCCTAAAGGTCAAAGCAGAAGGGTGCACAATGGATTAAGTGGATCTCATTGTCTGCTTAAAAACACACACACACACACACACACACATAAAAAATTGTGTGTAAGAGGTCACATGGACAGATAAGGAAAGGCGGTCACACTGGGGCATCTCCAAGATCTCTTGGAGCAGGAACTTCCTAGACTAACTCACTTTGTGAAATGTGTCTCTGTCCATAATGAGACCAAGTTGAAGCAGCTCTGTGATGCAGAATGTGTCATTTTAACTGCTACCCTCAGTTTTCCCAGACAGAATCACCCCCCATTCTCCTAGAAACTCTCAGGATTTTTCAATGTTGGTCAACTAACTGTCTGCCTTTTATTATACTCCCAGACTGGTCTCTTCTCAACCCATTTTCCCCCCCACCCCAAATCTTTTTCCTTCCAAGCTCCCTTGATTTCTTTATCCTTCTCCAACCTGTTCACCAACATCAGTTGAACATCAACTATGCATTGGTTCCACATCAGGCAACATGTCATGCACCTAAAAGTTAATAAGGCATCCCTCTTCCCCCAAGGTGTTCCCCAGCCTTTCACACTTCCTGCTGAAATATTCATGTGCTAGGCTTCACCTCCCAGGTGTGAGCTGCATGGAAATATGACAGCGGCTATGTGTTAACAGCTGTATCTCCATTACCCCCATCAAGTTCCTCTTTGCTGAGCAAAGGAATCTAAGCTAATTCTTAATCCAGTGTTTCCCCAGTTATTGTGCGGAACACTAATCTGTAAAAATACTGTTTTAATCTAATGGGTTTGAGCAACACAACTTCCTCCATCCCCTGCCAAGAGTCATGAATTTATTAAAGACTCTGAGAAGACTTGTAGGAATCAAATATAAACTGAGCTCAACTTATGCTGTTTATTTGACTTCAGAAATGTATGTGTTTAGTATAACATCATGTATAAGTTGCAATCTATGGAAAATGTCATCAGTTAGGGAAGCAAACCCAGTTAGGAAAGATGATGGTGGGCAGATCTTTCTGTTCTCAGCCCAATCAAAGCCATTCCAGCAGGGACCAAGAAACCAGCAGCTGAAAAAGAAGCCTCCAGAAAAGAAACCTACCACAGAGGAAAAGAAGGCTGCTGCATAAGCTTAAACTTGTTTATCCCATAAGTGCCAAATCATTTTGGACAGCTAATTTTGAATAAAGACCTGAGCAAAGAGGCTATGAGAAAAAGAAAAAGAAAAAAAAAGCCATTCCAGGAGCTCCACTTGACCTTTTCAAACTCAAATACGGTCTTCTCAATAAATACGGATTTTGGATTGAAATCAGTATTTTATTTTTACTAGATCCCAGCTGTCTTGTATCCTCCACAGTTCTAAGACAATACCCTTCACAAAGTATTACTAAAAATTGGGTAATTGTACCAACTTATGACTGTCAACCAGTTTGGAAGCTGACCTAAACTGTCTCCTGGGTTATTTACTACATGTGTATATTTCAGTCAGTGTGTGTATATCAATGTGGCATTTTAAAATATGCTATTATTCTGCTCTTATTTATTACTTTGCAAATGGTAGGAAAAGCATGTACCAGCCATCCATTTCATTTAGCACAGAGGTGCTTCCAAAATAAAAAAGGCACTTTCCCTTACTGATTTCTGAGTTGATGGCTTAACGTTACTATTTGAATACATAATTTATAGGGAGAAGCTATCCACAGAAGGTATAAGATACACCCATTTCAAGTTAAAAATCTTCACAGATTAAAAAAATGGCTTTTGTAATTTATAACTTTGTGTTATTTGTTTATTGTAGTTGTTTCTCTAACTTTGAAAGTGGGGATATTTAAAATAAAGTAGTCAAAAGCTCAAGTTTGCATAAACTGATTCCAACAAGAGACATTTTGGAGAAAGTTCACTGTAAAGTTAACTTTGAAAATGTCTTAGAAGAAAATTATGTCTCATAAAGGGTATGAATAGTCTTTGAGTTTTTTAGCTCATGATCTCAGAAGGATTTTGGAACAAGAGGGCACTTTTTTTTTTCCAGTTTTAGAGAAAAAAGCATATTCGTTTGTACTAAGTCTTTATTTTCCATTAGTGCTTTAAAGTTTACAAACTGTTCTCGTTTGATCCTCCCAGGAGCCTGAGTGGTTGGCACAGAAGTAAAAATAGCTGCCATTTACGAGAGGTGCTGTTAGCAGACATTTACCTCACAGACGCTCAGGCAGTCCTGGGAGGTGGGTACTATTGCTGCCATCTTGCCAATGGGGGAGTGAGGCGTGGGGAGGGGAAGCGACTTTCTTAAGGCCACAGGCTGAGTCTGGAGGTCGAGGTGAGACACAAACCCAGGCCGTCTGGCCCCATAGGCTGTGTTCTTAATCGGTGCCCTAGATTGTCTCCTGAGACCAGAGTGATGCTCACTCTTCACAGCTTACATACAGGAAGATGACAAGTGGAAGCATCAGCATGACAGCATGGCGTCTTGGGCAGAGAACAGCGTAGACGACTCATCTCTGGCAGTTCAGAGACCTCGGGGCCTCTTAACCTGACCAAGCGGGGCCTCCACTATGGACATAGCTCGCCACATTATACATCTTCTAGATGCATCACTGTGCCAGGCCTCTGTGGGACTGACACACACCCACTACTGCATGTAAAGCAGATAACTGACGAGGACCTGCCGTACAGAACAGGGAACACTGCTCAATATTATGGAGTGGCCTATACGGGAAAGTCATCTAAAACGAGTGGGTGTATGCATGTGTACTACAGAGTCACACTGCTGCACAGCCGAAACTGATACAACATGGTAAATCAACGGCACTCCAGTAATAGATATTCATCACAGGGCTATTCATCATGGCTTAAAAAAAGAAACATTCCCCCACGTCCAAAAATATAAGAGTGGTTGAATGATTCAATATTTGAATACCACACACACACACACATACAAGATAGGAAATAAAAGACTGGAAAACCAAATGACTTATGCAAGACCGCTGAGCTCCTAGATGGAATGGATGAGGCTAGAAAGTCAGTCTGTAGATCTTTGAGTTGAGTGTACCCCCCACCCCTGTCAATGGCTTCCTCTTCCAGCGATTACCTAGGGCTGTATAGCTCTAAGTCCTCTCACTCTGCCCCGGCTAGACTTTGGTTGTTCAGAAGTCTCTAAGTCATGTCTGACTCTTTGCAAACCTATGAAATGGAGCATGCCAGCCTTCATGTCCTTCACTGTCTCCTGGAGTTTTCTCAAACTCATGTCCGTTGAGTTGGTGATGCCATTGAATCATCTCATCCTCTGTCGCCCCCTTCTCCTCCTGCCCTCAATCTTTCCCAGCATCAGGGTCTTTTCCAATGAGTCACCTCTTTGCATCAGGCTAGACTTGATCCCTGCCCAACTCACAGTTTTCTCGTCAGAAAGTAAGGAGAATCAAGCCTACTGTATTGAGTGGATTCTGAGAATTAATGATGTGGAAAGAAAATTGTGAAATAGTGCTATGAAAATGTTCACAGAACATCACATTTTTCAGAATCATGATGGCATGCTGTGTGCCATAGATCTAGATTTTCCATGTTACAAGCCTATTCATCAGATATAAAACAGATAACAATCTCCCAACATGCCATAAACTTTTCCTCTCAAAATCTTTCAGAACCATATCTTTATGTTCTTAAGAGGAGCAAATACTAAAACACACATTTTCTACCTTCAGGAGGTTTGTAGTTGAGTAGAGACGACTGCCTACAAATGTACTCTCAGGCAAATTACTACCAGAATAACTGAAAATTGGGGGAGGGTTTCAGGAAAGAGGTAGCACCTACATAATCATGAGAGAGAGAATTTCAGCGGCTGAAATGAGGGCAGAGTACATTCATTCCTGGTGGACAGGCTATGTGGACAAAGGAAGGGAATAAATATTTAATGAAAAGATACTCAGGGTTGCTAGATTGTCCAGTGGAAATGAAGTCAGAAGCCAGAACTCAGAAGGATTGGACTATTGTTCATAGGCAGGAATTGAGGACAGAGGGTTCTGCTCAGCAAGGCACCGTAAAAGCAGAGCAGGAAAGCTCTGTAGGAGGCAGTAGTCTGTCCAGACTTGGGCAGGGAGACCAGATGCCTAAGATTGTTGTTGTTACTGTTTACTCACTAAATGTGCCTGACTCTTCTCCTATTCCATGGACGGTAGCCCACCAGTCTCATTTGTCCATGGGATAACCCAGGCAAGAATCCTGGAATGGGTTGCCATTTCCTCCTCTAGTGCATAAAATTACCTGCATATAAATGTAGACAAGATTCATGTAAGGGCGGTGGGCTTGAGAATGAGGGAAGAAGTGAATGGGTCTGACTTTCAGGACACTCTGAATGGATGAATAATAGTATCTCTTATCTGTGAAGGGGGTCAGTAAAGGGACTTGTGTGTGTGTGTGTGTGTGTGAGTGTGTGTGTGTGTAAGGGAAAAGAGAGAGGGAAAAGATCACTTGCAATTCATTTTGGCATAACTACCACTTCATGGGAAAGATCTGGATGCTTCAGAGTATCATCAATTATTCACCTGGTTTCTGGCAACCTTTCAAAACATCTTTTAGGTTTGTATATTATTTACTCCTTTGCTTTAATGCATTTCCCCTCCTCTGTTAACCCTACCTCAACCCTGAAATGAAACAAAACTGTAATTAACTTTATAGCATGTAGAAAAATAAAGTCCAGGGAAACGTTCCTCATTTCCTGGAGGGCAGTGACTCTCAACTGCCTGAAGAAATGGAAAATGATTTTTACCATCTCAGGGAGAAGAAAAACAGCAATTTCCAATTAAGCTGTTTGCTTTCTGGGTTCAGAGGGAGGAGGGGACTGGTGTGGGCCTCCTTCTATGACACAGAATTCACGTTGCGAGACAAGGTAAGAGCACCGAAAGGACACGATGCCAAGTGCAGAGCAGCACGGGGGCGCACGTAAAGAGGCCGCACGGCGCCCAGCACAGCGTGTGCCGCTGTTTTTCTGCGTTTCATCAAATCCATAGATTTGATGAAAATCAAAGATTCTGAGTATGGATTTGTGGGTCTGGGGACTCTGAGCGGGTCAGACAGATAATCCCATTGAATTACAGGAACAACAAAATATGCCCTCAGATGCTGACGACAGATCACATGACCATTTTCTTCTAACTTCAGGGGCCTGGATGCATGAGTGAAGTACCTTCTTTTTATTATTTGGAAAAAAAAAATTTTGGCGTACAAAAAAGTTGAAAAAAATAGGACAAAATGTCTCTATATACCTGTCCCCAGATTTCCCCAGATGTTAACATCTTATATAACCTTGGTGCAGTTATGGAATTATAAAATTATGGCTGCAACCCTATAAACTACAGACCTTATATGAAGCTTCCTATTTGTACCACAGATGTCCTTTTCTGGCCCAGGATTCACTCCTGGATTAAATGTTACTTTTAGTTGTCATGTCCCCTTAGTTTCTCCCAATCTGGGGCAATTCCTCAGTGGTTTTTTTTTTTTCTCTCTCTCTTTTATTTTAAATGATTGTGATACTTTGGAAGAATACAGGACACAGGTCAGTCTTTTGGTAGAAGGTCTATTATCTGCTGTTTCCTCATATTAATATTTAAAATCAGAAAATACATTTCCCTATGTATCTTTAGTCCATTGGTTTTCATTTCTATTGAAGAACCTTGCCTGAAACAGTTAGTGTCATGGTATTCACCAAGCGATAATGTCCAACATCGCTTCTTCATTTAAAAATTGGGATTTTATTAAGGAAAGAGCTTTTCATACTGCTCATGGAGTTCTCCAGCCAAGAATACTTGAGTGGTTTGCTATTCCCTCCTCCTGTGGATCACATTTCATGAGACTTAACAACAAATGAACAACAACACAAACTTAAGAAGACAACTGAGCAACAACTAAAGGAAAGAGCTTTGTTTTTCTTTCATTTTTTGTTGTGTTCAGTCGCTCAGTCATGTCTGACTCTTTGTCACCCCATGGACTGCAGCACACCAGGCTTCCCTACCTTCATCATCTCCCAGAGCTTGCTCAAAGTCATGTCCATTGAGTCAGTGATGCCATCCAACCATCTCATTCTCTGTCGCCCCCTTCTCCTGCCTTCGATCTTTCCCAGCATTAGGGTCTTTTCTAATGAATTGGCTCTTGGCATCAGGTGGAATCAGCTCTTTGTATCAAAGTATTGGAGATTCAGCTTCAACATCAGCCCTTCAAATGAATTTTAAGGACTGATTTCCTTTAGGATGGACTGGTTGGATCTCCTTGCAGGCCAAGGGACTCTCTAGAGTCTCCAACACCACAGTTCAAAAGCATCAGTTCTTTATGGTCCAACTCTCACATCCACACATGACTACTGGAAAAACCATAGCTTTGACTATATGGACCTTCACTGACAAAGTAACATCTCTGCTTTTTAATACATTGTCTAGGTTTGTCAGAGCTTTTCTTCCAAGGAGCAAGTGTCTTTTAATTTCACGGCTACAGTCACCATCTGCAGTGATTTGGGAGCCCAGGAAAATAAAGTCTGTCACTGTTTCCATTGTTTCCCTATCTGTTTGCCATTAAGTTATGGGACCAGATGCCATGATCTTCATTTTTTAAATGTTGAGTTTTAAGCCTGCTTTTTCACTCTCCTCTTCCGCCTTCATCAAGAGGCTCTAAATTTAGTTCCTCTTCCCTTTCTGTCATAAGGGTGGTGTCATCTGCATACCTGAGGTTATTGATATTTCTCCCAGCAATCAAGATTCCATTTTGTGCTTCATCTAGCCCAGCATTTCACATGTTGTACTCTGTATATAAGTTAAATAAGCAAGGTGAAAATATACAACCTTGACATACTCCTTTTCCTATTTGGAACCAGTCCCTTGTTCCATGTTCAGTTCTAACAGTTATTTCTTGACCTGTGTACAGATGTCTCAAGAGGCAGGTATGGTGGTCTGGTATTCCCATCCCTTGAATTTTCCACAGTTTGTTGTGATCCACACAGTCAAAGGCTTTAGCATAATCAATGAAGCAGAAGTAGATGTTTTTCTGGAATTCTTTTGCTTTTTCTATGATCCAATGAATGTTGGAAATTCAATCTCTGGTTCCTCTGCCTTTTCTGAATCCAGTTTGAACAGCTAGAAGTTCTCAGTTCACATAGTGTTGAAGGCTAACTTGGAGAATTTTGAGCATTACTTTACTAGTGTCTGAGATGAGTGCAATTGTGTGGTAGTTTGAGCATTCTTTGGCATTGCCCTTCTTTGGAATTGGAATGAAAACTGACCTCTTCCAGTCCTTTGACTACTGCTGAGTTTTCCAAATTTGCTGGCATATTGAGTGCAGCACTTTAACAGCATCATCTTTTACAATTTGAAATAACTCAGATGGAATTCCATCACCTCCACTGACTTCGTTTGTAGTGATGCTACCTAAGGCCCACTTGACTTCGCACCAAGATGTCTGACTCTAGATGAGTGATCACACCATCATCATTTAACTATTTATAGCTATAAGCTTGCACACAAATGATACTTCGTAATACTTTACTTCTTGTAAAGTATTTTTGAGGCATTATTTTACCGGGCACTCCATTTTCCTGTGAGATAGCTGGTAGAGGTTTTCTCATCTCCAGTTTATGTATAAAGATCCTGAAGTTCAGCAACTTGCATGTCTGTCTACCATCTCCAACAGAGATGATGAGGTCCTGGAAAGCAGTGCATTGCAGCTTGTTTATTCACTTCCGTGATGCCTAGTAGACCCACCTAGTGCAAATGAAGTGAAAAGAAAGCATTAATTGGATAAGATTCAATGGTAAATCCAAGACGAATAGCCAGAATTCACTGTCAGTAAAGAGAGGTGAATAAACGTGCCATTAGGATGTGATGAACATGCTATGGCATACATAATTGTGGTATTCAGGATGTACTTTTGAGTAAACAATGTTTTGGGGATATGGAGTAACTGAGCATGGAAGACAGATGCCGTTTGGTATGAAACTCTTCTTGGGCCCTGGCGGGTTTCACTCTGTCCCCCTTATCCCACTGTATTTCCCCTATTCTCACTGTGTAAGTCATTCTTAGCCTTTCGTTCTCACCATAGGCTTTGTTTCCTCCTTGAAGATGCTCCTGATTCTGCTTAAGTTTGGGGACATGTATTTGGAGTTTGCCATCATCCTGTATTCTCTACACCCAAGCATGTTTCACAGTGTTGTGTTGGAGGTAAAAGGTTGCATGCAGCCCCGTCTTCTTGGAACACTGTCTGGTGGAGAAGACATTACTAAACCTCAGTTTTCCTGATAAGACAAAATGGGCTAGTCCTTAGGCGATCTCAGGTCAACTGGCTTGTTTGGAATCTGTTCCCTGTTTCTCTCCAATCACGATTTCCGACAAATTGCTTTAAGTGCTCTAAGTGTCATTTTTTTCTTTTCTGGAATTTAAGAATAAAAGTGATACTCCAAGGTTTGTGGTTAGAATTGATTTGAATATAATAATATATGTAGAGTGCTTGTAAATAAATCTCTTACTTATAGAAAATGCCTGTTACTTAAGAAAACACTTATCATTATTCTGTCCTTTAACTAGTGACTAGACTCTATAAATCACTGAGATGTCTCATCTATCCAACACTCCGTAAGATGTAAACCAGCAGGCAGGAAGAACACTCCAAGAACTGCTCCTTTTGACATATGAATATTTCACCTGACTGCTTCCAGTTCCACTTCTAGATTATAGTTCAGTGTCTGTCTTCCACCTCTCCTCAGGAAGTTTGTTTTCATATTTTGTTTAAGCTTTATCTATTCCATCATCCTAGCCATGAGGACACTGAAAATGTAGATCCAATGACATTAGAGCACCCTTTGGATTTTGATTACAAGTCTCCATTCCAAAAGGAACACAAATACCAATCCATACATCTCAGATCCCCAGAATATCAGAGTGGGAAGAAGTCTTCCCAGAAGATTTCACTTTACAGATGGAAAAAGCTGAGGTCATAAAGCAAATTAGTAATATTACCAAGATTAGAACTCAATCTGCTCTCTCCAAATATTGAATTCTTTCCAACCCATAAATAGGTACATGGAAAAAACAAAAGCAGATCACTGAACTTACCCATTTCAGGCAAATTAGTCCAAATTTTCCTTTAGTTTATAGATATGGAAATCCTTGGGAAATCTAAGCCGAGTTTGATTTCTCTTTGGGGACTTATCTCTGAGGACAGAGAAAGAAAATTTTGGAAACTCCAGTGCTATGAACTGAACTGTTCCCCTCTCCTCTCTACCAAAATTCACTTGCTGAAGCCCCAGCTCTCAATGTGATTGTATTTGGAGAGAAGGTCCTTTCAAGGCTTATGCACGTGTTCTAAATCACTTCAGACATGTCAGACTCTTTGCAACACCATGGACTGAGGCCTGCCAGCCAGGCTACTCTGTCTGTGGGATTCTCCAGGCAAGAATACTGGAGTGGGTTGCCATGCCCTCCTCCAGGGAATCTTCCCGACCCAGGGATTGAACCCACATCTCCTGCATTGCAGGTGGGTTCTTTACCACTGAGCCACTGGGAAAGCCCCCTTTTAGGAGTTATTAAGGTTAAAGGAGATTGTAAGGATGGAGCTCTAATGTGATGTGACCGTGGCCTTATAAGTAAAGGATGAGGGCTCTCTCTTTCTTTTTGTCCGTGTGTATGCTCTCACCAGAATGGTTCACACTGGCACCCTAGTCTTGGGTTTCCAGCACACAAAGGTGGGAGAACACAGATTTAAATTTTATGGCATTCTGTTATGACAACCCAAGTCAGCTAATATACCCAGGATTGTATCCCACATGCAAAGAATATAATCAGTCTGATCTCAGTATTGACCAGCTCGTGGTGTCCATGTATAGAGTCATCTCTTGTGTTGTTGGAAGAGGGTGTTTGCTATGACTGATGTGTTTTCTTGACAAAACTCTGTTAGCCTTTGCCCTGCATCATTTTGTACTCTGAGGCCAAGCTTGCCTGTTACTCCAGGTATCTCTTGACTTCCTACTTTGCATTCCAGTCCCCTGTGATGAATAGGACATCTTCTTTTGCTGTTAGTTCTAGAAGATCTTGTGGGTCTTCATAGAACAGTTCGACTTCAGCTTCTTCAGCATTAGTGGTTGGGGCATAGACTTGGATTACTGTGATATTGAACGATTTACCTTGGAAATGAACAGAGATCATTCTGTCATTTTTGAGACTGCACCCAAGTACTGCATTTGGGTATAAGGAGATCAAACCAGTCAATCCTAAAGGAAATCAATTATAAACATTCATTGGAGGGATTGATGCTGAGGCCGAAGCTCTGATACTTTGGCAACCTGATGTGAAGAGCTGACTCATTAGAAAAGACCCTGATGGTAGGAAAGATTGAAGGCAGGAGGAGAAGCGGATGACAGGGGATGAGATGTTTGGATGGCATCATTGACTTGATGGACATAAATTTGAGCAAGTTCCAGGAGATGGTGAAGGACAGGGAAGCCTGGCATGCTGCAGTCCATGGGGTAGCAAAGAGTAAGACAAGACTGAGAGACTGAACGATATATCCCATATGCAGTGTGAGTATATTTTAAGTCTTTACCAAGTGAAACCTGTGGTTGACTTCTTAGAGATTGAAAATAGGATATGAACTGGCAATGACTTTTTTTTTTTTTTCCAATAAGTGCCCTTCATTTCAGTTAGAACTAGTATCCATGAATTCCTAACTATTATGTGAGGTGATAGGTGGAAGAGGGGAGGGGGAGCTCAGGAATAATATTATATCCTGTTTTCATTGAGAGGGTTAGTGCTCAAAATAATCAGAAATGGGGAAACTTGTGAGGCAAGGATGGAGAACCCTTCTTGTATTCCAGCAGCAAATGGGTAGGTCTCTCCTCCCACCCTCCCACCGGTACAGAGCTGCTCCCAGTGGGACACTGGGATTCCTCACTGTGGTCTAATTTTAAGTGAATCAAATGAGGTGGCATTCTGCCACATCCCTCTGGAAACTATTCGAAAATCGAGCAGATCTCATCCTTTGAAAATGTTCCTTGAGTAATGGAAACATGAGGAAGGGGAATACACTACAGACCCCGGATGCATCTTTCAACCACAGTGGAATGCAGTCTGCCAGACTCACTCTTACAGTGGTCAAGATGGACGTGGGAAAGATTTGGGGGAATAGAATGATAAGGTCTGCTTGTTGTCGTAAATCACTTTCATCACTAGATGCTCTCAAGGATTAAAGGACACAGTGCTAGGCACATCGGGAGGTACTCAATTCCATTTTGATGCAAGACCTGTAGACACTGTTACATGGTAGCTACCATGTAGGTAAAAGATTAGAGTTTTCTGTTTTTCATATAGATGTTACACTGTGTTGGAAAGGTTCTAAGAGTCCATTTAGTTCTAAGTGAATTTATTCATTTAAAAAATGGGAAAACTAAGCCTGATTAGAAGTCTAGGGTATGTCCATCCCAGTAGAGAGTGCCAGGACCCACCTACTCGGTAGGTGTAGCAGAGGAGAATCTGCTACATCTAACCCCCCATCCAGCTCCCTCCTTACCATATCTGTGCTTATTCTTTCCTAAGGAAAAAAAAAAAAAATCGAATAGTGCATTGCTTCTTGAGGGTAAAACTTTGCTTTTTGTTTCTATAAGTATATACTGAAGGGACTGAAATTTTAATTGAAAATGTAAAGCTTTTAGAATCAATATTTCGTATTTCTGTTAGTTTTGGGCAGCAATGTAAGCTTGTCGCTTTTTGACATCTTTGAGTTAGACTTAAGATTGCGGGACTGTGACTCAGGAAGGACATGTACCTTTGATCCCAAGCAAATGAGTCACAGCATCATGGGAGCACCAGGTTGAAAAGCATTAGAAATGCCAACACACCACTCACCATACCCCCTCCATGCACAGGGTGGTAACATCGTGCCCTCTGAAATATCTGTCAAATACCTGTCCTGTTGTCTGAGGACCCATCATATATTAAAACCATCATTTTGGTGTTACTAATTTAATTCCAGTGACCACCCTATATTGCTATTTTCTATATGGGGCTTCCCTGGTGGCTCAGCTGGTAAAGAATCCTCCTGCAATGCAGCTGGCCTGGGTTCAATCCCTGGTTAGGAAGTTCCCCTGGAAAAGGGACCAGCTACCCACTCCAGTATTCTGGCCTGGAGAATTCCAAGAGAAGAAAAAAAGAAAGAAAGGAAGGAAGGAAAACAGTAACAAACTCTGAAAGATTTCATGAAAATGTAGTTTGCCTTTGTGAAGTGTCTTCCATGGTACTTAACATGGTAACTGTTCAGTAAATTTTATGTGCTATCAGTAATATTATGTCAACCTATTTTTCTGGGCCATGGTTTACCCATTTATGAATGCCCATATCTGGACTAGAATTCTCCAGTTTTTCTAGCTCTGATAATCAATGGCTGTATGTGCAATTCTCAGTAACTCTTGATACACTTCTCAAACCTACATCTAAAGTGATAATGTACATGGTTTGTTCAGCATCTTCAGCCTTCATTTACTTTGGAGACTCATGACAGGAGTTTTGTTTTGTTTTTTTTTTTTAATTTTTATAACCATCCCCTCATGGCAACGTAGACAAAATCCATTACTATGCTGCCATAGAATCAGCCCAACTTTAGGAAAACAAACTGGCTTTGGCATATTCAACTATTCATGATTCTTTCCACTCCTGTCTTGGTAGGATGCATATTCCTAATCAGATTGAGTGACAGGCAGATCACATCCATTCAGCGGGTGAGAAAAGAGAGTTCCATCTTGTGCATTTCATTCTTTCACTGCCAAGAAGAAAATCCCAGTCTGAAGTTAAAGCAGTTCTGTCCCTGTGTGTGTGTGCTCAGAGGTGTCCACTTCTGTGTGACCCCTGTGGACTGCAGCCTGCCAGATCCTCTGCCTATGGGATATTCCAGGAAAGAATAATGGAGGGGGTTGCTATTTATCTACTCCAGGGGATCTTCCTGACTCGGGGATCAAACCCACATCTCCTGTGTTGGCAGGCAAGTTCTTTACCATTGCATCAAATGGGAAGTCTAGATTCTGTTTTTAGTTGTATCTAATCACCCAGCAGCAGAAAGGTGCGTGATGGAGGTGCCTTCCCAGTGTCCAAAACCAGAGCAGATGTTTCCAGTTGCTCCCTCCTTTGTAATTCTACCTTGGAAACAAGAATTTAAAACCTAGGAAATAATAAGAATACCTGAGCCTCACAAAGGGACGCACACAGCAGAAGAAGGTGAGCAGCATGGGATAAAAGCTCGGCTGTGTTGAGAGTCATCGCATGGGAGTATTTAAGGATTATTTTTCCAATCAGATTGGTACCAAGGGACACAACTGCACCTCTAAATACCTTGCACTTGAGAGAAAAATATGACAAGTTCTATTAAATGTGTTCTCTTATAATGGAAACTAAGCTGGATTTCTTCATGATGCTGGGTTTGAACTCTGAGCCAATACTTGTCTGGGAAGCTCTGATATTCTAACAGATTTGGTTTGCAAGAAGAAAATATCAGTTAATCCCAAATACTATAGGAGTTTAGCAATAGTAGCCTATATCAAAATTTAGTAGAATTCTGAAAGACTTCTGAAGATAACTTGGAATCACTGTCACCAAATGTAAGAGCTAGAATCTGAAAATTTGAGTGCTCAAGTAAATCCAACATGCCCATTCTACAGATGGAGGAGCTAAGACATGGAAAAGTTCACTTGCCTAAGATCAGTGAATGAGTCAAAGACAAAATAAGGACTTACCTGGTGGCTCAGTTGTAAAGAACCCACCTGCAACACAGGAGATGCAGGTTTGATCCCTGGGTGGGGAAGATCCCCTGGAGAAGGAAATGGCAATCCACTCCAGTATTCTTGCCTGGGAAATCCCATGGATAAAAAAGCCTGGTGGGCCACAGTGCATGGGGTTGCAAAGAGCCAGACATGACGGAGCAGGCAAGCAAAAATAAAATGCTACCCATACCATCAAATTTAGGAAAACCTGAAATATGTGGGTAAATAATCATACTTATTTGTATTCTATATAACTGAGTACAATAATGTGAAGTGTGATCAAAGCCCTTCTGATACCAGTTTTAAAGCTTATATGATCAGTCCACCAATGAAAAAGAATTCCTGGTGTAGCACCATCTTTTATGTATTTCAGTCTTGCTCTGGCATAATATTAAGAAAACAATCAGAATAAATCTCATAAAATAACTCTTACATCAGATAGGAATGAGCACACTTGGGGGAAAAAATGCCAACAGAGAAAAGGAAAACATTAGGTAAAATGAATAAATGAATTTGCTTCTTTTTTGTAGTTAACTGCTCTTTAATATATAATGTATGAAAAGACCTGCTATCATCCAGTGATTTTGCTGTTTGCGAAACATTTATCAATTATTAATGTAATCAATGATGATCAAGCCTGAAGACGATCCCCTGTATCTCATTGATCACCTGATCTCAGAATTTTAAGGATATCTCAGAGATCACCACTTCACCACTTTTTCATCTTAGCTGAGGCTCTCATCACTCCCTTCTGTTAGAGTTACTGGATTCTTCCACTGTTTCCCTTGCCCTGATCCTTCTATGCAAGGGAACAACATTAGCCCCAGTGCCACACTACCTCTGCTTATCCCATGGGCAATAGATATCTATCTATCTATCTATATATATATATATATATCCCATCCGCCCATGGGATTTTCCAGGCAAGAGTACTGGAGTGGGATGCCATTGCCTTCTCCGCTACTATGCATGAGTCAAGGACAAATAGAAGATGGGTGGTTTTGCTGTGCAGAAAACTAACTGCATTGAACAGCAGACAACCTACAGGTCATACTTGCAATTTTTATTTCAGAGGCAGGTAGCAGATACTATAAAAGAATAAATGATTTTACATTAAGCTATTAATGAATTTGCTTCTTGAAAAGAAGCAGTCTGGCCTCATAAGAGGAAAGTAGCACACAGAGTAATGAAATAAATTTGAAATTTGCTCGAAATGACTTGGAGTATCTATTTAACATCACAGAATCTCATACCTTAGGAAGACCTTCGATGCTACTTTAGGGGCTTCCCATCTGATGCAGCATCCCATCTGTGCACAGCATTCATGGAGTGCAACAGCTCCACTTTATGCTGAAGACCTCCACTGAATCAAAACATCTAGTTTCCAACACATGTCACTGATCATATGTTCTTCCTTATTTTCAGCCAGAGTTGGCCTCTTGGGAGCTGTACTTCTTGGTCATTATTAGGTCTTCAGTGACTCCTAAAAGCAAGTCCTCCTCAACAACTGCCTTTCTGCTGGTGCAGATCAGAGGTCATGGCTCCCTCAGTCATTTTGTTTCCAAACCACCATCCAGTCCTTTCCACTTGGAAATCCTCTGTTTTTGGTGCCGTGATGGTTAATTTTACGTGTGAACTTGAATAGACTATGGCATCCATTTGTTTTGTCAACACTAATCTGGATATGATATGAATACCTGTGAAAGTATATTTTACGTATGATTAACATTTAAATCATTAGATTTTCAAGAAAGTAAAATTTTCTCCATCACATGGGTGGACCTTATCCAGTCAATTGAAGGCCTTAAGAGCAAAGGCTAAGTTTCTCCAAAGTGAAAGGAATTCTCAAGACTGGAAGATAGAAATCTTGCTTCAGTTTCCAACTTGCTACCCTGCAGAATTTGGACTCAAGACTGCAGTAGCAACATCAACTCTTACCTGAATTTCCAGCCTGTCAACTTGCCCTATGGATTTCGGACAAAAAGGACTCCACGTTCACATAATCCAGTCCCTTATGATAACCTTCTCTCTTTCTCTCCCTGCCTTTTTTTTTCCTCCTCTCTCTTTCTGCAACACAGGATCTTTTCATAATCTTATTTCTAGCGTGTTGCTCCGACTGTGGATAAGACAGTGTTGGAAATGGTATTAGCTTGAAAGACGAATGGAGGGTGTTTCATTTCCCTCTAGTGCTAGAGATGGCAAAAATAAAAAGATTCCACATGCTTCAGGATTTAGTGTTTATAAACTACTCTCACCAATGTGTTCTCAGGGGAGCTAGACGTTGATCCTGTTTTACAGTTGAAAAATGATGGTCTGGGGATATAAAATGATTTACCCAAGACCTCTAAGTCCATGAGTGGTAGAACTCCAAGTCTGATGTTCTCTCTGCCACCCCTTTCCTCTCAATAAGCAGACAGAGGAACTACAGAGGCGATTCTTCTGGGGCTATGCTGCACACCCATGGGAATCTGACCCATGGCAGCCAGGAAAGGCAAAAGGAAAGACCTCTGCCAAGGTCAGACCATGCATTGCCTGAGGTTATTATTCACCATTCCAGCCTCAAGAACTCTGAGAGATCAATGGAAGCATACACTGAGAAATAAAAGAGGCATGAGAAAATTTTACAAATTGGCTAGTTTTTGTTTCCTGTTGGCTTTTCCAGCACATTCTTGGCACCAGATGAGAGTAATGTGGTAATGCGGTAAAATGTCTCTGTGAGATGCTATCCATTTAGAGATGGGGGGCAGTGAGATACCCTAGCCCCTGATGCCCTAAGGGCTCCTCTGGACATCCTGAGGTTTTCCTAGTAACCAATGTGGTCGACTTTTTGTCATATCAAATAGGTTTGCGTTTTAGAGACTCTCAAGGCATCAAGGTTATGGCACTATCTACATTTCCCCTGCTGGCTCTGAATTGGAAATGACAATAAACGAGGCTTGCTTCCTGCTTAGTTGACGTCTAAAGAGAATGTGCAAGCTCAATCTTGTCTTTTCCTAACTGGCAGAATTGCCCATCATAATATGCTTTTCACAGGATTAGAATCAGTACCAAGGAGTCACACTGTGCCCGATTTTAAAGAAAACAAGTGTCCAGACCCTGAACTTGGAAAAGAAACTCAACAAGGGAGTTGACCCTCACATTTGAGAAGTCTCGTGTTATGATGTCAGAGCAGCACCTCTGATTTATTGGGCATCTACTATGGGGCCAGGTAGTTTATAGACATTATTTACAATTCTCAATTCTCATAACAACCCTTGAAGGCATGTAGGAGAAAATTGATACTTGGTGAAAGGATGTAACTTGCTGAAGGTCATAGAGCTAGAAAGTATCTAACTTGTCTAGCAAATGTTTTTGCTACTATAGTGAAGCATTTCTCTTCAGATCCTATGAAAAAACATATTGACAAATTGCAAGGGAGAAATCTCTCTCTCTCTCTCTCTCTCACACACATACATACTACACACATGCACAGAAATTCTTCCTAATATAAGGTAAATGAAATCCTGATTTTAAAATCAGCCATTTTTTTAAAAATCAAACAAACTATATTCATCCTTCAGGACTTACAAAGTAGGTACAATTATGTTTGGTGTTCAACCGATATTTGTGAAATTAAAAATACATCCTTTATTACTGTTGACACAAAGCGTTTCATCCAAGACCTTCTCTCTCTCTCTACCACCTCATCAGATCTATTTCTAAAAGAGAAATCACTAATTCTTTAACAGGCATACAAGAGCATATATTCTAGTCAGAGATAAAGTTCTAGAAACTGGGATACAGATTTATAAGAATAGGAATGCTAGCTTCTAGAGAGGCAAGTGTCTTCTAGGGCAGACAGGCCTGTGGGCTGGCAGGCTTGAACACAGGCTTGCAGACTGACGGCATCATTAGTGCTGGGCACATGCATGTAGGAGTGGGACGGCATTGCAGAGGGCTCTGTAGATAACTGTAGGAAGAGATGAAAGCACAAACTACTCCAGCATGTAGCCAAGTGTAGGGTTTCCTTGTTCTCTCAGGCTTATTCTCATTCAAAAAGGCCTTTAATTATGTGTGATTCTAGGTTTTCCTCTTAGAACCATAGGACCATGGGATTTGGCAAATTTGTAGATCCTTTAAAAATAGATATCTGGTTTGGGCCATAGAATGGGCTAGAGAATTGGAAAGTTCCACTGCCATATGACACTTGGAAACCCTAGATATTATATAAGAAGTTCTTTCAAACGCACAGCTGAATGCACAATAAAATAGAATTTTACAAGCACACACACGACTATGCACACACACACGCAAATGAAGAAGGAATTGGGATCCAGAAAATGAGCAAGTAAAAGGATGCTGTAGCTGTGCTAGTATAGTAACGGGAAATAGGGAGGGCTGTTCTTGGGGTCCTGGTGATGTAAGGATGGGGGAAGGAGAATTTGGCCCGCTCATGCGTAGGAATTGAAATTTAGACATCATCATCATCAAGTCAGGCCTCTCAGTATTCTACACCTCAATTAAAGGTGAACTGAACTTGAATTTGCCCTTCTCAGCAAAGGTATATTTCACAGCACTCCATCCCTTCGGAGCCTGGAAATTTACAACCCAGTCTAAAGAGTGCGGTTATCTCCTGTGTATGTAAATACCTCTACATGTTCTGTATCATTTCCCATTAAAGGAAGTTCTCTCTCCTGCCCTTGGCTCTTGGTTGAAAATAATATAATGAGAGATTTCATAATGATATGAAGTTTATCATCAAAAAGATAAACTTGTCCAAATGCTCATTAGAACGGTTCGTTGCAGTTTACACATTCCTAACTGTGTCTGACAAAGCCCTTTGGTGTCTCTTCTTACTAACTTCTGGGTGTGCTACAAAGGTCATCTTTACCAATATGATAGAATAACGTATCTTTTAAAATTTAAGGTGCATGAAATTGTTTTTCTGTGAAGTCCAAACATCCCTTCATATGTGTTTCACCTGTGTCAGTTGTGAATTATTATTGCATGTCTATGTGTCAATTTCCAGTTTTCAGTCTGGGTGCATTTTTGTTCATTTGTTTTCCTTGCATGCTCAGTCACTGAGTTGTGTCTGACTCTTGAACCCTACGGACTGTAGCCTGACAGGCTCCTCTGTCCATGGGCTTCTCTAGGCAAGAATACTGGAGTGGGTTGCCTTGCCCTTTTCTAGGAATCTTCCAGACCCAGAGATCAAACCCATGTCTCTATGTCTCCTCCATTGGCATGCGGTTTCTTTACCACTAGTGCCCTTTTCTTAGTGATAGTTAATTATACTTAGTATTTATAAGGCATTTATGTCTCGGCATTAAGTACCATTTTCTATGCTTGACTTGCTATTATTCATTTATTCCTGATAATAAATCCTAGAGGATAGGTACTATTGTCTGCAGTAGTACAAAGGGTACAAAGGATGTCTGGGAACAATTCACGCAAATGATATCACACAATATGTGTTTTTTGTGACTGTATTCTTTCACGTATAAAAATATTTTTATATTATTTTCTCAGCATGAAGATTAATGGACAAAGTTAGTTATATAAATTAAATCCTCAAACCCACACAATGCTCAAGTCCATATTTTATGGAGTCTGAGGTTGTTACAAATTCCAGTTTCTTATATTGAGTAGAAGGCTATTGCTTAGCCAAGTCTCCAAGATGCGAGGCACTCAGAGGACATAAAATCCCATAAATATGGAGAAGGGATAATCTTCATTCTAAGAACTGTTATCATTTATAGCAATTTGTCCTATGGGGTTGGAGCCTGGAAAGTTATACCCTGGTCTAGGATATACGGTGTTATCTCCTTCTTTCATTATATATCTTTGTATGTTTCTGTGTCATTTTTCATTAAAGTAATTTTACATTCTCTGGGTCCATCGGTGTCTTTCCAGTGATTAAAGCTCTATAATATATGTGACAAGCCCAATGTGAGAATACAAAATATTTGATGATATAGTTAGAAGATTGATCTAATCATGGATACAACTCTCCTTCAGCAATTGGTGGATATCCATTTGTTCACCATTCATTCCTTTGTTAGATATGTATTCAGCTCCTTCTACTGGCCACCTGATATGAAGAGCTGACTCACTGGAAAAGACCCTGATGCTGGGAAGGATTGAAGGCATGAGGAGAAGGGGGTGGCAGAGGATGAGATGGTTGGATAGTATCACGGACTCAGTGGGCATGAGTTTGGGCAAACTCTGGGAGATAGAGAACAGGGAAGCCTGGCATGCTGAAGTCCATGGGGTCTCAACAAATGGGACATGACTTGGTGACTAAACAAAACTATTAGTCTGCCTTGTAGGAGTATCAGCTATGTGACTGAATAAAGTCAAGACTCCTGGCCCAAGAAACTTAAGTTCGACTGGGAGAAACTTAGCTTTTTCTCCCAATTTCATGTGGAGCAATTACACAAATTGAAGTGGTAGAATTTGGCTGACCAATTTAAAGACAGGAAGATAAAACAGAAATGTGAAATGTCATCGCTAGAGACACAGATTGCTCCACCCTGGTCTGCTTAGGTCTGTCTTACCCCTGACCTCTGCTCAGTGCAAGCAGAGTCAGAAGTGTAACAGATAAGCACCTACTGTAAAGCGCAAGGAACTCCACTCAATACTCTGTAATGGCATATATGGGAAAACATCTTAAAAAGAGTGGATATATACACGTAACTGATTCACTGTGTTGTTCAGCAGAAACTATCACAATGTTGTACATCAACCCATACGCCAACAAAAATTAAAATACAAAAGAAGGCAATTAAAAAAAAACAAGTACATAGGAGTTCACAGCCTTCTCAGGCAGCTCTTATCAATGATAGACAGGGATGGCAGTGTGCAGATCCAGCTCTTTTGCCCTGAGTCAGGACAAACCGAGGAGTAACATGTTCCAGAGCAGGATCAGACTGAGATGGGAAACCACTTGAAATCACACCCCTGCTTGATTTCATCCTATCTCTCTCCTACTTCTCGCTTGTCATTCTCTCCTAGGACCATTTCCTTAACAAATAACACATGCATGAATCTACATCCCAAACATTGCTTTTGGAAAAGCTCATCTAAGATGCTAAAGCCTTTGACGGTGTGGATCACAACAAACTGTGGAAAATTCTTCAAGAGATGGGAGTACTAGACCCCCTTACCTGCCTCCTGAGAAATCTATATGCAGGTCAAGAAGCAACAGTTAGAACCAAGCATGGAACAATGGACAATGGTTCCAAATTGGGAAAGGAGTATGTCAAGGCTGTATATTGTTACACTGCTCATTTAACTTATATACAGAATACATCATGAGAAATGTCAGACTGGATGAAGCACAAATTGAAGTCAAGATTGCCATCAGAAATATCAATAACCTCAGATATGCAGATGACACCACCCTTATGGCAGAAAGTGAAGAGGTAAAAAAGAGCCTCTTGATGAAGGTGAAAGAGGAGAATGAAAAAGCTGGCTTAAAACTCAACATTCAAAAAACTAAGATCATGGCATCCAGTCCCATCATTTCATGGCAAATAGATGGGGAAACAATGGAAACAGTGACAGACTTTATTTTCTTGGACTCCAAAATCACTGCAGATGGTGACTGCAGCCATGACATTAAAAGACACTTACTCTTTGGAAGAAAAGCTATGACCAGCCTATAAAGTGTATTAAAAAGCTGAGACATTACTTTGCAGACAAAGGTCCGTCTAGTCAAAGCTATGGTTTTTCCAGTGGTCATGTATGGATGTGCGAGTTGGACTATAAAGAAAGCTGAGCACCAAAGAATTGATGCCTTTGAACTATGGTGTTGGAGAAGACTCTTGAGAGTCTCTTGGACAGCAAAGAAATCAAATCAGTCAATCCTAAAGGAAATCAACCCTGAATATTCATTGGAAGGACTGATGCTGAAGCTGGTGTTCCTATACTTTGGCCACCTGATTCAAAGAACTGACTCCTTAGGAAAAGACCTTGATCCTGGGAAAGATTGAAGGTAGGAAGAGAAGGAGATGACAGAAGATAATATGGTTGGATGGCATCACCGACTTGATGGGCATGAGTTTGAGTAAGCTCCAGGAGTTGAGGATGGACAGGGAAGCCTAGCATACTGTAGTCCATGGAGTCACAAAGAGTTGGACACAACTGAGCAACTGAACTGAACTGAAATATAAAATAGATAATCAACAAGGACCTGCTGCATACGCAGGGAAGTATAGTCAATAGTCTGTAATAGCCCATACGGGGAAGAATCTGAAAACGAATGCATGCTTGTACATGTGCAAATAACTCACTTTGTGTATGCCTGCCTGAAACTAGCACAGCATTGACAATCATCTACAATATAGAATTTTTAAAAAGTTATCAGACGGAAGTAAATTTATATCAGTGAGCTGCAAAGACTCACAATCTCCCAATCAGAATTGTGTTTATACTCGGAGTCTCATTTTCTCCATCTATGGCATTAGGACATTGCTGTTTACGTCAATATATTTGTTTGTTTAATCAAATGGAATAACATGTGAAAAGTGCTTGGCATAGTTCTTAACACACAGCTAGATGCTCAGAGTATCTTGTCCTTCATTGAAGAGCCAGTATAAAGGAAAATTAACCAAATAAGGACTCCAGTGGTCAAAATTGTTTTAACCTACCACAGGGTTTTCTTGAAGCAAAGCCTCTATTTCTGGAAAAGAACAGAAAATAACAAATAATCTTGTCAGTTCCCCATACAAAATGGACTGCATCAATGTCTCCATAGACATGATGGATAAATAAAGGAGCTCATATGTTCAGAAGTTTTCTTAATAAAGTCCAGCCCCTTCTCAAAGAAGAAAAGCCATGGAAGACAGGCATGCCACATTAAAACTGCAGTGACCCCTCCAGCCCTTCCTAACTGCTAACTAGGCAATTCTCAGGAGCCCAGGAAGGAAATCCAGAAGTATATAAACATGAAATGAACCAAGCGTGCAATTGATTTTCTGTTCTGTTTTCTTCCCTTCTGTTTTGTTTTGGTGTGTGTGTGTGTGTGTGTGTGTGATATTTATTTATTTTTATCATCATCAGGACATTAGCACTCAGAGGGAGGAAAATGCCTCTTGAATGAGATGTTTGTAGGGAAAATTACAAGGGAGAGGATGCTGATTTGACCGAGCAGTGCCCTCTGAGGATTGGGGTGGATCAGAATGGCTTCTCATGTTTTTTCTGCTCCCCTAATGGAAGTAAAATAACAACGTGAAATAGAGGGGATGGAAGAGTCAGCAGGAGGATAAATACCAAGGACGCGATGTAAACACAGCCCCCAATTTCCCCAGCGAGTAAGAGAATGAGGAATGTGTTATTTATCTCTCTTCACAATCTCTAAGGCAGAATAAGGAGCTGCCCTCCTTTGGGAATATCTTCTATAAATAATCAAAGAATTGCAGGATGGGGGTTTGAATGAAGTGAAAGGAACCCATGAGACTGAGAGTTTCTCCAGATTCCAGATCTTCCTGCAACTCTTCTAGGAAGCCTCTCTTGATCTTCCCAAATTATGAAAGAACAGGAAGAAGTGGCCGTTTAAAACAGAGGTGCTGACTTGTCAAGTACTGTGTCCGCTCCCCTTGTTATTTTAGGTTAGAAAAATTGATGCAAACTGTAGCTAAATTGCTTATTAAGCTTGGTCTGAACTTTCAAGTGAGTATGTAGTGTTGAGTTCTAGAATAAAACCACCCAGGGTAAATTCTGCCTTTATTACTTGTTAAGTGTGTTACTTTGAGAAAGTTAGTTAATTTCCCAAGCTTCAGTTTCCCTATCTGTAAAAACTGGAGTAAAACTCATCATAATTTCTGTTGAATCAGATTAACACGGTAATATACATGAAACCCTTAGCACGATACTTAGAATATATGAAGAGCTCCAAAAGGCTGGAGATTAGTCTTGTTGTAATTGTTGCTGGTTTAGTCATTAAAAACTAAAAGTAGAATCTATATTCATGTATGCTGCTGCTGCTAAGTTGCTTCAGTCATGTCCGACCCTGTGCGACCCCATAGATGGCAGCCCACCAGGCTCCCCCATCCCCGGCATTCTCCAGGCAAGAACACTGGAGTGGGTTGCCATTTCCTTCTCCAATGCATGAAAGTGAAAAGTGAAAGGGAAGTCGCTCAGTTGTGTCCAACTCTTAGCGACCCCATGGACTGCAGCCTACCAGGCTCCTCCGTCCATGGGATTTTCCAGGCAAGAGTACTGGAGTGGGGTGCCATTGCCTTCTCTGATATTCATGTCTACCATCTTCAAATTCACCTTTTGTTCTCCACTCTGTTATTTCTCATCTCTTAATGAAGAGTTTACATTTTTTTCCAGCAAAGTTCATTGCTTCAATATAAAATACCTGGTGATAAATCTACCTATCACCTACCTATCTGTCTACCTCTTTCTCTCTCATGCATATCTACAAAGCAATTAGGTAATATCTTGCTTATAGAACTTCTTATACCAGGCTTAAGCTCATATAAATCCAATATGCTTTAATAAACCAGATAAGCATAACCAAGTTCATCCACATAAAGGATACTGATGAATTTGCCTTGGCAAATAGAGTCAAACATCTCTGTTAACATATTTGCTGAATATGAATTGAAATGATGAAAATCTGTTTTTGGAGGGAAGACTGGAACTTTTTTTTTTTTTAAAGGGCAGAGTTAAGATGATAAGGAAAGACGTGTGGCCTTTGTACTGGGACTTGAAGAACATGTGGGCTCAGATGAAGGAAGAAACAGGAGAGGGCATTCCAGGTGGAGAGACAAAGAGGACTAGCAGAACTTGCCCGCAAGAATATTCTTTCATCTTTAGGCTTCCTCTTAAAAGTCACTCAGTCAGAAATGCTTTCCTCAATGCCCCAGTTCAATAGCATCCACCTTTTATTTTCCTCCTTCATAGCATCTTGCCGCTTTCCTGTGAAGCATGTTATTATTATTTAAAACTGAAAATCTATCCATGTGTGTTGAGGACAGGAGAGTGACTTTCACATGTTTTCAGTTAACAGTAGTCTCCTTTGCTTGCTCTATGAGAATAGATATTAGGACTATTTTAATGTATAGTTATCCTTGGTAGCATAACTATCTGATACATTGTGTTATCAGACATTTCTTCACTGAATGAATAATTGAGCAAATGTATCAATGGGACAATCAGGAGTCTCACCTCCACAGAGGGAGCTGCTGTGATCTAGAGAAATAGAAATGGATGAGGATCAAGACAGATAACTCTGCCCCTGCCCCCACAAGGGCCATAAGTAAATCTGTAGTCTTCTCTGAGCCTCCAGGGTCCTTTATGTAAAGTCAGAGTTGGAGCCTAGACCAATGCATGGGTTGTTTAGGTTTTTATGATTCTCTAATTCTTTACATAGAAGTTTTGTATTTTAATAGCTAAGTACTCCTGGGTGAGAACACAGATATGAGAGTGCTTTCTAATACACAGAGAAAGGGCAATGGAGAGTTTCTTTCTTTCTCCATTATACAAGTATCCATTGAGCAATTGCTGTGTCCAAGGCCTAAGGAGAGGCAGAGTTGTGTTAAACACAGCCCCTGACTTCAGGAGCAGAGACAGGGCATGAAAGAGGAAGAAAAGCATGAGGATTAAAAAGGACAAAGAGGGACTTCTCTGGTGGTCCAGCGGTTAAGATGTTGACTTCCAATGCAAGGGATGCAGGTTTGAATCCTGGTCAGGGAGCTAAGACCCCACATGCTTTGTGGCAAAAAAAAAAAAAAAAAAAAAGAACATAAAACAGAAGCAATATTGTAACAAGTTCAATAAAGACTTCAAGAATGGTCCATATAAAAAAGTCTTTACAAAGAGGACAGAGAAAGAGGAGGCACAAAGAAGGAAAAGATGAAGAAGGAGGGGGAGGAGAAAAGGCACCAGGCTCATTTTATTGAGCATGGTGCCAAGTATTTTACCCATCTTGTCTCATTTTACAAATGTTGAATAAACTATGACGCTGTTGAGGGGCCTGGATTAACACCAAGTCTGACTGCTCATGGCCTTGGCATTGAGGTCCGGACACCCCCATGTCTGTGCAAACACAAGCAGGTAAAGAGGCAGCTACAAAGGTTTGATGAGAACCTTGATGGAAAGCTGTACTGTTTGTGTTTTCAGTCTGAGACCAAGGCCCTGCTCTCTTATTCCTCAGGCTTCTCTCTTTCAATGCCTCAGCTTGCTCACCTCTCTTCTGCACTTCCCCTTAGAGAAAATAACTTCTCAGGGCCAACAGCAGGGATAAAGACTTCCCTCCCTCCCACTTCGCCCCAGAAAGGAACAGAAAGAGAGGAAGCTTGCAGAGGCTTGGGCCCAAGACAGGGTGGGGAGATGCCAAGAGAGGATCCAAACAGAGCCTGAAGCATTTTGGCTCCTCCTCTCAATTTTCCTTCTCTTCCTTTGCAGCTTTTCAATTTCATTCACTATTTCAATGGGATTTGGGGATTGCATTGAAATGATGGTAATAGAGGTGCCTGTGGCAAATTAGCTGTGACTTTTCAGCTTCCAAGGAAAACAATTATCCTAATCTGGTCTACCCTCCCAGCTTCTCTCCAATCAGTGAAACTTCACTGGGTTTAGAGGGCATTTTCATAGAGGAGATGAGACATGTTGCTTTGTGTGACTACATCTTGCCTGAAATTCTCCTTTCCCCCATTCATTTGATTTCCCACTGGTTTGTCAAGCATCTACCTTGCTTCATCCAGCTACCATTCTCTGAGCCCTTGCTAAGTACTTAATCAAGAGCCTTAGTACAGCGTTTCCTTTCATCTGCACAATGACCCACAAGGAATGTATGATCCTGGTGCTCATCTGTCCCAGAGAGTGAAGTAACCTGCTCAAAGTCACAGCTATTAAGAAGAGGAGACAAGATTTGAACTTAGGTGTTCAATTTCAGAGCCTTAAGTGCTTAACATGTTAGTATTATACAGCCTCTCCACTACAAACCCTGTGTGTTGGTTACCATTCTGTCATTTTTTAAAAATCGTGAAACCAAGGCACAGAGAGCCGAAGATTTGCCCCAGATTGTGGGCGTTGTTGCTGTTCAGTCTCTAAGTCGAGTCCAACTCTTTGTGACACCGTGGACTGCAGCACTCCAGGCTTCTCTGTCTTCCACTATCTCCAAGAGTTAGCTCAAATACATGTTAACTGAGTCATGAGTGATGCCATCCAACCGTCTCATCCTCTGTCGCCCCCTTCTCCTCTTGCCCTCGATCCTTCCCAGCACCAGGGTCTTTTCCAATGAGTCGGCTCTTTGCATCAGGTGGTCAGAATATTGGAGCTTCAGTCCCAGGTTACACACTTTGAATTCTAGTCCATCCAATCCCAGTGTACGTACTGTTCCCACCATACCAAACTCCATATGGGTGGTGCTGTGCCAGGGTAGAGGGTC
The DNA here is from genome assembly GCF_029378745.1 of Bos indicus. NCBI lineage: Eukaryota > Metazoa > Chordata > Mammalia > Artiodactyla > Bovidae > Bos > Bos indicus. The sequence goes on along the minus strand of NC_091767.1, from coordinate 104,828,139 downwards.
GCCAGGGAGGTTTGTCTTTTAAAAAGACCATCCTGGCTGGCACATGGAGCACTGCCCAGTGTGAGCAGCTTGGACACTAGGAAGCCAGTCCTCCTCATCCACACCGGGCTGTAAGCTTCTCTTTTCTGATTTCTCCTCCCTTTCAGGATTCTCCCACATGATCCTTTCAGTCTGATTTCAGCTGTGGGATAAGAAGATGAATAGGTATTTGCCTTAAACACTGCAGTTCCCTAGAGATCACCCTGGTGCTTTTAGAGGTCCTTGCATTTTTATAATTTCAGGAACCTACAGTTACAAGGGCTCTGAAAAGAAATCAGATAATCAGGTATAGACCTTCTTCAAAATTGCTACCATATCAACATTTGACTTACCAGGGAGGTCATTTTCTCTTTCTGGGTTTTAGTTTCTCAGAACCATTAGGTGAGGGGATTAGACCACATTTGAACAACATTCCTCAACATTCCCACCTTGTATGTGTCTAGGTGTGAATGTTTTCAGGATAGATTCCTGCAACCCCAATTCAGACCTATTGATCTGAATTTTAAGGGCCGAAGCATAAAAACTTGCATTTGAAATAAGCAGCTCAAGTGAAGCCCACTGAAGCTGAACTAAAGAACTTCAAGATTCATGTGTTGTGTGCTAAGTCACTTCAGTCGTGTCTGACTCTTTGCAACCCTATGGACCGTAGCCCGCCAGACTCCTCTGTCCATGGGATTCTCCAGGCAAGAATACTGGAGTGGGGTGCCATGCCCTTCTCCGGGGATCTTCCCAACCCAGGGATGGAGCCCAGGTCTCTAATGTCTCCTTCACTGGCGGGTGGATTCTTTATCACTGCTGCCACCTGGGAAGCCCTAAAGACTTATAGACCTTCACTGATTAATAAAAAGGAAGCAAGAAAAGAAGGAAGAGGTCAAGGAAGGCAGGAATGTACTATGCCTTCATGAAAATCCAAACGAACTGGGGTCAGAGGGCTTCCAGGTTGGTGAGCAAGTGGAGATTTGGGGAGAGTAGTATGCCCTGAGGACATGGAAGCTTATGCTCTTTTTCCATAACTTGCCCTGCCCATCATTTCCATTTGGCTACTCCTGAGTCGTATTCTTTTATAATAAACTGGTAACCCAGTTATTGAAATGTTTCTCTGAATTCTGTGAGCCACTCTAGCAAATTAATAGAATCCTAGGAGGTGTCTTGGGAGTCTCCTATTTATATTAATAGCCTGTTGCTCAGAAATAAAAGTAAGAGCCTGGTCTTGCAATTGACTTTGAAGCCCAAGAAGAAATTCAAGGCAATTTCCAACCTATAGCCAGTTGATCAGGAACTTGGGGTAGGGGGAGCAGTCTTGTGGGCTGAGCCATCAACCTGTGAATCTGATGCTATCTTTGGGTAGATGGTGTCAGAATTTAATTGAATTATAGGACACTCAGCTGGTGTCCTTCTCCCTGGTGGCTCAGATGGTAAAGCATCTGCCTGCAATGCAGGAGACCTGGGTTCGATACCTGGGTCAGGAAAATACCTTGGAAAAGGAAATGGCAACCCACTCCAGTACTCTTGCCTAGAAAATCCCATGGATGGAGGAGCCTGGTAGAGTATAGTCCATGGGATCGCAAAGAGCTGGACATGATTGAGCAACTTTACTTTCTTTCTTTTCTTTCAGCTGGTGTTGGAGCATTGCCTGAATGTATAGGGAAGCCAGCCTATATATATAATCAAATCTAGGAACCACCCCCACCCCTGACCCTGCAAATAAAAGACCACCACAACAAAAACGCTCTGATCTCTTTATATGTGTGTGTATATATATATATATATATATTTTTTTTTTAATAGCAGGGCTTATTTATCTTTTTCCTCTGCTATAACTGGCATCCAGGTTAATTGATCAAAGTATAGAACATTGATCAAGTATAAGGAAGAGTATAAAAATCACCCATAATCTCACAGGAGAACTGTTAACATGTTAGAATGTGTTCTTAAAAAAATAGTATTTGCATATACTATTGTATCAGACTTACTCCAGAGATTTATTAACATTCATTAAGTTAATGAGCCCCTGATGCTATTAATCCTGGAATATGTAACACAGTGTCAGCCAAATAAGAAGCAGCTGTATCCTGAGTCTACTTTGTAATGTAGAGCATCCTCCCTTGTGACTTATTTTTCTTTTTTTTTTTTTTTTTAACTACTCTTTGTTTTGTTTTTCCCCCTTTGGCCATGCGACTGGCTTACGAGATCTTAGTTCCCTGACCAGGGACTGAACCCTTGCTCTCAGGAGTGAAATCATGGAGTCCTAACCACTGAACCACCCGGAAATTCCCTCCCTTGGGGCTTTTAAAAAATAATTATGTGGCACTCACTGTGAGCCAGCCCTGTTCTCAGCATTTTAAAAATATTGACTTATTTAACACTAATAACAATTGCATGAAACAGGTACTATTATTTGACAGACAAAGAAACTGTGGGCTGAGTGGGGTTAGGTCACTTGCTGAGGTTCACACTTTAAAGCATTCATATTTGTTACCATTTTTCATTTTCTCTGTCCATGACCTCCTGTTAAGGATGATGTGACAGGTAGACTAATAGAGCCCTATCAAAGAGGTCCATGTCCTCACCCTCAATGCCTACAAATACATTACCTTACGTAGCAAAACAGACGAGATGTAATTAATGAGGATCTTGAGATGGGAAATTCACCCTGATGTCTCTAAGTCCCATGAAATCATAGTAGTTCTTATAACAAGGAGGCTAGACTGTCAAAGTTAGGGGAAACATGCAGAGTTTGTAGTGATGTGGTATCAGGAGCCAAGTCATGTAGACAGCCTCTAGGAACTCAAAAGCCAAGAAAAGAGATTGTCTCCTGGAGCCTCCAGAAGGACTCATGCCTCTACTGATACCTTGAGTTTAGCCTTTTAAAACCCCTTTTTCGGATTCTTGACCTCCAGAATGTTAGTATAATAAATCTGTGCTTTTAAGTCACAGCATTGGAGGTAATTTGTTACAGCAGCAATAGGAAACTCACACAGGGGGTACCTAGAATTTATATCCTATGTTTGGAGGTAATTTGTTAGAGCAGCAATAGGAAACTAACAAAGGGGGTACCTAGAATTTATATCCTATGTCTTTGTGGTATAGGCAGGGACTCTGAGTGACTTTCACAAGTGCTAAATAAAGCATACTTTAAATGAAAAAAAATCTTAAGTATCTTCTCTACCTCATCCAATTCTATAGCGATAGATAGAGAGACAGACACATACACACACGATGCTGCTGCTGCTGCTAAGTCTCTTCAGTCGTGTCTGATTCTGTGCGACCCCATAGACGGCAGCCCAGCAGGCTCCCCTGTCCCTGGGATTTTCCAGGCAAGAACACTGGAGTGGGTTGCCATTTCCTTCTCCAATGCATGAAAGTGAAAAGTGAAAGTGAAGTCGCTCAGTGGTGTCCGACCCTCAGCGACCCCATGGACTGCAGCCCACCAGGCTCCTCCGCCCATGGGATTTTCCAGGCAAGAGCACTGGAGTGGGTGCCATTGCCTTCTCCGTACACACACAATATGTGCACACACACACACACACACTCAAGTTTATATGTTTATTCATCCTTCCATTTATTATTTCTTGAGAATTTACTCATGTCACTAAACATTATGTATCAAGATATTCCGTTATCTCTTTGAGTCTCAGCAGATGCTCCAAAGGCCCAGATTCTCAGTTGCCACCTGTTGATATAGGACAGCTGTGGAACTGGTTTTGCCACTTGGCTAATCCTCCAGGTGTGGGTACAGAGGAGATGCTAGGAGATTTATTCAGATGGAGGAGACTCCTGAAAATTATGTAAATACCCCTGACTTTGGTGAATATGGAGACAGGAATTTGATTAATTCTTGAAAAGGCCTAACAGGGAGAGACTTTCTGAAGGAGTCTTGGGCAGCTGGGGTGAGGAGGTGGCTGTGGAGCTCTACTTCCTAGTATGGTGGGCGAAGGGCATATGTGTTCTCTGGTGCAGATGAGGCAGTAAACCTCCAGATGTCTTGAAACGGACTCTATTCAGAGACCACCTGCAAGTAGAGGAGATCCAACAGATATGGTCTGTGTGGGGTGGTGGTATGGGGTGCAGGACTGAAGTACGATCACAAATATTTAGCCATTGGAATCAGAAATCGTCAAATGGGAGAGTCCTAGAGTGGGAGTGGAAGTGAAATTGTTAGTTGTTCAGTCATGTCTGACTCTTCACAACGCCATGGACTGTTAGCCCACCAGGCTCCTCTGTCCATGGAATTGTCCAGGCAAGAATACTGGAGTGGGTTGCCACGCCCTTCTCCAAAGGATCTTCCCAACCCAGATCGAACCCAGGTTGAATCTGGGTTTCCTGCACTGCAAGCAGATTCTTTACCATTTGAGCCACAAGGAGAAAGCCTAGTAATTTCCAGAGCAAAGGAAAGAACCAGTCTTTGAACACCTGCCACCTTTAGTCAAGCATCAGCTTTAAATTGTACTGGTCAACAGGACTGCCTCTGTCCCTATGTGCCATGTGAAAATTTTATAAAAGACATACCCTCCTTTTGGAGGCAGCACAGAACTAGGTGATGAAACAAGGTGACAATTTATAAAAATGTTTCCTTCCTTCAAATGGCTGCAGCTCCACACCAAAGTAACTTGGTAAGTTTAGCTTCACAAACAAAGTGAACTAGATTCCATGTTCTCTTGCCTGGGTACCATTGTGAAATTACCTGTTGTAATTACCATTGTGCATTACCCTGTTGGGCAAGTAAGACATTCATTGCCTCTTCCTTCTGTCACCATCACCCTAATACCCTCTCAAATCAGGAGAACTCATAGGAGTCATAATAAGTGAGGGGAGTGGTGTAGAAGAGCATGGTAGGGAAATGGGGAAGAGGTGGGTAACAAGTCTCTTCTCTGTACATTTTCCAACTGTGTGGAGCAGTGCTTAGGAAAGGGAAAAATCTTCCCCTTTCCCTGAGATTACCTTTAGTTCTATAATGAGCTGGAAACAAGATTATTTATTAACACCTGAGAAGGACCAGAGAAACTATAGAATCCCCCTGAGATACAAGCCAGGAGTATGAGAAATATCAATCTATAGAGTAAGTTCAAAGAGGTAATGATAAAAAGAATGACTTCCTACTTGTATTTACAGATCAGTACATTCAGTAAAGCAGTTACAAATACTGCAAAACAGCTCCTTTTAAATATATTATGAAGAGCTATCAGAAACTATAATGTGTTAATGGATAGGTCTCCAGGTCTCTTGTTCCCACTTTAGCCACCGCAGGTCCTGTATTATCAGTTTTATTTATTGAATTTCACTTAAATGAAGTTTCACAGTTGAAAGTATTTGAACATCATTGGCTTAAGACATAATATTTTAACAGCTGCATATGATTAAACATGCCTTTTATTATAGCTGACTATATACACATTTAACTGTCCTGTCTGGACAGTAAGAATCTTTTAAGAGTAGAGATTTTATTTTGTTATCTTTGTATTTGCAAGAATGTCTAGAACATAGGAGGTCTCTATACACTCACTGAATGATTGAACAATCTGCTCTGACCTGCCCCATATTTGGAGTTACAAATGCAATGACTATTTTCCGTCTTTGGGAGGTGAACATATTTCAGCTTGATAAGAAGATGGGCTAGATTTTAATCCTTATATTTAATCACATAAAAATAGAGTCTTGATCCATATTCTCTCTAGATACAGGACCTGATCACACAAAGGCAGGCAGTCCAGGCGACGATAGCTCAACGACTCCAAGTGCTTCCCAGTACTAAGTGTCACTTGTAGCAGGAAATGGGTGATTTTCGGTTGACATGAAGTGGAAAATTATTTCATGTGAATTGATGCTGGATGGCTCCATTTTTACTAAGCTAATGCAAAATGGCTCGGTGAGCAGGAAGCATTTAGCGCTAAGTGAGCTGACATCGATTGGGCTGTAGGGCAGAGGTTCATAGAGGAATGTGGAAACTGAAAATGCCGGGGAAGACCAAAGTTGTCACATCAGATGAATCCAGCATGCCTGCCTTTCAACCTCTAATTCCTGTGGGATACCCTGGTGGAAGGAAATTGAGGCTCAGCCTCTGGGCTGGTTGAGGAATGTTGTCGAAAGCAGGTGTGGAATTTCATTCTTGTAATTACTCTCCCTCTGAATTCTCATGCCATTGTGTAATCTGGCTTGGGGTTTGCCACTAACCCACTATATGACCTCGTGCAATTGCTCCTCCTCTCTGGGTCTGTTTTCTCATCGACAAAGTATAGGAACTCAAATTGGCTCTTTCAGTGATTTTTAAAAAATATAAACCCTGTCCTAAGTGCTCAAGAAATAGCTTATTAAATGCTCCCTAAATCCCCGCTACATGGGTCCTCTCCTTTCATTTTATAGATGAGAAAGTTGTGGCTCAGATATGCAACCTGAATTGCTCAACGTCAAGTGGCGAGTGTAGGACTTCCCTGGTGGCTCAGATAGTAAAGAACCTGCCGGCAGTGCAGGAGACTGGGGTTCGACCCCTGGATCAGGAAGATCTCCTGGAGAAGGGAATGGCCATGCACTCCAGCATTCTTGCCTGGAGAATTCCATCGACAGAGGAGCCTGGTGGGCTACAGTCCATGGAGATGCAAAGAGTCAGATGCGACTGAGGGACTAACACTTTCACTTTCACACAAATGGCTGGTGAGCGGAGGAATAAGCTTCTAAATACATGTGTGTCTTATCTTAGAGGTTGTATTAGTCCCCCAAACATCATTCAGCTCTTAGGAGAGACCTGAATTCACACTTGAGCTGCATATATTTTTATATATTGGAAAGAATTCTAAGTTAGAAATCTCATGTGCTCAGTCAACTTCAGTTGTATACAACTCTTTGCAACCTTCATGGACTGTAGCCCACCAGGCTCCTCTGTCCATGGGATTTCCCTAGCAACAATACTGAAGAAGTTTGCCATTTCCTCCTCCAGGGGATCTTCCCCGAATCTCCTGCAGCTCCTGCATTGGCAGATGGATTCTTTACCGCTTACCTGGGAAGCCCCTACAAATCTCACACCTGGATTCAAATTTGAACTGTAATTTACTGATTATGAGAAGGCATGCCGATCTTTGGGGCCTCAGTTTTTTCAACTGTGGTAGGCAGATTCATTTCTCCCAGAGATGTCCAGCCCCTTCTCAGAACATCTGAATATGCTTCAAGGTGACATGGCAAGAGACTTTACTAATAAAAGACCTTAAAGTGGGGAGATTACTCTAGATAAGTCGTTGGGAATAAAGGAGGAAGGCAGAAGAGTGGGCAAGAGTGATACAAGGTGAGTAAGATTTGAGTCCCTGGTGCTTTTTCTGAGCCTAAGAGAGATCCCCAGCAAGGAGACAGCGATCTAAGTTCTGTTACCACGTAAGACAATTGATTCTCCCCTACACTATCCACAAAGGAACACAGGCTTTCAACATCTTGATTTGAATCCTGGGAGACTCAAACCAAATGCCTAACCTGTGGACTGTGAGATGATACATTTGGTTGTTTTAAGACACTAAGGTTATAGTAACTTGTTACAACAGCAATGTAAAAGTGATGCATCACCCCTAAAGTGAAAATGTCAAGCTAGACCATGTCAGAGTCTTCTAGATTGCTAGGGCAAGCATGAGAGTAGGATTAAGAGAGAGAGCCGATGAACTCAGGAGAGAGTGGCAAAGCCAGAGAGAACAAAAGAGAGTGACAGCTCTGCTTCTAGAAGAAGAGACTTGTGGGAACATCCTGCCATAAGAAAACCTAAAGCAACATGGGACTCAAGGTTTCCTGGATGTCTTTGTTGTAAGAACATTTTCCACTGGGCAGAGTCTAAAAGATGGACATCGCAGCTTATTTTTGGAATTGATTTGAAAGGGGAAAGTTCAGAAATAAACTCAAAATCTCTAAACTGCTTTTAATCTATCCTGCTCTCTCAGGTAGTAACACTGAAGTCTGAACTGAATTATGCTGGATGAGGCTGCCGGACTTGGGAGAAGACACACACTAATGAATTCAATGGTATTAAAAAAAAAGAAAGAAAGAAAAAGAGAGAGACTTTTTATTTAATGTGAGGAAAAATGAAATAAACTGTAGGCTCTCTCATTATCCTTAAGCAAACTGCTCTTAGCTGCAATCTTTTGTTTATTTTTAGTTGAAATATAGTTGATTTACAAAGTTTACTAGTTTCTGGTGTATAGAAAAGTGGTTCTATATACATATATATTCTTTTTCATAGCCTTTTCCAGTATGGTTTATCACAGGAGATTGAATATAGTTCCATGTGCTATACCGTAGGACCTTGTTGTTTATCCAGTCTATGTATAATAGTTTGTATCTGTTAATCCCAAACTCCCACTTCATCCCTTTCCAACTCCCCCATCCCCTAGGCAACCGCAGGTCTGTTTTCTCTGTCTGTGGGTCTGTTTCTGTTTCATAGATAAGTTCACTGTCATATTTTAGATTCCACATGTAAGTAACATCATATGGTATTTATTTCTTTGTAACATTTCATTTTGTATGATAATCTCTACGTCCAACCATGTTTCTGCAAATGGCATTACTTCATTTTTTGTATGGCTTTTTTTGCAAGAGTAGCATCAAAGATCACTGATCACAAATGACTATAATGAATAGAATAATAATGAAAAAGTTTGAAATATTGCAAGAATTGCCAGAAATGTGACACAAAGACACAAAGTGAGCAAACAGGAAAATGGCAGCCATGGAACTGCTTGATGCAGGGTTACCACAGACTTTCAATTTGCAAAAAGCACAGTTTAATTTATTTTTACAAAGCACAATGGAGTGAAGTACAATAAAACAAGGTATCCCTATATTTGATTAGTATCCTAACTGCCCCTTCCACTTCTTCTAATGTCCCCTGTGATCCATTGTCTACACAGAAGCCAGGAGACTCTCATAACATTTTAATCAGCTTAGTTCATCTTCCCCATATTTTCCTGAATGAATGAACCAACCAAGCAGAATTCAGTGATTCCTCCTCTGTTTTTCCTACAGAACTTTACTGTTCATCTAGCAATTGGGTAGAAAGCTGACTCTTTGCCATCTCCTTGCCAATTGTATATCCCTTAGCCCCTCCACCAAGACTTTCTAAGTTGATAGATCTAGCTTAGTGAAAACAAGACTTGGGTGGGGAGGCTTACAGTATGAATAAGGAGTCGCACCAAGGTGGTGGAAAGGGATGTATGCAGGGTCAGACAGAAAGCTACACCAGGAGGGCCTGCTGACTCCCAGTCCAGTGCTCTGTTCACCACACCTCACTAATCCCTGGTCATAAAGGCATCATGCAACAGAGTCTTCACCTTAGTGAGTGACATCACCCCTTAGTTCTCAGAGGGCCACATGTCATTTCCTTCACTAAACACCCAATTCTGTGCTAGTTTCCATTCCAATTAGACACTGTCTGGAAAACATGAAAGAGTGGAATGTTTTCACATAAGACCAGAACTCCAAGTTGGTCAAGGAGAATGTATCCAAAGCACTTAGGTTGTCTGGAAAACAAACGTAGGTACTCAAAAGCGTGTGTTTTCATGGAGAAGGATGGAGGTTTTGGAAGTTGATTTAGTACAGTGGAAGTTTTCCCAGAAAGTATGTGGAAGATGATAATCCATGAAGTATCAGAATGAACTCCAGAGAGAAACTTGTCTTATAAGAACTTTGATAATAAAAGAGTACTGATTTTGTGTATTTCTTAATAATGGCGCAATGACATTTCCAACCATGGGGAAATCTGTTATTGAAGTTCTGACAGGATGCTCTCCAATGCCTGGTGTATGTCAACTCAATCTGAGCCTACCTTTCTGTTGTTCATAGTTGTGGAGTCTTTCAGAATGGATTGGGGTAGAGAGAATAAATAAAGAGGATTCAAGGAACTTAAAGTAGCAGGGGAAAAAAAATATATATTCCTGTGCTATGTGTTGTTGAAAGATAAATTGAGCTATAGTACAAGTTTTAAGAGTCTGTTTGAGCAAAAACAATTCAAATCAAACCAGAAGTGGTTAGGAACACTTTTACAAAGAAAATCTGGAAGCAAAGTAAAGCAAATATCAGTTGGCTATAGCCCGAAGCCAGTTGGCTGTGAATGGTTGTCCCTAGTGTTTTGACTTCTTATTGACGCATTTACATGCTTAGGTTTTAATTTGGTTGCATATGTCATCACAGCACTAAGCCACATCATTCTAATGGCCCCCTTGTGTACTTAAGCTCACCATTCCCCTCTTTTGGTCGTCCTCTTATACATGAGAGATTGACCCCAAGCTTGGCGTTACTGCCACTCTGTCACTATCAGAGTCGAGTTGCTAGTATCTCAAGGTGAACTTCATCGGTTATAATGTCAGAGCGCTGGAAGAGCTGTTGCTGTTATGAAGCATTTTGTTTCGGTTTCTCCATGCACAGTGAGATCACTGTGTACTGGTGTGGCCGTGATCATAATTTAATACACTTGAGATAATGTAGCACACCAGGGAGACTGCAATGATAACTATCAGCAGGGTAATGCCTCAAGATGGAGGTATACTCCTCAGCCAGGGACTACAGTCACCAACTCAGTTGGTGTCAAATAAAGGATATACCTGAAGTCACATCATCCTGTATTACCTGAGTAGATTATTAATTTCTTATATTTGCTAGGATACCACAGGTGCTGATCTAAGTGCAGCAGAAAGTATTTGCTACGCCTCACAGTCTTCCTTGTTTAGCCAATAAGAATAAACTAAAGCAATTCTATTATCTAAAACCGCCTCAGCCAGAAAATTTAGGGACTTTTATTGTACAGCAATGACCTTAGCAGTGGGTTCAGTTGTAGTTGCCAAAATTAAAAACCCTGTCTTCTCATGCACTGACAGAAAGAAAAAGCAAGTGGCAAAGAAGCAAAAAGAATACAGTTTTCATGTTGGAGATAAAGATCTTGACCCATGATCCTGGGAGAGCTGTCCACTACGAGATGATAAAAACTTTGGGGAAAGAACCTCCGTAGTCAACTTTAATTTTAATGTCCAGCTTGTAGGCTGTTCTAAGAGTCTAGAGGAGCCCTTTTTAACTGGGGGCTGTGTACTCAGTTATAAAATTTCTGGAGTTTGGATTCCATCTCAGTAGTGAGAAGGTTCTGGTATAATCCCTTCCAAGTAGGTTCAAAAGAAGTTTGTTTTTAGTAATTCCAAATCAGAAGGTTTGGGGGAAATTGGAAACATTAGTTTGGAGAGTTGTAGCTAGATGTTTGAGGAAACTAGAAGAATTCAAAATTCAATTTGGTTTACAGATATGTACAAAGCCTCAAAGGCAATGAACAGAACTATAATCTGATATCCACAAGATTGTGTCATAATTTTCTACTGACATGTATTTTTTTTCTCTACAATCACTCTCATTTATATCAAAAATAATCACAGTGAGTAATTTGTTAGCAAGAAAAAAAAAGTCTAGTCTCATTAAACTTGGCCTGATTTTTTACGTAAGTGAAGCAAGAATAGTGATTAACAATACAGGCTCTTTTAAAATTTGCTTTGCCGGAACTTTTTATAAGTTAAAGATTATGAACTTATCATAATCTTAAATTAGATTTTAAAAGCCTCTGCAGACTAGAAACCAAGCCAAGAATGTACCATCAGAGTTTGCCTGGAATCCCTATCAGTTCAGTTCAGTTCAATCGCTCAGTCGTGTCCGACTCTTCTCGACCCCATGAATTGCAGCACGCCAGGCCTCCCTGTCCATCACCAACTCCCGGAGTTCACTGAGACTCACATCCATCGAGTCAGTGATGCCATCCAGCCATCTCATCCTCTTTCGTCCCCTTCTCCTCCTGCCCCCAATCCCTCCCAGCATCAGAGTCTTTTCCAATGAGTCAACTCTTCTCATGGGGTGGCCAAAGTACTGGAGTTTCAGCTTTAGCATCATTCCTTCCAAAGAAATCCCAGGGCTGATCTCCTTCAGAATGGACTGGTTGGATCTCCTTGCAGTCCAAGGGACTCTCAAGAGTCTTCCCCAACACCACAGTGCAAAAGCATCAATTCTTCGGCACTCAGCCTTCTTCACAGTCCAACTCTCACATCCACACATGACCACTGGAAAAACCATAGCCTTGACTAGACTGACCTTAGTTGGCAAAGTAATGTCTCTGCTTTTGAATATGCTATCTAGGTTGGTCATAACTTTCCTTCCAAGGAGTAAGCGTCTTTTAAGGTCATGGCTGCAGTCACCATCTGCAGTGACTTTGGAACCCCCAAAAATAAAGTCTGACACTGTTTCCACTGTTTCCCCATCTATTTCCCATGAAGTGATGGGACCAGATGCCATGATCTTCGTTTTCTGAATGTTGAGCTTTAAGCCAATTTTTTCACTCTCCTCTTTCACTTTCATCAAGAGGCTTTTTAGTTCCTCTTCACTTTCTGCCGTAAGGGTGGTGTCATCTGCATATCTGAGGTTATTGATATTTCTCCCGGCAATCTTGATTCCAGCTTGTGCTTCTTCCAGCCCAGCATTTCTCATGATGTACTCTGCATATAAGTTAAATAAGCAGGATGACAATATACAACCTTGACATGCTCCTTTTCCTATTTGGAACCAGTCTGTTGTTCCATGTCCGGTTGGAACTGGACATGGAATCCCTATAGAGTTGGGTAAATCCTCTCTTCTTGAGGTTCCCAGGATTTCCTGAGGTTCCAGGCATGCCAGAAAGTGCCCTTCCTTACTCACCTGGTAAGACTACTGAGAACCATGTAAACAAGATACCAAGCCAGTTTTTCCAAGGGACTTTTATTGGCTTTATAAAGTCAATCTTAGTTCCTTAAGACTGGTCATATATGATCTTATACACATTCTCAAGTATGATATCCCAGTCCTGCTGCTGCTGCTAAGTCGCTTCAGTCGTGTTTGACTCTGTGTGACCCCATAGACGGCCTCCCACCAGGCTCCCCCATCCCTGGGATATCCTCCAGGCAAGAATACTGGAGTGGGTTGCCATTGTCTTCTCTGATATCCCAGTCCAAGCCTCAGTGATATAACCAGTGTTTCCAATTGTGTCTTGTTATATATTCCTATTGAACTTATGTGAATAACTATATTGCCATGAAATAAGAATACTTAATAAATTTCTGAATTCTAGAAAAATCAGGTAGGGAGAATAAGTAAATGTTTCAATTATATTTATGGAGATATAGTTTACAAAATTATTGTATGTCATAGATAGCTGAAGAGAAAAAGCTTCCCTTAAATCTGGAAAAATAAAACCTTAAGGAACCAGCAACATTTCAAAAAAAGTTGTGAAAAAATTAGAATCATCCTCATAAATTTATTCAATCCTGAAATTTTTAAATTTAACTTATTTTTTATTCTTTTTCTGCTTTCAGTTTTTTTCATTACTTCTGGTAATTACTAGGCAGTTCAGTTTTATGATCTTAAAGTTGTCAGAAACTTCTATTTTAGGGTACTTGTCAGAGTCCTTTCCATGAATCTCTCTGAAGATGAAGCACCTTGGCAAAAGTATCAGAGTGAAATAGTAACTGTCTATAAATGACAAAAAGACTTTAAAAAGGTCATGGTTAAAGATCTGATGAGAGTTCATTTGATAAGAAAATGTACTTATTTTCATGACATATGAAAATTTAGGGTAATAATTGGACAATGATAGTATTGACAAATTTCTAATTTCTGGAATATCTATATTAGTAACACATCTATGCACATATAACTCAAGAAAATTAATGATCATTTCTTGTTTAACAGTGTTTCCCTTGTAATTTTAACATTCCAAATAAACCTAATTATTTTAATATCTCTCTTCTATAAGGTGAGAGACAAAACACTTGAGATTTTTCAGGAGCTCTCTGGGAAATCTCAGTTATTTTGATGTTAAAAAGAAATCTCCATTTAGAATTTGATTTGGGGAAGTTGTCAAAAGTTAAAAAGTTTGAACATTTGGATAAGTAAAATCTCAGATAATTATGAAACAATATTTAGCTACATACATAACTATGAAAATAGAAGATGTTAAAGGCAAATACGTAAGGTTGCATAGTTGTAAATAAAGCTTATCTTTTAATATGAAAAGACTGGGCTTTCTTAGGTAACCAAAGACCTGATAAAGACAACATGAAGTATAATACATCGTTTTGATAAGACACAAAATCTTGACTTTCTAGGTTATTGCTGTTGTTTAATCACTAAGTCGTATCCAACTCTGAGTCCCCATGAACTACAGCACGCCAGGCTTCCCAGTCCTTCTGGATCATCCAGAGCTTGCTCAAACTCATATCCATCGAGTCAGTGATGCCATTCAACCATCTCATCCTTTGTCATCCCCTTCTCCTCCCACCTTCAATCTTTCCCAGCATCAGGGTCTTTTTCAGTGACTCAGTTCTTCACATCAGGTGGCCAAAGTATTGGAGCTTCAGCTTCAGCATCAGTCCTTCCAATGAATATTCAATGTTGATTATCTAAAACCTTTCATAATCTCCTGTCAGGAGAAAACCAATAGTTCAAAAACACTGTATAATTTTAACAGAGAAAATCTAATTTTGATTTTGCACCAGTGTACTTCTGGTATTAAAACTCACTCTTTGAAAACTTAAATAAATCTATTGCAGCTTTAGTCAGCTTGATGCCCCCCCGGCCCCTCCTCCCCAAAAAACAAAATTTCTTTTTCACAAATCTACAACTTTGTTTTCCGTTCTGGTTTTGGTCTGTGTTTTCTCTCATTTTGGAACGGCTAGTCATTCTACTTTCCTCACTTACTTTTCATACACACTTGTTTCCTTTCACCTCTGTTACTCCTAAATCACTTTAATTACATATATTGATGAGAATTCTTAACCACTAGAACCCTTTATTCCTAGTAAAACCTGAAAGTAAGCAATTGTGGACTGTCTGCTACACTAGTATTCTGTGGACCAGCATATTATAAACATATTTCATGATTTCCAGAGATACATTCTTGCTCATAATAAATTTTTAATGTGGCACAAAATATGTTTACAAACAGACCCAAATATCTTAAGTTTCTAGATAAAAGGAAGCCTAAAGTGGATAAACCTATGCTCAGTAGTTAATACGTCAGTTTATCTTATTTGGAAATAATCTAGACTGTCAATAAATATTCATTGTTTACCTTATCTCAGTATAACTGTAAAGTTTTAGGTTAACAAAGATGCTTTGGAAAATATTTTTAAATAGGCACACCTTAAGGACATACCAAACCACATGTACAAGCCAGCCATATTTAGCCATAGATGGCGCTAGTGGTGAAGAACCTGCCTGCCAATGCAGGTCAGATGTAAGAGACACAGGTTGGATCCCTGGGTCGGAAAGATCCCCTGGAAGAAGGCGTGGCAACCCACTACAGTATTCTAGTCTGGAGAATCCCCATGGACAGAGGAGTGTGGCAAGCTGCAGTCCATAGGCTCACACAGAATCTAACAAGACTGAAGCAACTTAGCACAGAAGCACGCACAAGGTACAGCCACATTTCTGGTTTGGTAATACTTCAGGGGCCATCAGTGACAGGTGCCAAATTCTCAGGTCCCAAACAAGAACTCAGTAGCTGTCCCTGAAAGCAAAAGGATGTATGACTTTTTCTCCTGCCAGTGTGAAATTCTCCCTTCCTCTCTCCACCAGCCATGACTTTGATATGAATTCCAGCTTCCGCCAAGTTTTCTAGGACGTCTTCTGCACACTCCAGAGCAAGTGGGGTATTCCAGAGGATCCCACTCTGGTCACCAGAAACTGTAGGGGAGAAAGCATTTTTTTTCCTCTACTCTTTATAGTGAGTACCTTGTTGAGATACCTCTTTCTCTAGGGCAACTTGTAAATGAATAAGCTTATCTAAGATGATTAAAAGTTCTTTACTATGGCCACTGTAATTTGCATATCTTTGGTAAGTATAACCCACATAAAGTTACCTTTAACCTTTAAGACAAAATTTTATTCACCTAAGCCTCTACCTGGTCAAATTTAAGTCAGATCCAGTCCAGTTCCTAACTTTAACCTAGTCTGACCCTAGACCCACTCTGGTTTTTAAGGTTCACCCAGTTCAACTTCAGTGCTTTCTGGATCCAGTTCCAAAAAACTAAAAATTTCACAAGTAACATCTGAAACCTTATGACAAAAAAGCCATGGGTCTAGCATCCAGGATCTGAGAAAAACTTACCCACCTCCTGCAGAGGCATTGAGGAAACAGTGAGTTCAAGAAGCTCAACAGGTACCTACACCTTGTTGCTTGTTGCTCCTGGGGACTCTTGATTCCTTTTCTGTCCCTTGCTCTTGTTGTTCAGTCACTCAGTCGTGTCTCACTCTTTGCAACCCCATGGACTGCAACATGCCAGTCATTCCTGTCCTTCACCATAACCTGGAGCTTGCTCAAACTCATGCCCATTGAGTCGGTGATGCCATCCAACCATCTCATCCTCTGTGGTCCCCTTCTTCTCCTGCCTTCTATCTTTTCTAGCATCAGGGTCTTTTCCAATGAGTCAGCTCTTTGCATCGGGTGGCCAAAGTATTGGAGCTTCAGCTTCAGCATCAGTCCTTCCAATGAATATTCAGGGTTGATTTCCTTTAGGATTGAATGGTTTGATCTCCTTGCAGTTCAAGGGACTCTCAAGAGTCTTCTCCAGCACCACAGTTCAAAAGCATCATTATTTAGCACTCAGCCTCCTTTATGGTCCGACTCTCACATCGGTACAATGACTACTGGAAACACCATAAGCTTTGACTATATGGACCTTTGTTGGCAAAGTGGTATCTCTGCTTTTTAGTACACGTCTAGGTTTGTCATAGCTTCCCCAGTGCTGTTAAAAGATAAACTGGTGCATATTACAATTTTTAAGAATTTATTCGAGCAAAAGTCAAATGAAATTGGGCAGATCTAAATCAGAAGTAGCCAGGAGGGCAGCACCAAGAAGTGTAGGGGAGAGACATTTATAGAGAAGAGGAAGAAGTGAAGTCAAGCAATTATTAATTGTCTATAGCTTAGAATCTAGTTTGCTATTTGTGACTGTTGTCCTTAGTATGTTATTTCCTAAATTTGAGGCATTTATAGGCTTCGATTTTGGTTTGCTTATATAGACTCTCACAGCATGGAAACCACTTTAGCCTATGGAATGACCTACTTGTTTAATTGATTTAATAGTGACCACATTTCAGCCCAATGGAAAATAATAGAACTTTGGAATAGAAACTGAGAGATAGCCCTCAAGTTCTGCTCCCATATACCTTAAGCAAGTGACTCAAATTCTCTGAGCCTCTGATCCCCCACTTTTAAAACAGGGAGCTCAAAATATGCCAGAATCCCACAGATTACATCTCTCAGGACATCACTTTTCAAGATTAAGTACAGAATCTGTGGTAAAATAAGTTCAGTAGATACTGTGACATACATAACACTATATGATTCATGATGTGTATTAACAATCAAAATCCCAATATATCCTTTAGTAGTGAAACTCATTTTTTCATGGAACCACTTAAAAGCTTCGTATAGGAGCAAAGTCTTACCGAATTCTTTAGGAAAGACTGGATGAAGTATTTTCAAATACTTCTTTGAGATTTAATCTGTGACACTGTGAAGAGTACACATGCCTTGTAACCTGAGGCTCCAGATAATCAACTGATTATCAGCAGTGGCACTTTTCCAGAAGTTTTTCTTTGGTGACATGACTTTCGACTCAGACTCAGCCAACTGCATCATATATTCACTTCCTTTACATCATGAGAAACACTGGGCTGGAAGAAGCACAAGCTGGAATCAAGATTGTCGGGAGAAATATCAATAACCTCAGATATGCAGATGACACCACCCTTATGGCAGAAAGTGAAGAGGAACTAAAGAGCTTCTTGATGAAAGTGAAAGTGGAGAGTGAAAAAGTTGGCTTAAAGCTCAACATTCAGAAAACGAAGATCATGGCATCCGGTCCCATCACTTCATGGGAAATAGATGGGGAAACAGTGGAAACAGTGGCTGCCTTTATTTTTCCAGGCTCCAAAATCACTGCAGATGGTGACTGCAGCCATGAAATTAAAAGACACTTACTCCTTGGAAGGAAAGTTATGACCAACCTAGATAGCATATTCAAAAGCAGAGACATTACTTTGCCAACAAAGTTCTGTCTAGTCTAGGCTATGGTTTTTCCTGTGGTCATGTATGGATGTGAGAGTTGGACTGTGAAGAAGGCTGAGTGCCGAAGAATTGATGCTTTTGAACTGTGGTGTTGGAGAAGACTCTTGAGAGTCCCTTGGACTGCAAGGAGATCCAACCAGTCCATTCTGAAGGAGATCAGCCCTGGGATTTCTTTGGAAGGAATGATGTTAAAGCTGAAACTCCAGTACTTTGGCCACCTCATGCGAAGAATTGACTCACTGGAAAAGACTCTGATGCTGGGAGGGATTGGGGACAGGAGGAGAAGGGGATGACAGAGGATGAGATGGCTGGATGGCATCACTAACTTGATGGACATGAATTTGAGTAAACTCCGTGAGTTAGTGATGGACAGGGAGGCCTAGCGTGCTGCAATTCATGGGGTCACAAGGAGTCAAACACAACTGAGCAACTGAACTGAACTAAACTTACATATATTAGTCAAAATCCTTTTAGTCTCTAGTTACAGAAACCTAATTAAAACTACTTAAAATTTTCAAGTGAAATTATAATCTGCCATTTCTTTGACAATAGCACAAAGGTAGAAAAATATGTAATTTGTTGTTCAGTCACCAAATTGTGTCTGACTCTTTAGGATCCCGTGGACTGCAGCTTGCCAGGTTCCCCTGTCCTTCACTATCTCCCAGAGTTTGCTCAAATTCCTGTCCATTGCGTTTGTGATGCTGTCTAACCATCTCATCCTCTGCTGACCCATTTTCATTTTGCTTTCAATCTTTCCGAGCATTGGGGTCCTGAACATCCATCCATTTGTCCATTTATTCTTTTGGAAAATACTTATTAACAGAATTAAAATAAATACATTTGTACTTAAATGTATTTTAAAAAAATATATGTTGCTGCATCAGGTCTTCATTACAGAATCTTTAGTTGCAGCATGCAAACTCTTAGTTGCAACATGTGAGATCTAGTTCCCTGGCCAGGGATCGAACCTGGGCCCACCCCTCTATTGGGAGCGTGGAATCTTAGACCCCTGGACCACCAGGGAAGCTCCCATATTGTATTTAGAACGGCTTGGGATTTATAAACACTTTGGTTTTGAGTAAATCAGTTTTTTATCTGATTCCAACATCATTTTCCTGAAAGTGAGAATAATTATACTTACTGTATAGAATTGCCATAAAGATGAAATGGGATCAGATGTGTAAGGTACTGGTGCAAAGACAGAAACAAGTTAAATAGTTTGAGCTTATCTTACCTAAGGAGGAACTTTGGATGCAAAGATGGGAAAATAGCTTCTCTCACCTTTGAGTACCATATATACCTGGGGTAGGCGAGAACCCCAATCACTATGATGCTTTGTTCAGTTCAATTCAGTTCAGTCACTCAGTCGTGTCCAACTCTTTGCGACCCCCATGGACTGCAGCATGCCAGGCCTCCCTGTCCATCACCATCTCCCGGAGTTTACCCAAACTCATGTCCATTGAGTCGGTGATGATGCTTTGTGGAGAGTCAAATGATTGGAAGGTCTGGGTTGCAGGAAGGCTAATTTCACTTTTTTCAGAGAAAGAGAAATGGGTACTATTACAGTAAGAGGTAGGGGGTGCATGTATATTGCAACTTGCTTTTACCCATAGGGCTTCCCTTGTGGCTCAGTTGGTAAAGAATACCTACGGAAGCATGGCCAATAGTGAGCCATCCCTATGATGAGATTAAGGTGTGTCAAGCAGTGAAAACTAAACCTCAAATGTGAAAAAGGGATTAAAAGATTGAGAGCCATTGAATTGAGGTGGAGGCAGCAAGTGAACTAATGTACATCACTATTATATCTTCCTCTTCATTGACAGACAGGACTATCAAATCACAGAGTTTGTTTTTGAGCCCAGATGTGGCCTTCAATAACCAGTATCAAATGAATGTGACATCTTAGAAGAAATATACCTTTTTAAAGCCTTTTGTTTTAGATAAAGATGGGGATGGTAAGTTACATTTCCATTTAGTAACCAACTCCAGCTAAATGGTAGTGGCTACATTATGTTGTAGAGGAGGATTCTGGTTTTGCTCAAGCTTTTAAGAAAGAGAATCATTAGCCTGTTCTAGTGTATTTTCAGAGGTCCTGGGAAAGCATTTTTGCCCCCAGCTTCCTCTCTCACAAAGCCTAACATCAGATGATTCATTTATTCAAAATGACATGCACAGTACTGAGTCAATAAACTGAAAATTCTATTCAATTTAGCAAGAGTAACCATGAAAAGAATTGCCGTAAGAGAAACAGAGGGGTATCACAACTAGTTTAAAGAAAGAGAATGTGTCCCAGCATGCTTTGAAGGGACTAACAGATGAACTGAGCCTTGGAGAAGGAGGAGAGTTTCACGAGATGAGAGACAGGAGAGCATAGTATTCTAGACAGAGAGATTGTCTGAGTGAAACCAGAAGCCAGAAATACCACAGTGTATGAGAGACGCCAGGGAAAAGCAGTGTGCTTAAAGGGAAAGCAAGGACTGATAGAAATAAAGCTATAAGTAAGCAAGGGCCTATATCAAAAAGGGTCTTGATGCTAAAGTGTTTACACTATTCAATAAAGATGGAAATCATGTAAATAATCAAGGACAGAAGTGACATGTTCAGAACTGTGTTAGCAAAAAGATATCATTGGTAACAACACACATCAAAGGAACAATTAGAGGGACTAATGGATTTGGTTGAAGCTTCTTGGCCACCTGATGCTAAGAACTGACTCATTGGAAAAGACCCTGATGCGAGGAAAGATAGAAGGCGGTGGGAGAGGATGAGATGGGTAGATAGCATCAGTGACTCAATGGACAGGAGTTTGAGCAAACTCTGGGATGTAGTAAAGGACAGGGAAGCCTGGTGTGCTGCAGCCCATGGGGTTGCAAAGAGTCAGACATGACTCAGCGACTGAACAACAGCAACAGCAATGGATTTGGAAATAGCAATCTGAGTTTCTATCTTATCTGGGGACAAAATCTTTGCATGAAATTGGGATCTCAGTCTTCTCCAGTAGAAAATAATTGAGTTGGACAAGGTGATTTCATTGGGTTTTTACAGGTATATTATTACCATTTTATACCAATACTTTCGTAACTGGCTTGTATAATTATCTGTTCCTCAATTACATTATTTGAATAATAGAATCATTTCTGGATTTTCAACCATGTACAAAGAAAGTTCATCGTGTAAACAAGGTCACAAATAATTTTGAAAAATGAGAAAAAGCCAAGATGGTAAGTTCTCAGTTTGTTTTCTAAATAAATAGCTAGCCCATAGAAAATGAGGAAGCCTCAGAGTTAACATGACAAAGAGTGAGAAAAGAACTGTGTCACTTTTTTCTCAGTTTAGAAGTCTGGACCCTCAGAGCCTCCAGAAATTTTATAGATCCCTATTCCTATGGTTTTCAGTTTCTGTTCCACCATAAGCTGGTAGAACGATAGTTCTTTCTTCTTCTCCAGTGAGAGAAAACCCAGTTTTACATATATTTTTCATACTGAATATCTTTCCATCCTTCTTCTTGTCTGCCATGTGGAATATTCCCTTTCTAACTCTGTATTATTCTGAAAGAACTGGCAAGCATGCAGTCTTGCTTCTTTAGCAGCAGAGATGTGCCATTTCATTGGAATTTCTCAGATCATAAGAGACAGGGAGTAGGGGTGGGGGAAGCAGATATGTTCTCCCTCCATCTCTCTTCTAGGACCATCTTGCTACCACACGTTGAAGTTCTGGCTGAGAATGAAGCCAAGTAGTTATAGGTATACGACGGGTAGAGAAATGGATCTCTGATGACAGCTTTTGATCCCCGACCCAGTCATGTCTGGCATGCTTTGATTTTTTTTTTTCCTCTTGTTTTACTTTTAAACTTGTTTGAATTCCATTTCTGCCACTTGTAATGTAAAAAGTTTTGAGATGTATTTATATATGGGTATTTCATGTATGACTTTATTTAAGGAAAGATTTTTTCCACTGTTTTTCTCTGACAAAATATAAATTTGGGAACTGCTGATCTCATCCAATGTAATTGCTTACAGAGGAGGTAACTGAAGGAAAATACAAGGTCATTTCCCCAATTTTATGCAGCAAATACATGGAAGAGCTGATACCAGCATGCAAGGTCCATATTCGTTTTTATCTCCCATGGCATTTGGAACTGCTTGTCTACTGATATTTCTGATACATGCATAATTCTACCACCCATCTCTATCAAACATCACTGTGACTCACCAAATATCGAGAAAGAATATTTCCACTGTCCAGTAGGGAAATATTTGGGGAAGAACGTTTATCTATCCCAACAGAGATGGAGCAAAGACTTCTCACGCTTGCCACACACAGAGTTGTGTTTAGCAACAGAGGAGGAAAATGTGCCTGATCAACCAGACAGTGTGGAAATGACCTTGCAGGATTCTTGGAAGCCCTTATCCCCAACAAGGGCAGTACTACTTTGACAGTGTCAGTGGTTGGATCATTGTGGTCCTGGAGCACCACCTCCTGGCTGTATCTGAGGTTTAGTTTGCCTTTACCAGTCAAAGAAGATCCAATATTTAACACTAGCAATTTGGGACCTTAGAACTAGAAGGACCTTTAGCAATGACCTAGTCTGTTATTTCTATTTTATGCATGAGGAGACAGACTCAGAGAGCAACAGTACCCTTCCCATGAATGTTATAGTCAGCGAAGAGCAGCCATAGACAGAGACTCCGAAGGTATTGACTTCCTACTAGTACCCAATTCTCTTGCTGTAAAAGTAAAGGATTATTAACCATAAGAAACTAAAATTAGTCCTGAAGTGGGGGTAGAAGTATGCAGGGGCAATTTGTAAGACTGAGAGGACAATGGAACAATTGGATCAGAAACAAGGAACAACTGGGAATCTAGAAGGAATTGCAGGCCGTCTCTTTAGGACACCATCACAGTTCATTATAAATCCGTTTCAAATATTTCCCATTCTTATATTACTTCACTCAAGATTAAATCCCAACAAGATCAAGACTGATCGGCCTAGCTTGATACACTTGCCAACACATGACAAGAAAATATGAGCCCCTGATGGATGGCTCCTTTAAGACATTTTAGGAAATACCTCTATAGGGAGAAGTATTTTCCCAAAGGAAAATTGCATGCTATTCCAAAAAAGAAGGGAGAAGGGAGACAAAAACAACAGATGTCCACTGCAGGAACAAAGCCAAGGATATGACTCAGGCATTTCCAAAGGAGAGTCATGAAGCATCTACTCAAAGACCACAGCATGAATTCTCATTGGGTGAGTTTCCTATGCATTGCTGATGCCTTAGCTCCAAAGCAAGGAAAGCCAGTGTGCCTCTAAGTCTCTGAGGCACCTCTTCGTCAGTACTGTTTGCTCCACTGCTCTTCAAACAAGGACAATTTGACCTCCAACTATGGTTGATGCTTGAACAACTCAGAGGGGAATGAAGAACCAACTCACTGCCCAGTTGAAAAGCTGCTTGTAACTATACATTTGGCCTTCTGTATCCACAGTCCCCATCTTTGGATTGAAGCACCCACTGATCGTGTAGTCCTATAGTACATATTTATTATGTATGTAAATGTACACAATTCAAATCCATGTTGTTCAATGGTCAACTGTATTTTAGGACCTGGGGACCAGGTATTATATACAAGACCATTTAATTAATACCCAGGCCTCGGTACTAATGGAAATTATGAAAGGCTTAATAGAAATGCTTCAAAATTACAGTATTCATTTTTGTCTTCTCTTCCAAAGAAGGGATTTATTTGGTATATATGAGAGCCCTTTATGGGCTTCCCTGGTGGCTCAGTGGTTAAAAAAAAAAAAAACAAAAAACTGCCTTCCAATGCAAAAGACATGTGTTTGATCCCTGGGTTGGGGAGATCCCCTGGAGAAGGAAATGGCAACCTTCTCCAGTATTCTTGCCTGGGAAAATCCCACAGACAGAGGAGCCTGGTGAACTACAGTCCATGGAGTCTCAAGAGTTGGACATGACTTAGCAACTAAATCAACAATATTAGATCCCTTTTAGATCAGGGCTTCCGTGCTTTGGCACTGTTGACATTTGGGGCTGGTTAATTATTTATAATTATTTTGAAAGGCTGTTCTGTCCATTGCTGGCAATTGAGCCACATCCTCCTCTTCCACCTGCCAGATGCCAGCAGCAAATCCTCAGTCCTGACAGCTAAAAATGTCTCTAACTTTTTTTTTTTTTTTTTTTACCAATTTCCCACTGGCAGGATGTTTTTTGAGGGGGGAGGAAGATTAGTCTTATTTGATAACTACTGACCTATACATTTGGAGATGACCACAGGGATTCACAGAATCAATTTCATTTCTACCTGAGAGGGAACATTTTATCAGTCAATACCACTCAGTAATGGTAGAATGTGTCCTTGAAAGGAGAGAATTCACTCCATGTCTAGGGATATTAGGCAGACACTGAACAATCCTAGTTAGAAATGCAATAAGGAGAAAGGGATGTCAGGTGGGTGTGTTTTTTTTGTTTGTATGTTTGGTTCCATTTTATTCATTAAGTGAAAAAATTCAGAATCATTCATTAGACCATTTAACTCTGTTTACTCAGTAGATATGTGTTTCTGTTCAGTTATTTTGATTATAAAAAGCCAATGAGGCCCAGTTTAACTCTAGATAAGGAATTCATATGTACAGGAAACGGGGGGGGGGGGGGGAATGACATTAAATATCAAGGTACTTTATAGGACTTAATACTCCCACCATGAATATTTCATGCAAAGAGGGGCTCAATAAAGGACAGAAATGGTATGGACCTAACAGAAGCAGAAGGTACTAAGAAGAGGTGTCAAGAATATACAGAAGAACTATCAAAAAAGAGCTTCATGACCCAGATAATCACGATGGTGTGATCACTCACCTAGAGCCAGACATCCTGGAACGCAAAGTCAAATAGGCCTTAGAAAGCATCACTATGAACATGGCTACTGGAGGTGATGGAATTCCAGTGGAGCTATCTCAAATCCTAAAAGATGATGCTGTGAAAGTGCTGCACTCAATATGCCAGCAAATTTGGAAAACTCAGCAGTGGCCACAGGACTGGAAAAGGTCAGTTTTCATTTCAACCCCAAAGAAAGGCAATGCCAAAGAATGCTCAAACTACAGCACAATTGCACTCATTTCACACTCTAGTAAAGTAAAGCTCAAAATTCTCCAAGCCAGGCTTTGGCAGTACATGAACCGTGAACTTCCAGATGTTCAAGCTGGTTTTAGAAAAGGCAGAGGAACCAGGGATCAAATTGCCAACATCTGCTGGATCATGGAAAAAGCAAGAGAGTTCCAGAAAAACATCTATTTCTGCTTTATTGGCTATGCCAAAGCCTTTGACTGTGTGGATCACAATAAACTGTGGAAGATCCTTGAAGAGATGGGAATACCAGAGCACCTGACCTGCCTCTTGAGAAACCTATATGCAGGTCAGGAAGCAACAGTTGGAACTGGACATGGAACAACAGACTGGTTCCAAATAGGAAAAGGAGTACGTCAAGGCTGTATATTGTCACTCTGCTTATTTAACTTCTATGCAGAGTACATCAAGAGAAATGCTGGGCTGGATGAAGCACAAGCTGGAATCAAGATTTTGGGGAGAAATATCAATAACCTCAGATATGCAGATGACACCACCCTTATGGCAGAAGGTGAAGAGGAACTAAAAAGCCTCTTGATGAAAGTGAAAGAGGAGAGTGAAAAAGTTGGCTTAAAGCTCACATTCAGAAAACAAAGATCATGGCATCTGGTCCCATCACTTCATGGGATATAGATGGGGAAACAGTGCAAAGAGTGTCATATTTTATTTTTGGGGCTCCAAAATCACTGCAGGTGGTGATTGCAGCCATGAAATTAAAAGACACTTACTCCTTGGAAGGAAAGTTATGATCAACCTAGACAGCATATTAAAAAGCAGAGACATTACTTTGCCAACAAAGGTTCGTCTAGTTAAGGCTATGGTTTTTCCAGTGGTCATGTATGGATGTGAGAGTTGGACTGTGAAGAAGGCTGAGTGCTGAAGAATTGATGCTTTTAAACTGTGGTGTTGCAGAAGACTCTTGAGAGTCCCATGGACTGCAAGGAGATCCAACCAGTCCATTCTAAAGGAGATCAGCCCTGGGTGTTCATTGGAAGGACTGATACTAAAGCTGAAACTCCAGTACTTTGGCCACCTCATGCAAAGAGTTGACTCATTGGAACAGAGTCTGCTGCTGGGAGGGATTGGGGGCAGGAGGAGAAGGGGACGACAAAGGATGAGATGGCTGCATGGCATCACCAACTCGATGGACATGAGTTTGAGTAAACTCTGGGAGTCGGTGATGGACAGGGAGGCCTGGCGTGCTGCAGTTCATGGGGTTGCAAAGAGTTGGACACGACTGAGAGACTGAACTGAAGTGAACTGAACTGAATACTCCCACCATCACTCTGTCCTTCTGGGGCTCACGGTCAGCCTTTTGATGTCTGTCTGACCTTTGTGCTGTTATCTTCTTTCCATCAGCTGGCTACCTTTGCTTACTTACAATTATTACTTCCTTAAGAGTTGAGTTTGTTCATGACTCATTAAGGCAATTCTAAATTCTTTCTCTAATTAGTAATGTTACGGATTTAGCTCCAAACTGACATTTTTCTTCTTTCAGTAATCCCAAATTCTAGTTTCTGAAAAAATAAAAAAGGAATCTAAAAGGTCAGTTCCTCATGTTGCACTAGATAGGCGCATAGATAATTGCTCTGCGTATGGACTGATGTTTGTATTCATTATTGTGCCTTTGGTTACCTGCAACAGAAAACCCTGATTCAATTAGCTTAAACCACAAGGTAAGTCTGCTTTTAGTTATGAGGTCCTACAGTAGGACTTCTCCTAGGTCCTTTAATTGATGGCCCAAGAATCTGGGTTCTTTATTTCAGTCTTCTTGGCTCTCTTCAGATGCTAGGTCTGTTCTAAGGCTGACTCCCCTCTCATGATCTTTGTAGTAGCCGAGTCTAAGCATCTCAACCAAACATCGCAACATCCTGTACAGGAAGACACTTACTAAGTTTTGCTTTTTAAGAATGAGGAAATTTTCCCAGAAGTTCATCAGGAGAATTTCCCACATCAGCTTCACATTTCATTTACTGGAACTATGACACATGCCATGTCTAAAACAAATGCTACCAAAGGGAACGAGATTACTAAGATGGGTTTAGGTTTTCCTTCTGAGCAGGAGATGAAGTCAACTTTCCTAAATGACCGGTACTTGTACAAACACCAGATTGTGTTATCAAGAAGGGGATGGATTTAGATGTTGGTGGTAATGGTATTTGATTCAGTTGACTTTGGATTGAGTGGCCACTTGTCCTTTTGCTATGACCAAGGCCAAGTAGGATGTCATGCGGGCACATTCTGGCTGTCTAGCTAACCTATGGATGTGTCTACTCTTAGGTCTGGTACTCACTATAAATCCAGTAAATTGTGGTCAAGAGACCACATGGTAGAAAATGTACATTTCTCTGTGACAGCAACTGTAAATGGAGCATTTTTCTTCAGATGGGGTTTAAGGAGTTGTTAGAACCATGATCCTGTGCCTTTCTCACCCATTCACCTTCTATATGTCATCTTCCTCACTTTTTCAATTCTTCGTTTATTAAGCCTCTGTTGAGTGCCTACTGTGTGCCAAGCACTTTGGACACAGGAATGAATTAGACATAAGGTAGGAAGAAAGGAATCCATGGTATTGGTGTGGATACAGAAATATACAGGGAGATTAATAAAGGCACCTTAGGGTACGAGTATAGAAGTATGTCAAAGCACACATACAAAATTAAAGAGGGCCAATTTTATAGAGAAAAGGAGCCTAAGTAGTGGAGCAGGAGGAAGGCAAAGGCACCTAGACTCCTTAATTGAAAGAAGTCTTCTTTTTTGTGCCCACAACACACAGCTTGTGGGATCTTAGTTCCCAGAACAGGGGTCAAATCTGGGGCCTCTGCAGTGAGAATGTGGAGCCCCACTGGACTGACAGGGAATTCCTTAGGAACTCTTAATGGAGGTTGCAATGATTAATAATAGCTTAATGAAGCTAACTACTCCAAAGATGTGAAATTTTAGCTAAGAGTTTACGCTACCAAGAAATGGCCAAACAATGGAATTCCTGGAAGAAGTAACAAATTGGTTTATGAAAGTCTTTCTCTTTGCTTCAGCATTCAGTCTTTAATAATGCTAAATGTACTAATAGAATTATTTTGCATTCTGATACTGCCTCATCATGAACTTTGATATCTGTTAGCAAAATTCATCTTTGAGTTAACCTTATGAGTCTAACAGCAGAACTCTATTCCTATTTAAGATGGTTCTAGAAATAAGATTAAGCCCCATCTAAAGTGTATTCAAGGAGACATAGCACAAATAAACACAAGAACATTGACTTGAACTCAAGAACTTTGGTTTCTATACCCACGCTTTGTTCTATACCATATGCTGCTTAAAACCTTGTGTTTCTTGCTTGATAGAAACAAAGTCAGAGGTTATTAAATGGAACTAATTATGATACTCAAAGCCTGTCCAAGTTAGTATCAATATTTTAAAAGTATGATGACTATAAAGTCAATGCAAATTGACTTCTTTTAGAAACACACACATTGGGTCAAACTAAGCTAAGTGTTCCAGGTAGAAATCACCAGGGTCCTGCTACACACAATAGATAAAAATAATCTATAACTAGCATGTCATATCTGTATGTATAAATTGTGTCTTAAAGATATTGGGAGAAAGTTTGCTCTCTTAAAGAGGTTAAATATTGCTGCCTGCCATCCTGTTTACACTGCTAATTTGCTTTTCAAATCCTTTTAGCCAGATAAAGCAAAGGTAAACTTCAGAATAGGCCCTGTACAAATTATCACCAATTCTAAATTAATGAGCTTTTTGCTTTATCTGAGTTGCAGAAAGACTAAACAAATGTGCTGGAATCGTATGTTTTCTTTCCATCTGAGGGTTATATTCCCCTTTTAGCACTGTTTCCTCTCTTGGGGAATTCAAGGGGTCCACAGGTTTAAAGAAATCCAGTGTTTCTGCTTGAAATGGACAGCCAGTCCCACCCTCTGACTTCCTTTCTTCTACCTCCTGACTTTCTTTGTCTCACCCAGTAGGTGACTAGGCCTCACTTACTGATTTAATCTAATTTTTCCATTTCCAAATTCACATTAGACAGCATCAAGTACTAATTTAATTGTGTGCAAAGTCTTCTCTTCTCTATAACCGTGTGTGGGGAGGAAAAGTTCTCAGTGGGAGTGCTGCCCTACATAGTTTTACTAAAATAACAATGGTTTATTGTGTCCCACGGTCCATCATCTGGCCTGGTTGAGGCCAACTAAATCCCATTTGTATACTGTTCTTTATTCTCATTTGTGCTTGGAAGTTAGACCCACTCTTCCCAGTTTAGGAAATTTGTAATGAGAACATTGGATCCAGACAGATCCTGCTTTGATCCCTGCTCTGCACCCTCAGGCATGTGACTCCCCCTCATTAGATTCAATTTCCCCACATGTAAAGTGAGAGTATTTAATGTGATTAGGATTACACAAAATATTCAACAAATATTTCACAAAATATTCAACATGTTTTACTTCCACCTCACTAAATTTTTGTCAGAGTAGTATTCTTTAATTGCCCACATCATCACAACTACTCAAATATTGTTTGGGCATTTCTCAGAGCATTTTAGAAAGCATCAGGAGAGGTGATTATCTGCTAAACCCTCAGCCACAAGCACAGAACCCAATTTATGGTATTCTTTTGCAAAATATCTGATGGTATCCACAGTATAGAAAGTGAACATCGGTTTTGTGGCCAAAAGCAGAATAAGCCCTTCTACTTCGAAGCATTTGCCAGGAGAACAAAAATTAATTTTTGAAATTTATTCTTACCTTCCACCATGACCATACTGAATGTATATATTCATGACCCACATGTTTCTCCTGCCACAAAAATTTATTTTTTTTTAACACTTACCATTTCACCTGTATTATATAGGAGATGACTTTAAAGCATGAGTAAACCTATAAATAAGCTTGAATTATTTCTCTCTCCAAAGAAAACAAAAATAACACAGACTGACAAAAGAGCAACAAGTTACAAGCAGGTGCATTTTGTAAACCCTATCTGCTCTCTCCTGTTTAGAATATTTTTCTCCAACAGCAGTAATAACCAAACAAGCAAATACCAAAACAATAATAATTATAAAATCCAATCAAACAAAGCAAATTCTTTTTGTTTTAATTTTTATTTTATTGCAGTACAGTCGATTTACAATGTTGTGTTTCTTTCAGGTATACAGCGGAACGATTCAGTTCTACATAGACATATTTTTATTCCAAAAGCAAATTCTTAAAACCAATCAAATACCCAACCAACCACCAGCAACACCACCAGAAAACACACCGTTTTGATCACCACCTACTGCAAAGGACGTCTAACTCCATAGCCCTGGGGCAGCTTGCTCTCTTCAGGGGCTCCGGTCTTGTGTGCTTGTGCTAAGTTCCTTGAGTCTTGTCCAACTCTTTGCAAACCTCTGGACTGTAGCCTGCCAGGCTCCTTTGTCCATGGGATTCTCCAGGCAAAAATACTGGAGTGGGTTGCCAGGTCCTCCTCCAAGGGATCTTCCCAACTTTTGTGCTTGGTGCCTCTCAAATATTTCTACCTGAATATCCCACAAGTACTCCTAACCAAAATGCTCAATATTTAATAATTTCTATTCAAATCTCCTCCATTATTCATGTTGACTTATCTCAATGAGTGACTAAAGCAAGACAAAAATGTAGGGAATTATTCTTGACTCCTCTTTCTGATGTACCTTTCACAAAGATTCATTTCCCAAGTCTTTATACTCCTAACACCTAACATTCGCAAACGCTTTTATTTTTCTTCCATCTCTGGTGTATATGTTACCACTATTATCTTTGCAATTGACTTCTTAATAGTGCCATTCTTTGTTGATCAATGAGTTCTCCATTTGGCAGCTTCAAATGGGAATGGCATTTTGTTGCTTCTCTGTTTAAAACATCAGTGGTTCCAATTGCCCTCTAGATTAAATCCAACTCATTTACATGGCTTTCAGGTCTCAATGAAATCAGACCCTGATTTTTCAACAATGAACCCTGATGAAGTTTTGCAATCACTTTTACTCTGCTCACTGCCCTCCTCCTAATCTTTAATTCAGTGTTCTCAAACCTGACTATACCTTAAGATCACCTGGAATTGTGAAATCTAAAAAAAAAAAAAAAAAAAAAATAGTACAAAGAATCTGTATACAAAATAGAAGCAAAGTTTTGGATATAGAACACAAACTTATAGTTATCAGGGGATAAGAAGGGGAAAGATAAATTGGAAGATTGGGATTGACACAAACACACTACTATATGTAAAAAAGTAACCAATAAGGAAACGCTCTCTACAGTCAGCAAAAGCAAGACCAGGAACTGACTGTGACTCAGATCATGAACTCCTTCTTGCAAAATTCAGAGCTAAATTGAAGAAAGTAGGGAAAACCACTAGATCATTCAGGTATGACCTAAATCAAATCCCTTAAAACTATATAGTGGAAGTGACAAATAGATTCAAGGGATTAGATCTCATAGACTGCCTGAAGAACTATGGATGGAAGTTAGTGACATTGTATAGGAGGTGGTGATCAAAACCATCCCCAAGAAGAACAAATGCAAAAAGGAAAAGTGGTTGTCTGAGGGGGCCTTATGAATAGCTGAGAGAAGAAGAGAAGCAAAGGCAAAGGAGAAAAGGAAAGATATATCCATCTGAATGTAGAATTCCAAAGAATAGCTAGGAGAGATAAGAAAGCCTTCCTCAGTGATCAATGTAAAGAAACAGAGGAATGTAATAGAATGGGAGAGACCAGAGATCTCTTCAGGAAAATTAGAGATACCAAGGGAACATTTCATGCAAAGATGGGCTCAATAAAGGACAGAAATGGTATGGATCTAACAGAAGCAGAAGATATTAAGAAGAGGTGGCAAGAATACACAGAAGAACTGTACAGAAAAGATCTTCATGACCCAGATAATCATGATAGTGTGATCACTCACCTAGAGCCAGACATCCTGGAATGCAAAGTCAAGTGAGCCTTAGAAAGCATCACTATGAACAAAGCTAGTGAAGATGATGGAATTCCAGTTGAGCTATCTCAAATCCTAAAAGATGATGCTATGAAAGTGCTGCACTCAATATGCCAGCAAATTTGGAAAACTCAGCAGTGGCCACAGGACTGGAAAAGATAAATTTTTGTTTCAATCCCAAAGAAAGGCAATGCCAAAGAATGTTAAAACTACCACATGATTGCACTCATCTCACACGCTAGTAAAGTAATGCTCAAAAGTCTCCAAGCCAGGCTTCAATAGTACATGATATGAGGACTTCCAGATGTTCAAGCTGGATTTAGAAAAGACAGAGGAACAAGAGACCAAATTGCCAACATCCACTGGGTCATAGGAAAAGCAAGAGATTTCCAGAAAAACTTCTGTTTCACTGACTACACTAAAGCCTGTGACTGTGTGGGTCATAGAAAACTGTGGAAAATTCTTAAATTTTCCAGACCACCTTACCTGTCTCCTTAGAAATCTGTATGCAGGTCAAGAAGCAACAGTTAAAACTGGATATGGAACAACAGACTGCTTCCAAATTGGGAAAGGGGTACATCAAGACTGTATACTGTCACCTTGCTTAGTTAACTTATACACAGAGTACATCATGCAAAATGCCAGACTGTATGAAGCACAATCTGGAATCAAGATTGCTGGGAGAATTATCAATAATCTCAGATATGCAGATAACACCACCCTAATGGCAGAAAGCAAAGAGGAACTAAAGAGTCAGTTGATGAAAGTGAAAGAGGAGGGTGAAAAAGCTGGCTTAAAACTCAGCATTCAAAAAGCTAAGAACATGGCATTTGGTCCCATCACTTCATGGCAAATAGATGGGGAACAATGGAAATAGTGAGAGACTTTATTTTCTTGGGCTCCAAAATCACTATAGATGGTGACTGTAGCCATGAAATGAAAAGACACTTGCTCCTTGAAAGCAAAGCTATGACTAACCTAGATAGCACATTAAAAAACAGAGACATTACTTTGCTGACAAAGATCCATCTAGTCAAAGCTATGGTTTTTCCAGTAGTCATGTACGGATGTGAGTTGGACTATAAAGAAAGCTGAGGGCCAAGGAATTGATGCTTTTGAACTGTGGTGTTGGAGAAGACTCTTGAGAGTCCCTTGGACTGCAAGGAGATTCAACCAGTCAATGCTAAAGGAAATCAACCCTGAATATTCATTGGAAGGACTGATGCTGAAGCAGAAACTCCAATAATTTGGTCATCTTCGGTGAAGAGCTGACTTATTGGAAAACATCAGGGGATGTTGGAAAGATTGAAGGCAGGAGGAGAAGGGGATGACAGAGAATGAAATGGTTGGATGGCATCACTGACTCGGTGTACATGAGTTTGAGTAAGCTCTGGGAGTTGGTCATGGACAGGGAAGCCTGGCGTGCTGCAGTCCATGGGGTCGCAAAGAGTCAGACACGACTGAGAGACTGAAATGACTGAAATAATAAGGACATACTGTATAGCACAGGTAACTCTACTCAACACACTTCTCGCCTAAATGGGGAAACAATCTAGAAAAGAGTGGATATATGTAAACCAGATTTACTGTACTGTACACTGGAATGCAACATATTGTAAATAAATTATACTCCAATAATTTTTTTAGAAAGTAGACAAATTCATCATTATACTTAAAGATATTAATACTCATCTCTGTAATTAATGGAAGTAGTTGACAAAAAACAAGAGGAGATACAAAAGATTTGAACAAAACTATTAGCCAACTTGACTTAACTGGCTTTTATAGTACACCGCTCAACAACAAAATAGTAAACATTCAAGTGCAAATTTTTTTCACCTACATAGAACATATTTTAGGCCATGAAACAAGTATCAATAAATTTTGAAAGACTCAATGCATACAAAGCATTGCCTTGACCAAGGTAGAATTAAATTAGAATTATCTCCAGAAAACCCAAAAACTTTGGGAAATAAATAACTCATTTCTAAGTGACCATAGGACAAATAGAAAATTAAAACTTAAATTGGAAAAAAATAAAGTAATAAAAACAACATATCAAAATATGTGAGTTACTGTCAATGCAGTTCTTTATGGGAAACTTAAAGCATTAATATCTTTATTAGGAAAGAAGAAAGATCACAATACAATGACATCATGTCCACTTTTAAAAACTAGAAAAAGAAGAATAGACTAAATCTAAAGTAAGCTAGAGAAGGGACACATTAAAAATTAGTGCAGCAATCAATAATGTAGAAAATAGAAAAATAATAGAGATAAATCATTGAACCCGATATCTGATTCTATTACAATATCAATACAATTAACAACTAGTAAGTCTAATTGGAAGCCTTTAGGGAAGCCTGGTAAAAAATCTGCCAGCAATGTGGGAGGCCTGGGTTCGATCCCTGGGTTGGGAAGATCCCCTGGAGAAGGGACAGGATACCCACTCCAATATTCTGACCTGGAGAATTCCATTGACTGTGCAGTCCATGTAGTCACAGAGTCAGACATGGCTGAGTGGCTTTCACTTCCAAACTTTTAAGACTAATTGAGAGAGATTGAGAGACAGATGGAGACAGAGAGACCATGAGATACTGAGAGAGAGAGGGAACACACATTATCATCTGTGAGTCAGAGAATTGACCTCATTACACATTCTACAAATTTTAAAAGGTTAATCAGGAAATATAACAACTTGATGCTAAAAATTTCAACAATTAAATGAAATGGAAAAAAATCCCTGAAAGACAGAAAATTCCAAAGTTCATTCAATAAGAAACAGCTAAAGTAAATAATCTCTATCTATTAAATAAATTGACTTTGTATTTAAATATCCCACAGGGAAAATCCCAGTTTTCAATGCCTTCACTGATAATGCTACCAAACATTTATGGGAACAATATTCCATTCTACTTGACCTCTTCCAGAAAATTGTAGAGGAGGGACTATTGCCCAACACATTCTATGAGCCAAACAGTATTCTTATCCAAAAATAACAAAAAAAGTATGTTACAAATAAAAGGAAAACATATTCCAGTATCTTTTATGAATATAAATACAAAATTCTAAGTAAACTTTTAGTAAATCAAAAAAAGAATATGTGACATAGATAATGCACAATATTCAGGTGAGATTTATCCCAGGAATGCAAGGTTAGTTTAACATTTGAAAGTAAACTAATACAAATCTTCATATTAACAGACTAAATGTGATGTACTTAGGAATGAATCTGACAAAGACCTGTATGCTGCCAATTCCACAGCATTACTGAGAAAATTAAAAAAGAACTAAATAAATACAGAAGTATATTGTTTTGTGGGTCAAACACTCAATGTTATTAAAATGTCAATGCTCCCAAACTGATCAGTAGACTCAATGAAATCCTAATAAAACATATTAATGCAAAAATATTTTATAAAAATGTGTTTAAGTTTATATAAAATTGGCAAAGAGGAATTAATTTACTTTGTCATAAACATTCAGCTTATGGTTTGGCATTTAAAAGATGCTTTCTTAGTAATTTAATATTTCAATGACAAACATTGAAAGCAATGTTAACACTGAAGGCAGATTTAGATTCATTAAAAGGCATAACTTTAGACTGTCACAGTTGTTGATGACCTCTTAGACTTCTTTGAGGTGTTCAAGTTCATATCAGAGGAGACAAGTAATGTAAAATATTAACAATGCAATCTAGATATCTGATGGTACACTGGTGTTTAACTAAAAACCCTTTAAATTTGCTACATTTTATCTTGCTGCTGCTGCTGCTGCTGCTAAGTCACTTCAGTCATGTCCAACTCTGTGCGACCCATAGACTGCAGCTCACCAGGCTCTCCCGTCCCTGGGATTCTCCAGGCAAGAACACTGGAGTGGGTTGCCATTTCCTTCTCCAGTGCATGAAAGTGAAAAGTGAAAGTGAAGTCGCTCAGTCGTGTCCGACTCCTAGCGACCCCATGGACTGCAGCCTACCAGGCTCCTCCATCCACAGGACCCTCTAGGCAAGAGTACTGGAGTGGGGTGCCATTGCCTTCTATTCTTAATTTGGTATTTGTATTAGGGTTATCTGGAAGAACAGAGTAAATAGGATAGATAGATGATAAGGAATTTGCTCATGCAGTTATGGAGGCCAACTAAGTCCTAAGATGTGCAGAGTAAGTCAGCAGGTTTGAGACCCAGAACAGAAAATGATTTAGATCCAATCTGGTCTCAAGGCCTAAAATCAGGTAAGCCAGTAGCATAGTTTTAATCAGTAGGGGAGCAAGCTTGAGACTCAGGAAGAGACAATGTTTCAGTTTGAATCTGAAGACAAAAAAATCAGATGTCCTAGTTCAAAGAATATCAAGCAGGAAAACAGCTGGTATCCCAGTTTAAAAACTATTAAAAAAGAAGTATTCTCTCTTATCAAGGAGGGTCAGCCTTTTTGTTTTATTCAGGCTTTCAACTAATTGATGAGACCCACCCACATTAGGGAGAGCAATTTTATCTGCTATTGGTCAGTCATGTCCGAATCTTTGTAACCCCACAGATGGCAGCACACCAGGCTTCCCTATCCTTCACATCGCCCAGAGCTTTCTCAAACTCATGTCCGCTGAGTCAGTGATGCCATCCAACCATCTCATCCTCTGTTATTCCCTTCTCCTCTTGCCCTCAATCTTTCCTAGTATCAAGGTATTTTCCCATGAGTTGGCTCTTCACATCAGGTGGCCAAAGTACTGGAGCTTCAGCTTCAGCATCAATCCATCCAATGAATATTCAGGGTTGATTTCCTTTAGGATTGACTGGTTTGATCTCCTTGCTGTCCAAGGGATTCTCAAGAGTCTTCTCCAGCACCACAATTTAAAAACATCAGTTCTTCAGTGCTTAGCCTTTTCTATGGTTCAACTCTCACATTTGTACGTGACTACTGGAAAAAAAAAAAACAACATAGCTTTGACTACACAGACCTTTGTTGGCAAAATGATTTCTCTACTTTTTAATATGCTATCTATGTTTGTCATAGCTTTTCTTTTAAGGAGCAAGTGTCTTTGAATTTTGTGGCTGAAGTTACCATCTGCAGTGATTTGGAGTCTAAGAAGATAAAATCTGCCACTGTTTTCAATTTTTCACCATCTATTTGCCATGAAGTGATGGGACTGGATACAATGACCTTAATTTTTTGAATGTTGAGTTTTAAGCTAGCTTTTCCAGTCTCTTCTTTCACCTTCATCAGAAGGCTCTTTAGTTCCTCTTCACTTCATGCCATCAGAGTGGTATCATCTGCATATATGAGGTTGATATTTCTCCCAGCAGTCTTGATTCCAGCTTGTTATTCATCCATCCTAGCATTTTACACTGGAGTGAGTAGCCTATCCCTTCTTCAGCAGATCTTTCCAACCCAGGAATCAAACGGGGGTCTCCTGCATTACAGGCGGATTCTTTACCAACTGAGCTATGAGGGAAACCCCATGGTGTGCTCTACATATAAGTTAAATAAGCAAGTTGACAGTATACACCCTTGATGTACTCCTTTCCCAATTTTGAACCAGTTTGTTGTTTCATGTCTGGTTCTGCTGCTTCTTGACCTTCATACAGCTTTCTCAGGAGACAGGTAAGGTGGTCTGGTGTTTCCATCTATAAGAATTTTCCACAGTTTGCTGTGATTCACACAGTGATAGACTTCAGCATAGTCAATGAAGCAGAAGTATATATATATATATATATATTTTTTTTTTTTTAATTCCCTTGTTTTTTCTATGATCCAAAGAGGTTACCAATTCCATCTCTGGTTCTGCAATCTGCTTTGCTCAGATTTAAATGTTAATATTATCCAAAAATGCCCTCAGACTAATGTTTAAGAAAATATCTGGGCACCCTGTGGCCCAGTCAAGTTGACCATGAAATTAGTTGTTATAGGACTATCAGAGACCACCATAATAATATCAGGATTTTCTTAAGATGCCGTATTTGAGCAGAAGCCTGAATGTGCTGAAGAAATGAGCCATAAGACTCATGGAAAGGGTTTCCATTCAGTTGGAAAGGCAACAGTGTTTTCAGAGAATCCTAAATATGTTTTAGGAATAGCAAGAAAACTAGAGTAACTTGTATGGGAATGAGTATTGGCAATTGCTCTAAAAGAAGTCAGAGGTACAGCCAGGGATCAGGTTGTGAATTTCCTTGTAGACACCAAAAACACATAGATTATATTCTAATTCTGAAAAGTCAGCACTAGAAGAATATGTGCAGAGAAGTTACATGAAGGGATAAGAATGAAAGCATGGGGCTACCTTGAGAGCCTGTTTATATAATCAGTTTCATGTACTTGAATGGAGAGTACAGAATAAGCCCTGTTAGGTTTCAATAAGTTTCCCTGTTTGAAGGAGGCTTACCATGTGGACAGACTAGCATCCCATGTACAACATCCTTCAGGTTTCTTCACTGAAACATGTCAACAAGCATGTCAAGCATGTCAGGGTCATGGACTATCCTGATTTCAAAGAACAGATGCTGACTACCTTCAGGATTTCTTTTGCAACATCAGAAGCTGTAGGCTCAGACTCAAAACATGTGAACCACCACAAGTCAACTTTGATTTAGAGCAAAGGAGCTGGCATTGCTTGAAGGTGAGGTCACTGGAATCAGAGCCTTGATGAAGTTTCTCAGAAAGAAAACATTGCGCTGTGTTTGTGTCTCCCTCACATTCCTCCTTCCCTCTTGCCCTGCTTCCCACCACATGTGGGTTGGCTGTTCCCAAAGTCCCAGGGATTGAAGGAAACTCATTGAGTTTGGAGCATATCAAAGCATCTATGCAAAACTAGGCAGAAGTCCCCTTAACCTGGGCACAGTTTTCCAAGGAAAACTAGTTGATGTTTAAAGATTGAAGGCAAAAGGAGAAGAGGGCAGTAGAGGATAAGATGGTTAGATAGCATCAGTGACTCAATGGACATGAATCTGAGCAAACTCTGGGAGATACTGAAGAACAAGGAAGCCTGGTGTGCTGCAGTCCATGGGGTCACAGAGTTGGACATGATTTAGCGACTGAACAGCAACAACAATGGAAGAAAGAGAGGGGGAGAGACTTCAGTCTGTTACAGAAAACAACACTTGGGGTGTACTCA
The DNA here is from genome assembly GCF_029378745.1 of Bos indicus. NCBI lineage: Eukaryota > Metazoa > Chordata > Mammalia > Artiodactyla > Bovidae > Bos > Bos indicus. The sequence goes on along the minus strand of NC_091767.1, from coordinate 104,788,802 downwards.
TGGAATTCACTAGATAATAAGGACGCTAATTCTCCAGCTGTGAGTCAGAGTCTGGCTGACGTAAAGTGATGGAGAGAAAGCCTCCTGGAGGTTTATACACAGGGAGATTTTCCAGGACTCTTTGTCTTATCAGCAAAGGACTGGAGGCTCAGGACACCTGCATTTCAGGATCCAGAGAAGTTATGTAAGCCTGAGATGATCACTTTATTCCTTTGGCTTCAGTTTTATCTTCTGTAAAATAGAGGTAGCAATATTGGTACCTCTGTAGGGTTAATCCATTCCTGCCTGACTCTCTGAGACCCCATGGATAATAGCCCATCAGGCTCCTCTGTCCATGGAGATTATCCAGCCAAGAATACTGGAGTGGGTTGCAATGACCCCCTATTAAGAAGGGGCGGCTGTGTGGGTGCAGGAGGGCCAAGAGGAGCTATTCCATGTCCAAGATCAGGAGGGGCGGCCGTGAGGAGATACACCTCGTACAAGGTAAGGAGCAGCAGCTGTGCTTTGCTGGAGCAGCCGAGAAGAGATACCCCAGGTAAGAGAAACCCAAGTAAGATGGTAGGTGTTGCAAGAGGGCATCAGAGGGCAGACACACTGAAACCATAATCACAGAAACCTAGCCAATCTGATCACACAGACCATAGCCTTGTCTAACTCAATGAAACTAAGCCATGCCATGTGAGCCCACCCAAGATGGGAGGGTCATGGTGGAGAGGTCTGACAGATTGTGGTCCACTGGAGAAGGGAATGGCAAACCACTTCAGCATTCTTGCCTTGAGAACCCTATGAACAGTATGAAAAGGCAAAATGATAGGATACTGAAAGGGGAACTCCCCAGGTTGGTAGGTGCCCAATATGCCACTGGAGATCAGGGGAGTAATAACTCCAGAAAGAATGAAGGGATGGACCCAAAGCAAAAACAATACCCAGCTGTGGATGTGACTGGTGATAGAAGCAAGGTCCGCTGCTGTAAAGAGCAATATTGCATAGGAAACTGGAATGTCAGGTCCATGAATCAAGGCAAATTGGAAGTGGTCAAACAAGAGATGGCAAGAGTGAATGTTGACATTCTAGGAATCAGCGAACTGAAATGGACTGGAATGGGTGAATTTAACTCAGATGACCATTATATCTACTACTGTGGGCAGGAATCCCTTAGAAGAAATGGAGCAGCCATCATGGTCAACAAAAGAGTCTGAAATGCAGTACTTGGATGCAATCTCAAAAACGACAGAATGATCTCTGTTCATTTCCAAGGCAAACCAATCAATATCACGGTAATCCAAGCCTATGCCCCAACCTGTAATGGTGAAGGAGCTGAAGGTGAATGGTTCTATGAAGACCTACAAGACCTTTTAAAACTAACACCCAAAATAGATGTCCTTTTCATTATAGGGGACTGGAATGCAGAAGTAGGAAGTCAAGAAACACCTGGAGTAACAGGCAAATTTGGCCTTGGAGTAAGGAATGAAGCAGGGCAAAGGCTAATAGAGTTTTGTCAAGAGAACGCATTGGTCATAGCAAACACTCTCTTCCAACAACACAAGAGAAGACTACACATGGACATCACCAGATGGTCAACACCGAAATCAGCTTGATTATATTCTTTTCAGCCAAAGATGGAGAAGCTCTATACAGTCAGCAAAAGCAAGACCAGGAGCTGACTGTGGCTCAGATCATGAACTCCTTATTGCCAAATTCAGACTTAAATTGAAGAAAGTGGGGAAAACCACTAGACCATTCAGGTGTGACCTAAATCAAATCCCTTATGATTATACAGTGGAAGTGAGAAATAGACTTAAGGGGCTAGATCTGACAGAGTGCCTGATGAACTATGGATGGAGGTTCATGACATTGTACAGGAGACAGGGATTAAGACCATCCCCATGGAAAAGAAATGCAAAAAAGCAAAATGGCTGTCTGGGGAGGCCTTACAAATAGCTGTGTAAAGAAGAGAAGTGAAAAGCAAAGGAGAAAGGGAAAGATATAAGCATCTGAATGCAGAGTTCCAAAGAACAGCAAGGAGAGATAAGAAAGCCTTCTTCAGCGATCAATGCAAAGAAATAGAGGGAAACAACAGAATGAGAAAAACTAGGGATCTCTTTAAGAAAATCAGAGATACCAAGGGAACATTTCATGCAAAGATGGGCTCAAAAAAGGACAGAAATGGTATGGACCTAACAGAAGCAGAAGATATTAAGAAGAGGTGGCAAGAATACATAGAAGAACTATACAAAAAAGAGCTTCATGACCCAGATAATCATGATGGTGTGATCACTCACCTAGAGCCAGACATTCTGGAATGCAAAGTCAAGTGGGCCTTAGAAAGCATCACTACGAACAAAGCTAGGGGAGGTGATGGAATTCCAGTGGAGCTCTTTCAAATCCTAAAAGATGATGCTGTGAAAGTGATGCACTCAATATGCCAGCAAATTTGGACAACTCAGCAGTGGCCACAGGACTGGAAAAGGTCAGTTTTCATTTCAACCCCAAAGAAAGGCAATGCCAAAGAATGCTCAGACTACCACATAATTGCACTCATCTCACATGCTAGTAAAGTAATGCTCAAAATTCTCCAAGCCAGGCTTCAGCAGTACATGAACAATGAATTTCCAGATGTTCAAGCTGGTTTTAGAAAAGGCAGAGGAACCAGGGATCAAATTGCCAACATCTGCTGGATCATGGAAAAAGCAAGAGAGTTCCAGAAAAACATCTATTTCTGCTTTATTGACTATGCCAAAGCCTTTGACTGTGTGGATCACAAGAAATTGTGGAAAATTCTGAAAGAGATGGGAATACCAGACCACCTGATCTGCCTCTTTAGAAATTTGTATGCAGGTCAGGAAGCAACAGTTAGAACAGAACATGGAACAACAGACTAGTTCCAAATAGGAAAAGGAGTACGTCAAGGCTGTATATTGTCACCCTGCTTATTTAACTTATACACAGAGTACATCATGAGAAACGCTGGGCTGGATGAAGCACAAGCTGGAATCAAGATTGCCGGGAGAAATATCAATAACCTCAGATATGCAGATGACACCACCCTTATGGCAGAAAGTGAAGAGGAACTAAAGAGCCTTTTGATGAAAGTGAAAGTGGAGAGTGAAAAAGTTGGCTTAAAGCTCAACATTCAGAAAACGAAGATCATGGCATCCAGTCCCATCACTTCATGGGAAATAGATGGGGAAACAGTGGAAACAGTGTCAGACTTTATTTTTCCAGGCTCCAAAATCACTGCAGATGGTAATTGTAGCCATGAAATTAAAAGACACTTACTCCTAGGAAGGAAAGTTATGACCAACCTAGATAGCATATTAAAAAGCAGAGACATTACTTTGTCAACAAAGGTCTGTCTAGTGAAGGCTATGCTTTTTCCAGTGGTCATGTACGGATGTGAGAGTTGACTGTAAAGAAAGCCGAGTGCCGAAGAATTGATGCTTTTGCACTGTGGTGTTGGAGAAGACTCTTGAGAGTCCCTTGGACTGCAAGGAGATCCAACCAGTCCATCCTAAAGGAGATCAGTCCTGGGTGTTCTTTGGAAGGACTGATGCTGAAGCTGAAACTCCAACACTTTGGCCACCTCATGCGAAAAGATGACTCATTTGAAAAGACTCTGATGCTGGGAAAGATTGAAGGCAGGAAGAGAAGGGGATGACAGAGGATGAGATGGTTGGATGGCATCACCAACTCAATGGACATGGGTTTGGTTGAGCTCTGGGAGTTGGTGATAGACAGGGAGGCCTCACATGCTGCTGTTCATGGGGGCATAAAGAATGGGACACAACTGAGAGACTGAACTGAAGTGAAGAGTACATGCTATAGTAACTTAGGTATAAAAGAAAGTATGGCTTATTTTGGATTCATGAGCTCTTTGTCCCATGACAAACAGCTCACATAGAAATGTGAGGCCACACAGTGACCTTCAGGGAGCTCACAGTTGGCTAAGTAGTTTCAGAGTCTCTCAAAGTGAAAAAAAAAACTGAAGTCACTCAGTCATGTCTGACTCTTTGCGACCCCATGGACTATACATACAGTCCATGGGATTCTCCAGGCCAGAGTACTGGAATGGGTAACCCATTCCCTTCTCCAGGGGATCTTCCCAACCCAGGGATCAGACCCAAGTCTCCTGCATTGCAGACTCTTTACTGTCAGAGCCACTAGGGAAGCTCAAGAATACTGGAGTGGGTTGCTATTCCCTTCTCCAGAGCATCTTCCTGGAATCGACCCAGGAATTGAACTGGGGTCCCTCCATTGAGAGTGGATTCTTTACCAGCTGAGCTACCAAGGAAGCCAGGACCTTCACAATCTTTCCTATGTCCCTCCAGAAGCTAAACATAGTCTTTTTTTTTTTTTTTCTATCAAATCTCAGTTTGGAAGGTAGCTGAGTCCTCGTAGAGCCTCATAGAACTCCACATGGGAGGATGTGTGGAAAGCGGCTTCTCAAAACATTCCCAAATCCCAGGGAAACATCTTCTTTAATTGAGAGGGGAAGATTGAATCAGTCACATCTGAAGGAGATCAGTTCCTGGAATATATTCATACTTATGTTGCTAGTAGGGCCAGCTCCATGGATGTGGGACCAGTACAGTCACAAAGACCTTATACTCAGAAGGGTCCCACAATCTAGGTTTAATGCTCCCCAGCCACTGCCTTGAAATCCTTAATTTTTTGTTCAGACTTGTATGGTCTAAGGGAAGTCTGATGGGAAAATGGACCATACAGCAGAGGTTTGGAGTCAGAGCTCCAAGCCGACCTCCCCATCCCAGCCTCACCCTCTGCCTCCTTCATCCAGAATGATGACCAGATCGTGGTGGGCAGGGTAAGGCCCTTCAGCCACTGTTGCTCTCTACCTCGTGGGGGTCCCGAGTGCAGGATGCCAGGGGGTTGAGCACACATGCTCTGTGGTGACTGCGAGGGGTGTGGTAGCAACATTCCCCGCCCCAGGTAGGCAGGGACTCAGCCCATTCTCCAGGTGAGTCAGTGCTGTTAGTGCTAGTCACTCAATCGTGTCTGACTCTTTGCAACCACATGGACTGTAGTCCACCAGGCTCCTCTGTCCATGGAATTTTCCAGGCAAGAATATTGGAGTGGGTTGCCATTCCCTTCCCCAGGGAATCTTCCTTACCCAGGGGTCAAACCTGGGTCTCCTGCATTGTAGGCAGATTCTCTACTGTCTCAGCCACCAGGTAAGTAGGTGGTGGGGGTGAACTTTTCACCCACCCATGATCCAGGTACCAAGTGTGACTCAGTGTGAAGGCCGCAATTCTCTGATGGTCGTGCACCCCTAGTGGTTGGGGCAGAGGCCCCTGGGTAGGAAGATTGCATCTCAGCTTCCAGTCAGGGCACACTACATCAGCCTGGAGCATCTCACCAAGAGCCAGGTGAGTGCACACAAGTGTGTGATGGGGCCCAGGGCACCCAGGAAGGTCTGCCCTCACACGATGAGTGTCCTCCTTCCAGAGGGAGTGCAGCATTCATTAGTAGACATAAAGCATTCTGATAGCTCGAGAGACTGTGGAAGGAAGGAAGCAATTGTATTTTAGTACCTAATGGCATTTTTGTCCTGATTTTGAACAAGAAGCCTCATGAATTACACAGCCATGCCTGGTTGCATGCATCATTTGGTGACTGTGCAGATAATCTCTGTGTTCCAGCCCCTAGCCTTTCTCTGCAGAAGAAGGCAGGCAGGCCGTTTTTCAAAGGCAGGGACAGGGTCCAGAAGAGCAGTGGCTGAGTGCTTGGTGGTTGGGGTTGGAGAAGCTGAGCTGAAAGCCTGGAAAGGTAAGACCTGGCCTCAAAGCCTCACTTTAGCCAGCTCACTGCCCTTTCCAGAAGCTAAAAGGAGCAGTGCCTAACAAAATCTGCCCCTAAAATCAAATATTCAAAACTATGCAAAGTCAAGACAGTGGCTAGGAATTGTAAAATTCCTGTTGGACTGTACAAATTTTTAGGTGGTTTGTTCACCAAATTACTGCCAAGGCAATCTAAAATGTTATATTTGTAAAACTCCAGAATGTCAGAAAAAGGGAAGAGATGAAAGCTTATCTAGTTCAGAGACTTCTCTGATGGCTCAGTGATAGACACTCTACCATTCAATGTTGGGGACATGGGTTCAATCTCTGGTCAGGGAACATGCTGTGAGGCCATAATTTAAATATATACATATATTATCTAGTTCAACCCATACAAATGGGGAGAGTTAGTTAAAATTTGTACCACTAAGGGGGAAAGAACTGTTCAAAGTGATTAGATTTAGTTGGTGAGTGGCAGACTTTGGAAGAAAGGACTTCTGAGACCTAGTCCGGGGCACTTTCTACTAAATCTGAGAATATCTATCCTCCTTTGCATTGACTTTTATTTTAGGAATATTAGATGTGCCAAAGACAGCAGTTATTTATTTATTTTTTTTTATTGTTACCACATATTTAGTGCCTAGCGCCTGGCAGGCATTCATTATTCATGGTTTCTTTTAAGGTCACCACAATCTTGTAAAGATATTCTCATGGCAACATTTTATAAGTGAGGATGTGATTTCTACAAACAGTAGAAATTACACTGGGATTAGTATACGAGTTGGGCTTCAAATCCAGGAGAGTATAACACTGAGAACATGTTAGCAGATTGAATGAAACCCAAAGAGGAAATCCCCCTGGAACATGTGAGCGTGACCTTGTTTGGGAAGAGAGTCTTTGCTGATCTAATTAAGCTAAGGCTGTTGAGATGAGATCATCCTGGTTTACCTGGTGAATCCTAAATCCAAGGCCAACCATTCTTATAAAGAGACAAGGAAGAAGACACAGACACACAGAGAAGAAGGTGGTGTGAAAACGGAGGCAGAGATTGGAGTGACGTGGCTAAAAGGCATGGAGTACAAGGGTCCTGGCAGCCACTTGAAGTGAGGAGAAAAGCCTGGAAGAGAGTGTCCCTCGGGCCCTCCAAAGAGATCCATCACTGCCAAGCCTTCAGACTCCTGGGCTCCAGATCTGTAGAGAATAAATTTCTGTTGGTTTAGACCACCAAGTTTTTCATTGTTTGTTTCAGCAGTCCTAGGAAAGGAATATACACGTGGGTGTGTTTTTTCCACATCCTATAGCTTCTTCTATATACGTTTCCTTCTTTAGCCTCAAGGAGTACCTCTGCAGGAAGATTCTATAGGCACTGGTTAGAAAAAAGCAAAAAGAAAATAGCTGTATCTGATTGTTCTTTTGCAAGCCCTATCTGGATCCGCTGATTTCATTACACAAGAAAGAGTTCTTAAAATAAATTTCCTTGGAAAAATCAGGGGAAGCACCTACAGTGCATTGCAAACCATCGTTCCAGTTGCTTTTTGTAGAAAAAGAAACAGGCCACTGAAATGATTCACAAATCATGTGATTTTTAATACAGATGATGGCGTGCAGAATTTCTTTGTTTACCAGGACCTTTCTTTCACATGCATGATCTCATTTTGTTCCCACATCAAGCCTGTATTTTCCATGTTATTTTATTCATGAGAAGACAGTAGTTCAGCGAGCTGTCTTCCCAGGATACCATAGTTGCTATGTGTCAGGACAGAGACCTAAACATAGCTTACTTGCTAAAATGCTTTTACCATTATGAAATAAAGGAATCACTGGCCTTTATGGTACAACCCCTTGTTTTAGTGCTGGAGAAGTGACTTATGTACTGAACTCTTGGTAGAGGCAGAAGAGAGATCAAAAAACAACTGGAAGGATTACACATCAGGCTCTTGCTTTCCTTATCTGGTCTGATGCAAAGTGTTTTCTGGACAAAGAAAAATGTTTGTGTGAGGCATTGTGGAATTTTAAATTGGGATTAAAGTCATAAAACAGCCAGATGTGTTGGAGCAAAGCCTCCAAACATGCTAGAGAATGCACAGGGATGACCAAGCTCAGCCACATTTGAGATGTAGATTTAAAGAGGATCCTTATTTTTCTAGTTTGTTCCAATGGCCAAATTTAGGGTAATATCTCAAATCGGAGTGGGGACACACTTTAAAATTTTATAATATTTGTAGCATCTTCTACTTCCTTTATATCTTGGAATGCCTATACCCCTGAGACATAGAAAGTATTGTCACCATTTTTTTACAGGGGGAATATAAGATTTAGAGAGTATCAGTGACTTACCCAAAGTGACACAGCAAGAAAGTCTGACTGAGACTGGAATTCTAACCCAAATTTACATACCTCTCTTCCGCCAGACTTTATAACAAAATTGCATTGTGAAAGTGAATCTGATTCCTGCCAATAGACCAGAAGCTTTACAGTGCATCATCTTCAGTTGTGGACACTGGTGACAGAAATTAATGCTCCCAAGGAGCTCAGAGTCAAGTTGGGAAAAGGGAGAAAAATAAAGCCTTTATACAACATCTAAATTATAACTACCATTGTGAATACTTATCATTTCAAAAGTCCATACTTGAGTTTTTACCACGACCTCTCCACAATTAGGCACTTATTGTGAACCATCTAGAATGTCAATTAGAAGTAAGCAAATTCTGAATAACAGTCATTAAAATAATGCAGATATGTATCCACTGTGGCTCAGTGGTAAAGAATCAGCCTGCCAATCCAGGAGACAGGAGACGCAGGAGATGTAGTTTTTTTTTTTTTTTAAATAAAGACTCCGTGGGCTCTCAGTCCACCACTGGCTAGCTCCCGGCGGCCTAGGTCACGGGGAGCACCAGGAGATGTAGTTTTGACCATGGGTCGGGAATATCCCCTGGAAGAAGACATGGCAACCCACTTCAGTATTCCTGCTTGGAGAATCCCGGGGACAGAGGAGCCTTGTGAGCTTCAGTCCATGGGGCCGTAGAGAGTCAGACGTGACTGAGTGACTGAGCATGCACGTACGTATTAACTGATTCATCACGAAATCTGGCATTTGACAATTCCAGGGCCGGTTCTGTGGCTCAGTGATGCCATCAGGGACCCAGGATTTCATCTATGTACTTGTTATCTCATGGTTTTACAAAGGCTTCTGAAGCACCAGACCCCAATACTCACACTAGTGGATCCTAAGACAAAGAAGTGGGTTCTGTAAAAGGCTCTATCTTTTCATCAGAGACTTACTCTTTATTAGGCATTGTGTTTATCTCATTTAGTTTTCATACACACACACACACACACATGAGTAACACTGAAAAGCACTGAAAAGCTTATTGTCTACACCTTAGAGATAAGGCAATTGAAGGATTATTTAATTTTCACAAGATATGGGCCCTGAATTAAAATCAGGTCTAAAATATTCCGAAGGATGAGCCTTTAACTACTGGAGTGCTACAAAACCACTTTGCTGAAAGCTAGAATCCCTCCACAATAAAATCCAGGCAGGAGTCAGGTACGTGTGGCCCCATGACATGGCACTTCACACTACTTCACACCTATTAGCAGATGAGGATCCTGCAGCAAAGGAGACAGGGAGTCCTCTGAGTTCACACCTCCCTAGATGCCAGCTCAGGTCTCCTCTCTCTCCTTATCCTTCCTCAACTTTATTCTATTTCAGTCTAGAGAAGGACAGGTCTAAGATGAGCATATGCTTTAAATATTTCCCAGATTTCCTGGTGGCTCAGACAGTAAAGAATCTGCCTGTAATGTAGGAGACCCAGGTTTGATTCCCTGGAGAAGGGAATGACAACCCACTCCAGTATTCTTGCCTGGAGAATTCCACGAACAGAGGAGCTTATTGGGCTATGGTACATGGGCTCACAAAGAGTCAGACATGACTGAGCAACTAACACCTTCACTTTAAATACTTCAGTGTGCAGGTGAGGCAATAGGGGTGTCGTGGGTTATGCATTGCTGTCATATTCCAAGCAAGGCTGAAATGCCAAGACTTTTCCTCCCATCCCCCTAAGAACATAACATGCAAGAAACCACTTCAAGATGTTTTTGTCTTGTGACACAGGAGCATAGGGTGGGAGAGGACTAAAAGAAAAGAAAAAGAAAGAAAAGAGAGCCTAGAATGTCTTTTAATCTATATTACCTGCAAAAACTCCACCACTCTCTCCCTTTTAACCACTTCTTACCTCAGAGACATTTTATCGGTCATCTTAATTTCTTTCATAAAGACTTTGACTCCTTGATGTCTTATCCAGTGCTGGCTGGATGAAGGCAAATAAGCCAGAATGGTGTGCTTATGTTCACCCTGACCTTAATGTGTCTTCAGTTCCTTTTCATCTTTTCTCCTTTTTGGCTATGCATGGTCTCTTTTTCTGTGCCAGAATTTAATACCTTCAAGGTTCCTGATTCCTTAGTTTTGATAGCAATATTCAATCAGTGTAACCTCTAGTGGCCCTCTCCAAAGTCCTGTCTTTCTTGATGCCTCATCAAAGATAATTTAGGAATTGGGATGGGGGATGGGGTAGAATCTAATAAAGAATTATACTCTCATAATGGAAAAATCAAGCCAATCATATTTTCTCACACGTTTTGAACATTCTAAACTATAAGGAGAATGTAGCAGGTATATTGGGGTCTTAACTCAACCTAATTTGCCAGACAAATTAGATAATTAACAGGTTTTCTTAAAGGGTTATTAGCAAAGTTAGATCTGAACATGTGACCATTACATCTTTTCCTCATAAAACAGCTGACATGATCACTAGTAATTAACCAAGGAACTGACAGAGAATTATTTATTCTGTTCCTTTCCCAAATGGAATTGTGTCATAATGACAAGGAAAGCCCAAGGGATGTTGATTTGTTCAGTGTATATTAATTTATTTATTATTTATGCCATACATTTGTCCAAAAAAAATCTACCTGCCACTCCAGTGGTAATAACATCAGTATCAAAAAATCTTATTTTTCATTATCTGTGGTGTGATGATTCTAAGTAATGTCTCCTAGTTGTAGAGATAATAATGTCTGAATTTTTTTTCCCTTAGGACAGGTGGTATAGATAATGTATTGTTTTTATTAAACAGAAAGTAACTAGCTTCGAGCACATACACTGTGCCAGGCATGGGACTAGGTGACTTCCATTTATCTCATTTAATTCTTCTGACATATTTATGAAGTAATTTTTATTAATCCCGTTTTGTGGAGAACGCTGAGGCTTAGAGAAATCAAATGACTTGAATCAGATTTATCTCATTTTCAAGGCTGTGCTCTTTCCTCTACATCACGACGCGTATGCACACATACATACAAACGTACATATGTGTCCATTTTTATTTGCACTGAACTTCTGATTTGACACAGGTGCAACATGACAAATGATCTGTTTAGCAGACTTCTTCCAGGGTCACACATCCAGAAGTCACCACATAACAGACTACATCATTTTAATTGGTGTGAGACACATAAGGTGTCTTTTTCCTAATAAAATATCAAGTTTATTTAGCCAAGTTTACAAAGGCAGTCCATAGTGCAGAAATTAATGAAGCCTGTCTCAAGATGGCTTTGCCCTAATGAGACAGATTTTAGAGACCATTCTTAATACGGATGATGTACTGCCAGAGTTGAAGATACCACCAAATTCTTGTTGCACAACCAAACTTTTATACTTGGAATTTAAATTTCCATCCCAGGAATGGGAAGACCAAACATTCTCAATATGTAGTTTCCTTTTGAGGGAGTTGACAAGTAAAAATTGTATATACTTAAGGTGTATGTAATGATGGGACACACATATGGATATTGAAATGCCCTCTTGTTCTGTAGTCACTGAGTCGTGTCCAACTCTTTTGTGACCCCACGGACTGTAGCCTGCCAGGCTCCTCATCCTTGGGATTTCCCAGGTGAGAATGCTGGAGTGGGTTGCCGTTTTATCCTCCAGAGGATCTTCTTGACCCAGGGATCAAACCTGCATTTCCTGGAAGGTCGAACCTGCATTTCCAGGCATTTCCTGCACCTCCTGCATTGCAGGCGAAATTCCTACTCCAGTCAAGTTAATTAACGTATCTCCCCACTTAATTACCTCTTTTTTCCCTTTTTTAATACATAAGTGCTAGTCGCTCAGTCATGTCTGACTCTTTGCGACTCCATGGACTATAGCCCCACCAGGCTCCTCTGTGCATCAGGATTCTCCAGACAAAAATGCTGGAGTGGGTTGCCATTCCCTTCTCCAGGGGATCTCCCCAACCCAGAGGCTGAATCCCTGTCTCCCACATAGCAGGCAGATTTTTTACCATTTGAGCCACCATAGAGCATTTGAAACACACCCTCTTAGAAAATTTCCAGTAATCAATATATTATTATCTAGCCCCAAGCTTGGAGCTAGCGCACTGGGACGACCCAGAGGGATGGTATAGGGAGGGAGTAAGGAGGAGGGTTCAGGATGGGGAACACGTGGATACCTGTGGCAGATTCATGTTGATATATGGCAAAACCAATACAATATTGTAAAGTTAAAAAGTAAAATAAAATTAAAAAAAAAAAAGAATGCTATGCTATGCTATGCTAAGTCACTTCAGTCATGTCCGACTCTGTGTGACCCCATAGACGGCAGCCCACCAGGCTCCCCCGTCCCTGGGATTCTCCAGGCAAGAACACTGGAGTGGGTTGCCATTTCCTTCTCCAATGCATGAAAGTGAAAAGAGAAAGTGAAGTCGCTCAGTCGTGTCCAACTCTCATCGACCCCATCGACTGCAGCCTACCAGGCTCCTCCACCCATGGGAATTTCCAGGCAAGAGTACTGGAGTGGGGTGCCATTGCCTTCTCCAAAAAAAAAAAAAAGAATAAAAAGTAATAAATAAAATATATGTATGTGTGTATATATATGTATATAAAATTGACCTAGAGCCAGACATCCTGGAATGTGAAGTCAAGTGGGCCTTAGAAAGCATCACTATGGACAAAGCTAGTGGAGGTGATGGAATTCCAATGGAGCTATTCCAAATCCTGAAAGATGATGCTTTGAAAGTGCTGCACTCAATATGCCAGCAAATTTGGAAAACTCAGCAGTGGCCACAGGACTGGAAAAGGTCAGTTTTCATTCCAATCCCAAAGAAAGGCAATAACAAAGAATGCTCAAACTACCGCACAATTACACTCATCTCACAGGCTAGTAAAGTAATACTCAAAATTCTCCAAGCCAGGCTTCAGCAATATGTGAACTGTGAACTTCCTGATGTTCAAGCTGGTTTTAGAGAAGGCAGAGGAACCAGAGATCAAATTGCCAACATCCGCTGGATCATGGAAAAAGCAAGAGAGTTCCAGAAAAACATCTATTTCTGCTTTATTGACTATGCCAAAGCCTTTGACTGTGTGGATCACAATAAACTGTGGAAAATTCTGAAAGAGATGGGAATACCAGACCACCTGACCTGCCTCTTGAGAAACCTGTACGCAGGCCAGGAAGCAACAGTTAGAACTGGACATGGAACAACAGACTGGTTCCAAATAGGAAAAGGAGTATGTCAAGGCTGTATATTGTCACCCTGCTTATTTAACTTATACACAGAGTACATCATGAGAAATGCTGGACTGGAAGAAACACAAGCTGGAATCAAGATTGCCGGGAGAAATATCAATAACCTCAGATACGCAGATGACACCACGCTTATGGCAGAAAGTGAAGAGAAGCTAAAAAGCCTCTTGATGAAAGTTAAAGTGGAGAGTGAAAAAGTTGGCTTAAAGCTCAACATTCAGAAAACGAAGATCATGGCATCTGGTCCCATCGCTTCATGGGAAATAGATGGGGAAACAGTGGAAACAGTGTCAGACTTTATTTTTCCAGGCTCCAAAATCACTGCAGATGGTGACTGCAGCCATGAAATTAAAAGACGCTTACTCCTTGGAAAGAAAGTTATGATCAACCTAGATAGCATATTGAAAAGCAGAGACATTACTTTGCCAACTAAGGTCCATATAGTCAAGGCTATGGTTTTCCAGTGGTCATGTATGGATGTGAGAGTTGGACTGGGAAGAAAGCTGAATGCTGAAGAACTGATGCTTCTGAACTGTGGTGTTGGAGAAGACTCTTGAGAGTCCCTTGGACTGCAAGGAGATCCAACCAGTCCATTCTGAAGGAGATCAGCTCTGGGATTTCTTTGGAAGGACTGATGCTAAAGCTGAAACTCCAGTACTTTGGCCACCTCATGTGAAGAGTTGACTCATTGGAAAAGACTCTGATGCTGGGAGGGATTGGGGGCAGGAGGAGAAGGGGACAACAGAGGATGAGATGGCTGGATGGCATCACTGACTCCATGAACGTGAGTCTCAGTGAACTCTGGGAGTTGGTGATGGACGGGGAGGCCTGGCGTGCTGCGATTCATGGGGTTGTGAAGAGTTGGACACGACTGAGCGACTGATCTGGCCTGATATATATTATTATCTGTAGTCATCATGCTGTGTATTAAAACTTTAGATTTATTCACCCCACATAACTGCGAATTTGTACCATTTGACCAGTATCTCCCCATTTCCCCCACCTCTCTGCTCTTGGTAACCACCATTTTTTTCTCTGTTTCTATATATTTGCCTTTTTAAGTTCTACATAAAAATGAGATCATGCAGTTTTTTTCTTTCTTTGTCTGGCTTATTCAGTTAGCATAATGTCCTCCGGATCCATCTCCTTCAGCTTGTTCTAGTGTTCAGTTGTGTCTGACTCTTTGCCACCACCAGGGACTGTAGCTTGCCAGACTCCTCTGTCAGTGGAATTTTCCACGCAAGAATACTGGACTGGGTTGCCATTTCCCACTCCAGGAGATCTCCCCAATCCAAGGATCAAATCTGCACCTCTTGCATCTCCTGCATTGGCAGGCAGATCCTTTACCACTACGCCACATGGGAAGCCCAGATTCATCTATGTTGTCACAAATGGTGGGATTTTCTTCTTTTTAACGGCTGAATAATATCCTGTTCTAGCTAACTAGCTGGCCAGATCGATGTGTACAGTTCATTTTCTTTAGCCACTCATCTGTGAAGGCAGGCTTAGGTTGTTTCCATATCTTGGTTATGGCTAATACAGCTGTGATTAAAATGGGAGTACAGATTTCTCTTCAATACTGATTTTATTTCCTTTGGGTATATACTCAGAAGTGGGGTTGCTGGATCATATAGTAGTTCTGTTTTTTAAGTTTTTCAGGAACCTTCATGCTTTCTCCATAGTGGTTGTACCAATTTACATTTCTACCAAAAGGATACAAGAGTTCCATTTTCTCTACATCCCCGCCAATACTTTTTATCCTTTGTCTCTTAGATGATAGTCAACCTAACAGATATTGCATAGTCATTTTAATTTGCGTTTCCCCAATTATGATTAGTAAACATCTTTCCATATACTATTGGCCATATGTATGTATTCTTTGGAAAAACATCTATTTGAAGACTCAGCCCATTTGTAACTGGTTGGGTTTTTGCTATTGAATTGTATGAGCTTCTTATAGATTTTGAATATTAATCTCTTTTCAGATGTATGGTTTGCAAATATTTTCTCCCAATCATAGTTACCTTTTCATTTTAATGATTTTTTGCCTTTTTTTTTTTTGCAGAAACTTTTTAGTTTTATATAATTCCATTTATTTATTTTTCCTTTTGTTACCCAAGCATTTTATGCCACATCCAAAAATCATTGTGAAGGCCAATATCAAGGAAATTTTACCCTATGTTTTTTTCTGGAAGTCTTACATTTAAGTCTTTAAGCCATTTTGAGTTGATTTTTGCTCATAGTATAAGATAATGGTTAAATTGCATTCTTTTGTGTGTGGATATAGATTTTGCCTGGAGGCTTCCCTGGTGGCTCAAGAGAGTAAAGAATCTGCCTGCAATGCAGGAGATCTGGGTTCTATCTCTTTGTTGAGAAGATCTCCTGGAGAAGGGAATGGCAACTCACTCCAGTACTCCTGCCTGGAGAATTCCATGGACAGAAGCAGGCTCCAATTCATGGGGTTGCAAAGAGTCACGCACGACTGAATGACCAACACTTTCATACACTTTGCCCAGCACTGTTTACTGAAGGCTATCTTTTTGGCATTGTATATTTTTGGTACTTCTGTTGAAAATTAGTTGACTATATATGCATAGGTTTGCTTCTGGGGTCTTGATTCTGTTCCATTAGTCTATGTGTCTGTTTTTAAGATTATCCTATACTATTTTGATTACTATAGCTTAGTAATGCCATTTGAAATCAAGAAGGGTGATGCTTTCAACTGTGTTCTTATTTTGCAAGATTAATTTGACTAGGTGGAGACTGCTACAGTTCTACATAAATTTTAGAAGTTTTTTTTTTTTTTTTTCCTGAAAGATGCAATTGGAGTCATGGTAGGAATTGCATTGAATCTTTCTATCTCTTTGGGTAGTATAAAATTTGTTAACAATATTAATCCTTCCAATACACGAATGTGGGATAGCTTTCTATTTATTTGCGAATTCTTTGCTTTCCTTCCTCAGTGTTTACAGTTTTCAGGGTCCATACCTTTCACCTCCTTGATTAAATTTACTCCTAAGTATTTTTATTCTTTTTGATGCTACAGTTAATTCTAGCCTGATGGCTCTTGTTGTATGGTCTAGCTATGAATCCCTCTAAATAATGTTGAGAAGAAATCATAAACAGAGCATGACTTGCTTCTTATTCATTTTCTTGGTTTGCTTTTATAATTATTCCTCAAGGAACCCTTCCAACTACAAGCTGGATATGATTTCTTTTTCCTCTGAATTCCCTGTTTGTTTGTTTAATGAGCAGTATTGTTCTAATGTGTATATGCATATGAATTACCTGGAAAATGTGTTAAAATGAAGCAGATCTAGGGTAGGATCTTCTATCCTCCCATGCTATGAAGTTCCCAGGTAATGCTGATGCTGCATGCTTAAAAACCACCCAATGAATATAACAAGAGTTTTTTGAGCACTGGTCACTTCTTGTTTTATATTACAACCACTTATTTGTGTGTTTGACTTGCTCAATTGGATTGTAGCAATTTTCTTGATGATCTGATTGTAAGTCTTAAAATTAGTTCTCAAAAATGTCTCTGGCCAATCTAAACAGACATCCAATGACTATCACACAACCTTTTAAATCACCTAACAGGGTTTATCCTCTTTGTTTGTCTACCCTTTCTATTATAAAGAAAGAGCATGCTCTTTTCAGCTGGAACACAAACATCAAAATACTAGCTGGCACAGAGTTGATACTTGGTAAATCCACCCTTATGGCACAAAGTGAAGAAGAACTAAAGAGCCTCTTGATGAAAGTGAAAGAGGAGAGTGAAAAGTTGGCTTAAAGCTCAACATTCAGAAAACGAAGATCATGGCATCCAGTCCCATCACTTCATGGCAAATAGATGGGGAAACAGTGGAAACAGTGTCAGACTTTATTTTTCTGGGCTCCAAAATCACTGCAGATGGTGACTGCAGCCATGAAATTAAAAGACACTTACTCCTTGGAAGGAAAATTATGACCAACCTAGATAGCATATTCAAAAGCAGAGACATTATTTTGCCAACAAAGGTCCATCTAGTCAAGGCTATGGTTTTTCCAGTGGTCATGTATGGATGTGAGAGTTGGACTGTGAAGAAGGCTGAGCGCCAAAGAATTGATGCTTTTGAACTGTGGTGTTGGAGAAGACTCTTGAGAGTCCCTTGGACTGCAAGGAGATCCAACCAGTCCATTCTGAAGGAGATCAGCCCTGGGTGTTCATTGGAAGGGCTGATGTTGAAGCTGAAACTCCAACACTTTGGCCACCTGATGCGAAGAGCTGACTCATTTGAAAAGACCTTGATGCTGGGAGGGATTGGGGGCAGGAGGAGAAGGGGACAACAGAGGATAAGATGGTTGGATGGCATCACTGACTCGATGGACATGGGTTTGGGTGGACTTCGGGAGTTGGTGATGGACAGGGAGGCCCGGCGCACTGCGGTTCATGGGGTCGCAAAGAGTCGGACACAACTGAGTGACTGAACTGAACTGAAATATGGTTTATGAAAGTGAGAAGCAAACTTTTTTTCTTATTTCCAAGTTCATCTCCTTTATATATAATGACAGATAAAACCATGATGAAGTAACTGTAATGGCTTTCTGTGTTTAAGTTCATCATTTTCTGTAGTTCATAGGCACAATAGGAAGGCAGATAGGCTGAACTGAGGTTTACTAGCAAAGACAATTTTAAATGAAAAATTTTTGTGTATCAATGTGAATGTAAATGTAAAATATATATAATATTTTAAAATATAAAATAAATAAAATTTTTTTCTTTTTCCTTTTTCCACTCAGCTCCCTATTTTACCTTCTCACCTTTGATTTTTTTTTCTTTTTTAGATTCATTCTTAATTAGAATCAGGTAAAGCACAATCTCTTTTCTGGGCAGCAAAAACCCAGTATTGATTTTTCTTTATTGACCAATCATACACTGCAGTATAAATATTTATGATGGCTGCACATAATAAAAAAATAAGTTAAATACCACAGAGGAAAATGAAATGTAAATGAAAAAGGATTTCTCGTGGGTAATACATCACTTTATAATCTTACGTTACTCTGAGAAGCACCCAAAGGCTTTCTAGGATCAATGCTCAGATTACAAGACCTCCATCATCACAAACAGACATTTGCAATTTGGTCTTGGGTCCTCTTGAGGATCATTCATGTCAGATTTATTTGGCGATTTAGCAAGTGAAATACAATATATATGCAAAGCCCTTTTAAAGTGGCCAGGTGTTTAAATGGAACTCTTCTAATATCTTGGAGCATTTTTGTAGATTCCCCCCAAATGTCAGAGTTGAAAGAAGCCGTGGAGATCACTATTCCAAGGCTCTCATTTTATGGTGAGAGGAGCTGATGTGCAGAGAGGAAAGTGACTGGCCTTGGGCCACACATCATGCTGTTTGTTGACAAGAATCCCATTCAGTGCCTAGTTCAGCCATCTCTACTGAGCGCATCTCCACTGATTCTGGAGACGTAAGGGTGGTTTGGGGAAGGCAGGCAGGGAGGCAGTGGGAGTCAAGTGTGGGCAGGTCAGTTTAGAAAAGGTGCTTAAATACTTTGCCAGACAGTTTGAGAATCCCAAAGGACACAGTAAAAGGCAGCTCATCTCTTCTGGAGTTATTACTGACTTGGTTAGAATGTATAGAGACGGCCAATTGTTTTGACATCAATTTCTGTTTTATCTACTCAGAAGGATGAAGACAGATACTCAGAGGTTTTGAGGTCACAAGGTCCTTAAGTGTTAGTGACAAAGATCTTTAAGGAAAGGTGTATCCTCCCCACCACCCTCTTCCCCATTCGCTAGTCTCCCTGAGGCAAGTATTAATACCTTCCATTTTTGTGGACAGAGATTGTTTTTTCATAATTCAGAATTGTGGAAGATGGGAAACCCCAATAAATAGCATCAACAGTTAAATACTCAACATACAGTGTGTGTGTTTGAATGTGAACAGTATTAGTAAAAGGCAATTTATTTTGTACAGCTAAAAGTAAACTATGCATTTATCTTTTATACTGCAAACTATAAGAAGGAGAAAGAGAGCATAGGATTTTCCATATGTATCTTTGTCTTTTTTATTATCCTTCAAATTCCTTACAGTTATTCTAGGGCTTCTCTGGTGGCTCAGACGGTAAAGCGTCTGCCTGATATGCAGGAGACCTGGGTTTGATTCCTGGGCCGGGAAGATACCCTGGAGAAGGAAATGACCATCCACTCCAGCACTCTTGCCTGGAAAATCCCATGGATGGAGGAGCCTGATACGCTACAGTCCATGGGGTTGCAAAGAGTCGGACACGACTGAGCGACTTCACGATTCTTTCGGGAGGCATACAATGTCTCTCTTTGTCATTGGCCACCCCAACGCACTTACTGAATATGATTCCCAAATGGATGTATTAAGCCCTCAGTGAGAGAACGTGTATGGCTTCTTAGTTGTTCCATCGTGTCTGACTCTTTGCAACCCTTGGAGTGTAGCCTGCTGGGCTCCTCTGTTCATGGGATTCTCCAGGCAAGAATACTAGAGTGAGTGGCCATTCCATTCTCTAGGGGATCTTACTGACCCAGGGATCGAATCCCAGTCTCCTGCATTGCCAGCAGATTCTCTACCATCTGAGCCACCGGGGAAGCTTCAATGAGAAAAGAGTAGGAATCAAAATCCATCTAGACTAGTAACCTCCTTATTCAAAACCACTGCATTTGTCCTCAGAAAGAAATGCTTTTTCAGTGAAATATGTTTGTGTGTGTGTGTGTGTGTGTGTGTGTATATATATGTATGTATTTTTGTTTTTGAGTTTTAAGGAATGGGAAAAAAATAGGAATAGCTGCTTTCTTGCACTGAAAATACAGCTATTCAGAGTAACTTGAGTATTCATACCAGACCAGTGATCCACTGCAGTGTGAGATTTGACAGAATTCCCTCAATAGTTCTAAAACCGGAGTCTGGATGATGAGAAGGATACCTGATGTTTGAATTGCCTTTGCAA
The DNA here is from genome assembly GCF_029378745.1 of Bos indicus. Classification (NCBI taxonomy): domain Eukaryota; kingdom Metazoa; phylum Chordata; class Mammalia; order Artiodactyla; family Bovidae; genus Bos; species Bos indicus. The sequence goes on along the minus strand of NC_091767.1, from coordinate 104,768,447 downwards.
CTACATTTTTGTAGGGCTTTCAAATTGCTGCTTGCTAACATTTACAGCTCTCTGCAGCCATAATATACCACCATGGGATTTGGGAGTAGATCAAAGGGGCAGGAAAGAAATTGCTATTCCCAAATTCTTACTAGTAGAAGATCGGTGCATGTCAAATAGCTTTTAATGTCCACAAACCCAGCTCAGTATATACACAAGGCGATTTCCATTAGCAAAACCTATACTTTCTTCATCAAAAATCTGTTCAGCTCCAAAGAGGAAAGAATCTCTGCTCTGAGTCTTAATAGTCATAGACATTAGCCTTCAAAGGAACTTCTTAACTTTTCAAGTCCTTTTCTCATTGGTTACAAATTATGTGTGCCTTTTGTTAATAAAACTTGGTCTAAGTAAACCCCTGCTTTTACTTAAATAATTGGGATAGGTGCAGGAAAATAGAATATTTCAAAGGAAGGATTCTTCATTTCTGAAATAAGGCTTGACAAGGTCCAGAGCAGCACGTATAGCCTAGGTAACCTCTTATCTGAGATTCATATATGCACATATATTGAAACAGAATAATAAACAAACATAAGCAAATTATGTATCCTCCCTTTATCTATAGGGAGGAAGAGGGAGACTGGTAAAGGTTAAAATAAAACCTAACTTTGTCTGAAAATACTTCATTTTGTAAACATGACTTTGAAGCCATGAAAATATTTTAAATAATTTTTTTTAAAAATCAGATATAAAAATGACAATTCATAAAAATCAAATACCAAGTCATCAAAAAGCAAAATGTAACAAAGTTGTGACTTAGCCACACATGGAAGACTCATTTTAATTGACTATAAATAGGATAATGTGGTAACATATACCAAAAACAAAATAAACTGCCAAAATAACCCTGCTTTCAACAATGATATTGTTAGTAATAATATTGGCCTCCTTAGTCTAATACTAATATATTATCTATTAGAATTAGAGAAAGAAAATAAGTATTAAAAATCAAAATTTTGTCAGCAGCTGAGATAAAGATTTTAAATCAAGGTGTCAAGCCAAATCAAAAATTGTCCACATGTGGTTTCCTCTTTAAAACGTGTCTATTTCCTAGCTCTGATCACTGAAAATTCTGAAAAAAAATGTTTGATTTGTGATGACTGGTAACGATGATCACCCTTAGGCCCCAGATGGTGGTTGTTTCAAAATGCCATTTCCCACCAAAAAGAAAAAGGGCACCTCAGAGAAATAATTGATTACTTCCAGATCTGGAGTCAGAACATGAGAGAAGCCTGGGACATCTTATCCACTTGATGGTAACTCTATTAGTGAATGAGACTGTGTCAAAAGGATTCAAGAGCTCCCATTGGCCAAAAAGAGGACATCTGGTCCACAAAGAGAAAAATAAATGAAATAGATTTAAACATATAAAATATTTTATAATCCATGAGTTCATAAAGATACTTTTAAGCAAAAATCCCAAACTCTCATTTTTTACCTTTATAGGCTTCAACTTACTCTGAAAACTGTTAAACATGGGGAAAGAATCAAGCATTAACTTATACTTCCAATAAGAACTGTACCTCATGCATCCAAATAATTGGAAAGAAATCTTTCTTTATGGAGAAATTGCAACTGTTATACACAGGAGTAACAGAATATGAACATTTCAACACCTTTAATGAAATGATGAATGGTCATCAGTGGCTTCTCAAACCTTAGATTAAAAGCTGATAAGGACATCTATGTTTTGTAGATAAGTTCCTTTGTATCATGTCTTTGGATCCAATTGAAAACACCAGAATGTACTGATCACTCTGGACATCACAGGGAGAGATGTAATCAGACATTAATTTTCTTCATTAATTTTCCTCTGCTAAGTCGCTTCAGTCATGTCCGACTCTGTGCCACCCCAGAGATGACAGCCCACCAGGCTCCCCCATCCCGGGGATTCTCCAGGCAAGAACACTGGGGTGGGTTGCCATTTCCTTCTCCAATGCATGAAAGTGAAAAGTGAAAGGAAAGTCGCTCAGTCGAGTCCGACTCTTAGCGACCCCATGGACTGCAGCCTACCAGACTCCTCCGTCCATGGGATTTTCCAGGCAAGAGTACTGGAGTGGGGTGCCATTGCCTTCTCCAATTTTCCTCTAATATAGAACAAAAACTATAGACTACCTCTGATAAAATATCTTGTCTCTAAATTAAAATAAAACTTATCAGCTCATAGAATATACAGGACTGAGAATTCCCTGGCTGTCCAGTGGTTAGAACGCCACACTTTTACTGAGAGGGCCTGAGGTCCATACTTGGTTGGGGAACTAAGGTGTGGCTAAAGAAAAAAAAAAAAGAACCAGAGCAAGATATTAAGCAAGAATACAATCTAAAAATCCAGAAAAAGATAATTCTATAGAAGGTGCCAAGTTTCTTCAACAAATAAATGCAGGCTCCTGTGTGAGTGCACACACATACCCAACCACACAGTGGGATGGGAAAGTTGTAAATTAAAATAAACTTGAGAGATGTGTTACTCAGATTGTTTTAGATATTATTTGAATCCTTCTTTGAAAAAAAAAAAAGGTAAATGACGTTTATTAAGCAATCAGGGAAATGTGAATATTGTGTATTTGTTAATATTTGAGGGGAAAAAAATTGGTATGATCTCAGTATTGTGGTTATATTTTTTAAAACAGCTAACTTTAGAAATAGGTACGTATTAATGCGTGAAATATATAGTGTATAGCAATCTACCAAAACTTGTTCAAGCTGAGAATTCTTTATGTTAATGCTTCAATTTGTGTATATATTTGAATATTTCCTCATTAAAAAGTTTTTAAAATGCTAAAATAAGGCTTAACACAGATTCTTTAAAACACTAAATTACTTTAGGATACTAGTACATTTTTGAGAGCAAATGAGAGAAATCCACTTAAACTAATTTAAGGGAAGGAAAAAGGAAATGTATGTGTTCACATTCCTGAAAGTTCCAGAGATGGAGCTGGCTCAGAAACTGACGATTCTGATGTCTGGATGTTCCATTTCTTCCCCTGCTCCCTCCTGTCTTCTTCTTCCCCTCCTGCTGTTATCTCCTTCCCTCCTCTCTACCTCATCCCCTGTCTTTCCCCAAGGCTCCAGGCTCCACTTCACACAAGAATTACACAATCCTAGATCAGCCACCCCTGGAGAAAAAGAAAGAGACCCTCTTCCAATGAAGGCCTTATTGGCTTCAGGTACATAAAGCTGGGGTTTCCCAGGTGTTACTAGTGGGAAAGAACCTGCCTGCCCATGCAGGAGACTTGAGAGACATGGGTTCAATCCCTGGGTCGAGAAGATCCCCCAGAGGAGAACGTGGAAACCCACTCCAGTATTCTTGTCTGGAGAATCCCATGGACAGAGGAGCCTGGCGGGCTACAGTTGACAGGGTAGCAAAGAGCTGGTCTTGTCTGAAGCGACTTAGCACACATGCACAGAAAGTCGGATTACTTGATCACACATGGCTAAATCACCTCTGGTCCATTTAAGGACCCTTACTAATTTACTTTACTAGTTTACTTTATCCTAATTTATATCTCTTTCATCCCTAATCCCCATTAGCATTTATGTCCCCCGATCCTCACCAAAAATACTGATTCAAAGTTTTTGTTATATATCCTTTTGTTTATGAGTAACTTTGTTAAATATGTATTGTGGTTTTTGAATGCGTATATACATGGGTATCTCATCTGAAACTAATCTTTTTGCCTTTAAAACTACATATTAAAAAAAATAGCCAATTTTATTGGGGTCTATTTACATATGGTAAAACACACAGATCTTAAGCATGTAGTTAAGGAAGTTTGACAGATGTATATTTCCATGTAATGGACACCCTGATCAAAACACTGAACATTTCCATCACTCCAGAAAGTTTCCTTCAGTCCCTTTACAGTAAATCTACAATTAGAGGCAACCTCTCTTCTGATTTCAATTACTCAAAATTATTTTGCATGTCCTATGAACTTCATAAACATGGAATCATAAAGTATGTACTCTTTTATGTCTAACTTTTTGTACTCAACTTAATATCTGTGAGATCCATCCAAGTTTTGGCATGTATTAGAACTTTTAAAATTATTATTTTATTGCTAACTCATATTCCACAGTAAGAATATAATATGTTTTTAAGATAGATATGTGTGTATCTAGTCACTTGCTTCTGGCTGCTTCACAGTATTCTGCCACATGCATCTTGCATATTTTACTCATCAGTCCCCTGGTCATGCACACTTTGGTTGTCCTCCATAATCTGCTAGCCCAAATACTGCTGTGACAAACATCCTTGAGTGTACTCTTTGTGAGTTGTGTGATAGTTCTCTGGAGCTGATAAGCATCCTTAATTCCATTAAGAACTGTTGCACTATAGAATGCTCACTTCAGTTTACATTCCCATCAGCAGTGTTTCAAGGCACTGTTCCCTGATGTGATGGCCATTCATAGCATTACAGTAAATAGTGTTAACCAGTTTTCAACATTTAAAGTAGTGCTTTCTAATAAAAAGTTTTGTGATCATGGAAATAGTCTATATCTTCATTACCCAAAATGGTAACTTCTAGGGATACATGGTTACTGAGCACTTGAAATGTAGCTTGTGTGATTGAGGAATGTCATTACCAACTTTATGAAATTGTAGTTAATTTAAATGTAAGTTAAATAGCCATAGGTGGTTCAGTTCAGTTCAGTTCAGTCACTCAGTCGTGTCCGACTCTTTGCGACCCCATGAATAGCAGCACGCCAGGCCTCCCCGTCCATCACCAACTCCGGGAGTTCACTCAGACTCACCTCCATCGAGTCAGTGATGTCATCCAGCCATCTCATCCTCTGTCGTCCCCTTCTCCTCCTGCCCCCAATCCCTCCCAGCATCAGAGTCTTTTCCAATGAGTCAACTCTTTGCATGAGGTGGCCAAAGTACTGGAGTTTCAGCTTTAGCATCATTCCTTCCAAAGAAATCCCAGGGCTGATCTTCAGAATGGACTGGTTGGATCTCCTTGCAGTCCAAGGGACTCTCAAGAGTCTTCTCCAACACCACAGTTCAAAAGCATCAGTTCTTCAGTGCTCAGCCTTCTTCACAGTCCAACTCTCACATCCATACATGACCAGAGGAAAAACCATAGCCTTGACTAGACAGACCTTTGTTGGCAAAGTAATGTCTCTGCTTTTGAATATGCTATCTAGGTTGGTCATAACTTTCCTTCCAAGGAGTAAGTAGTGTCTTTTAACTTCATGGCTGCAGTCACCATCTGCAGTGATTTTGGAGCCTGGAAAAATAAAGTCTGACACTGTTTCCACTGTTTCCCCATCTATTTCCCATGAAGTGATGGGACCAGATGCCATGGTCTTCATTTTCTGAATGTTGAGCTTTAAGCCAACTTTTTCACTCTCCACTTTCACTTTCATCAAGAGGTTTTTTAGTTCCTCTTCACTTTCTGCCATAAGGGTGGTGTCATCTGCATATCTGAGGTTATTGATATTTCTTCCAGCAATCTTGATTCCAACTTGTGTTTCTTCCAGCCCAGCGTTTCTCTTGATGTACTCTGCATAGAAGTTAAATAAGCAGGGTGACAATATACAGCCTTGATGTACTCCTTTTCCTATTTGGAATCAGTCCATTGTTCCATGTTCTGTTCTAACTGTTGCTTCCTGACCTGCATACAGATTTCTCAAGAGCCACGTCAGGTGGTTAGTGGCTACCATATTGGACAGTGTAGCTTTGGGATCAACCAGGATGATGAGATTGGACTTAGCTTAGTTTTGACTGAGTCTTGCCGTTAGAAAGGGATTCAAGGGAATGACATGATACAATTTGTGTCTTAGATCATTCCAGCTGTGGTAAGCATGGGTGGAGTGGGGTTCAACAGAAGTCAGGTGATATTAGTTGGGGTGATATTATATTCACCCTAACTTAAAAAAATGATAGCTTATCCAGAAGCTGTGGAGACTGAGAGAACAGAGAAAATCAAGAGCTTAAATGGAAACACCAATAGTCCTTGGAAACTGACTTGAAATAGTAGATTAAAAAAAAAAAAAATCAGCAGCGAATGTCCAATTCCTTGCGTGGACAATGAGATGCACAGCTACACATAGATTCTGATGAAGAAGCTCCCAGCAAATCCACATGGAAAAGCACTCGTCAACCAGAAGTGATGATGGAAGCTTAGTCAAGGTCCTTTGAGTCATGGAAAGATTGTGTGTGGAGTCATGTTGTCTCTGGGTCTGGAACCCCATCTGTTACTTCTCTGGTTTCACCAAGGCTTGTGCCAAAGGTCACCTGGATCCGTCCCATCCCATCCTTTGCTCAGTCATAGACTGACAGAGTTTAGCATGGGAAGAATGAAGCGACCTGGAGAAATCTGTAAATACCTGGAAGCTCTAAGGTTGACACAGAAGAAAAAGTCTGGGAACTGATACACATCCATTGTTTAATGTTGCAGGCAATTAGTGATCAGGAGCAGCTGCTATGGTTAAACTGTTAAAAATTTGAAAGTAAGTGAAGCAGAACATATGGGGTAGGTTTTATCTCCAAAACACTGCTTTGAGGATAATATTGACATAATTTGCCTATCATATTTCCCCCTCTTTGAAATGATTTGCATAACATTTCCTAGAAATAGACTCCATATGTCAGTTAGCAATTGGTAGAGGAAGTGCAAACTCAAGCTCACTGAAGGAGAGCCAGTTACAAGAGGAGTCATGAATCTAAGACTAGAGCCAGACTGTATTTCCCCTTCTTGGGAAAGGTATAATATCAACAGGAAGTCGATAAAGGGACGAGGAGCTAGGAAATGGACAATTAGTGAATCTTTTCTATATGCTACCAACTGTGTGATACAGCATTCTAGGTATTTATAAATAGCTACCTTTTATAGATTGGAAAACTGAGACTTAAACAGAGGAGGCAATTTGCTCAAAGTCACACAGCACCAGATCCAGGATCCAGACCAGATTTTCTTGGCTAAAAAATAAACTTCAGACAAAAAATCCACCTCTGGATTTGGATGAGTGCAGTGATTCTCACCTAGAAAGCCCCCATCACCTGGAGAAGGGAATGGCAACCCACTCTAGTATTCTTTCCTGGGAAATCCCTTGGAGAGAGGAGCCTGGTGGGCTGAGGTCATTGGGTTACAAAGAGTCAGACATGACTGAAGCAACTTAGCACACACAGACAGTGATTCTCAGCGTGGTCTTTGGACTAGTGGCTTAGACCTCACCTGAGAGTATTCTATGAATACGAATCACTTCATACATACCGAATTAAGGATTCTGGAGGTGAAGCTCAGATGTTTGTTTTAACAAGCTCTCCAGGTAATTCTGATGCAGGCTACTGTTTTGGAATTGCCAGATAAGTGTGATTTAATCAATCATATAGAAGAAAGGTACTCAAGAATGCTACAGTGGGAGGATGTAGATAGGAGATAGAGAAATATAACACATGTTTTCTACACAAAAAAATAGAAAACTTTTGGGGAAATAGATATAACTGGAAAAACAACTCAGTTTAGTGAAAGGACTGCTAGCTAGATAAATACTTTGGAAGCTTTGTTTCTAGTCCCAGATCTAATACTAATATTCAGGTTGGGTTTGAACACGTCGTTTAACTTCTATGTATTTCCTTTTAATCCCAATTAAAATGATACCAGTCATGGTGGTAATAGAGTATTTACAAGGCCAATGTTTTTAATTATTTTAGAGGTAGATAGGACAGTGACTAGCCAAAAATGAGAAGTGTTAGAAAGCCTGAAGTATTCCTTACTGATTGATATTCTACTAGACTGAAGAGGCAAAATGATAGGATACTGAAAAGGGAACTCCCCAGGTCAGTAGGGGCCCAATATGCTACCGGAGATCAGTGGAGAAATAACTCCAGAAAGAATGAAGGGATGGACCCAAAGCAAAAACAATACTCAGCTGTGGATGTGACTGGTGATGCTGTAAAGAGCAATATTGCATAGGAACCTGGAATATCAGGTCCATGAATCAAGGCAATTGGAAGTGGTCAAACGAGATGGTAAGAGTGAACATCGACATTCTAGGAATCAGTGAACTAAAATGGACTGGAATGGGTGAATTCAACTCAGATGACCATTATATCTACTACTGTGGGCAGGAATCCCTTAGAAGAAATGGAGTAGCCATCATGGTCAACAAAAGAGTCTGAAATGCAGTACTTGGATGCAATCTCAAAAATGACAGAATGATCTCTGTTTATTTCCAAGGCAACCCTTCAATATCACAGTAATCCAAGCCTATGCCCCAACCAGTATCACTGAAGAAGCTGAAATTGAACGGTTCTATGAAGACTTGCAAAACCTTTTAGAACTAACACCCAAAAAAGATGTCCTTTTCATTATAGAGAACTGGAATGCAGAAGTAGGAAGTCAAGAAACACCTGGAGTAACAGGCAAATTTGGCCTTGGAGTACAGAATGAAGCAGGGCAAAGGCTAATAGAGTTTTGTCAAGAGAATGCACTGGTCATAGCAAACACCCTCTTCCAACAACAAAGAGAAGACTCTACACATGGACATCACCAGATGGTCAACACTGAAATCAGCTTGATTATATTCTTCGCAGCCAAAGATGGAGAAACTCTATACAGTCAGCAAAAACAAGACTAGGAGCTGACTGTGGCTCAGATCATGAACTCCTTATTGCCAAAATCAGACTTAAATTGAAGAAAGTAGGGAAAAGCACTAGACCACTCAGGTATGACCTAAATAAAATCCCTTATGATTATACAGTGGAAGTGAGAAATAGATGTAAGGGACTAGATCTGATAGACAGAGTGCCTGATGAACTATGGACGAAGGTTTGTGACATTGTACAGGAGACAGGGATCAAGACAATCCCCATGGAAAAGAAATGCAAAAAAGCAAAATGGCTGTCTGGGGAGGCCTTATAAATAGCTGTGAAAAGAAGAGAAGCGAAAAGCAAAGGAGAAAAGGAAAGATATAAGCATCTGAATTCAGAGTTCCAAAGAATAGCAAGAAGAGATAAAAAAGCCTTCCTCAGCAACCAATGCAAAGAAATAGAGGAAAACAACAGAATGGGAAAGACTAGAGATCTCTTCGAGGAAATTAGAGATACCATGGGAACATTTCATGCAAAGATGGCCTCGATAAAGGACAGAAATGGTATGGACCTAACAAAAGCAGAAGATATTAAGAAGAGGTGGCAAGAATACACAGGAGATCTGTACAAAAAAGAGCTTCACGACCCAGATAATCATGATGGAGTGATCACTCACCTAGAGCCAGACATCCTGGAATGTAAAGTCAAGTGGGCCTTAGAAAGCATCACTACGAACAAAGCTAGTGGAGGTGATGGAATTCCAGTGGAGCAATTCCAAATCCTGAAAGATGATGCTGTGAAAGTGATGCACTCAATATGCCAGCAAATCTGGAAAACTCAGCAGTGGCCACAGGACTGGAAAAGGTCAGTTTTCATTCCAATCCCAAAGAAAGGCAATGCCAAAGAATGCTCAAACTACCACATAATTGCACTCATCTCACACTCTAGTAAAGTAATACTCAAAATTCTCCAAGCCAGGCTTCAGCAATATGTGAACCATGAACTTCCAAATGTTCAAGCTGGTTTTAGAAAAGGCAGAGGAACCAGAGATCAAATTGCCAACATCCGCTGATCATCGTAAAGGCAAGAGAGTTCCAGAGAAACATCTATTTCTGCTTTATTGACTATGCCAAAGCCTTTGACTGTGTGGATCACAATAAACTGTGGAAAATTCTGAAAGAGATGGGAATATCAGACCACCTGACCTGCCTCTTGAGAAACCTGTATGCGGGTCAGGAAGCAACAGTTAGAACTGGACATGGAACAAAGGACTGGTTCCAAATAGTAAAAGGAGTCTGTCAAGGCTGTATATTGTCACCCTGCTTATTTAACTTATATGTAGAGTACAGCATGAGAAACGCTGGGCTGGAGGAAGCACAAGCTGGAATCAAGATTGCCTGGAGAAATATCAATAACCTCAGATATGCAGATGACACCACCCTTATGGCAGAAAGTGAAGAGGAACTAAAAAGCCTCTTGATGAAAGTTAAAGTGGAGAGTGAAAAAGTTGGCTTAAAGCTAAACATTCAGAAAATGAAGACCATGGCATCTGGTACCATCACTTCATGGGAAATAGATGGGTAAACAGTGGAAATAGTATCAGAGTTTATTTTGGGGGACTCCAAAATCACTGCAGTTGGTGATTGCAGCCATGAAATTGGAAGACACTTACTCCTTGGAAGGAAAGTTATGACCAAACTAGATAGCATATTAAAAAGCTGAGACATTACTTTGCCAACAAAGGTCTGTCTAGTCAAGGCTATGGTTCTTCCAGTGGTCATGTATGGATGTGAGAGTTGGACTGTGAAGAAAGCTGAATGCCGAAGAATTGATGCTTTTGAACTGTGGTGTTGGAGAAGACTCTTGAGAGTCCCTTGGACTGCAAGGAGGTTCAACCAGTCCATCCTAAAGGAGGTCAGTCCTGGGTGTTCATTGGAAGGACTGATGCTAAAGCTGAAACTCCAATACTTTGGCCACCACATGCGAAGAGTTGACTCACTGGAAAAGACCCTGATGCTCAGAGGGGTTGGGGGCAGGAGGAGACTGGGACGACAGAGGATGAGATGGTTGGATGGCATCACCGACTCGATGGACATGAGTTTGAGTGAACTCCGGGAATTAGTGATGGACAGGGAGGCCTGGCGTGCTGTGATTCATGCAGTCACAAAGAGTTGGACATGACTGAGCAACTGAACTGAACTGAAACTGAAAATACACAGTTATAGATGGCCAAGTCCATTATTCTCAAACATGATTTGCACCGAGGAGCTTAACACAAAGTAAAAATCATGCAGTCCCAGAGCAATATACTCTGTTCACATCCCATGTATGTGGCATATATAGAGAGGAAAGAGGTGATTATAATCACCTCAGATGATTCTAGCATGCTTCCAAAGTTGAGAATTATAGCTCTATGTAGTCAGCAAATCTAAATGAAGGAGAAATCTGAGTGGTCAACAATAGTTTGGGGATGGTGTATGGTGATGTTCTAGCCACCTGTCTCTCATGGCTCTCTCATCATTTATGGGGAAAGTCTAATTTACTTAGCCTGGGATTCATGTCTTTTATGATTTACTTCCTGAGTACATTTCCTGCTTCCTGTTCCATTGATCACTTTCATAAACCTCTGTGTTAGCCAAATTAGACTACTTGCTTTTCTCCAGCTATTCCTAGGTTACACTTCCTCTGTAGTTTTACTAGTGCTATTTCCTATGCCTGTTTTGTCGACTGAAATTATATCCTTCCTCCACAGCACAGTTAAAGTGTTTTATCCTTCCTAAAGCCTTCCCTTGTGTCATCAACTGGTGAGCATCTCTGCTTCATCTGATGGCATGTCACATTTGGATGGAGTATCTTTTTTAATGTTGTAGACTATAGAACAAAACGTCTTGTCTCAAATGATTTCAGTCATAAAGGCAATGCACTTCAGTCCTCAGGTATGATGGCTGTAGGTCAGTTCATTTAATAGCTCAATGATGTCATAAAAGATGCAGGTCCTTTCTACCTTCCCCATCATCCAGCCTAGCTCTAGTCCCTTGATAAATCTAAAACAGCCACCATGGTTCTAAATGTCACTTACAGACATAAATACAGCCAGTGTGTGAAATGAGCTTTTGTTGACCTTGGTTTCTTTTTAAGAACAAGGAAACATTTCCAAGAATCTGACCCTAAGGCTTTTTCTCATGTTTCATTGGCCAGCATAATGTCACATGCCCATTCCTAAACCAATCAGTGACAAGGGGAATGCAGTTTCAGGGCCCAGCTCATTGAAACACATGTTTAGTAGAAGGATTTCCTGAACAAAACTGGATCGCTCTTAGAAAGGAGGAATGATGGATGCTGCCGAATGGTGCTTGGCTTAGCTGTTAATCCTTCTCTAAAGCAATAGGCCCTCTCAATATATATGATGATTATCTGTTCCCATGTTTAATTCCCCTATTAAACTTAAGTCTCCTTGAGGACAGGTTTTTGTTTTATGTTTAATGGCATGAGTTCTAGAGTCAGACAAATCTGGGTTGAAACTAATGTGATAAACTCAATTCAATTTACCCAAGACTTTCCTGATTTGGGGGCTTCCCAGGTGGTTCCAGTGGTAAAGAACCTACCTGCTAATGCAAGAAATATAAGAGACATGGGTTTGATCCCTAGGTCGGGAAGATCCCCTGGAGGAGGGCAAGACAACCCACTCTAGTATCCCTGCCTGGAGAACTTCAAGAACAGAGGAACCTGGTGGGCTACCGTCCATGGGGTCACAAAGAACTGGACATGACTGAAGTAACTTAGCATGCACACACTTCCTGATTTTAGCACCCACAGTCACATCTCCAGAGAAGCCCATTAGCCCCAGGTAAACCATGACAACTGGTCACCCTAGTTGAAATCTCATCTCTGTTATATACTGGATGCACAATCTGGAAGTCAGTTTTGTTCAAGACTGATTGCTTGAATACCCACCAAATACCAGGCACTGTTTCAGAAAGTTCGCCTTGTTTTTCTGACCACGCTGGCACCAGCCCTCTCACTTCCCGCAATCGTGCTAGTGCTGCCCAGGGATTGCCTCGTGTGTGACCCTCTCTCTGCCCCGCATCACTCAGAGATGATGTCAGAGGAAGCCTGGCCGCCTGACGAATAGGGCTTGGGAATTCCCCAGGAGTTTGCAGACACTGTTTCTGGCTTGAAAAACAAAAACACCCACAAAACAGCTAAGGGTCCCAATCTACTCAGGGAACACGCTGTGCCCTCTTGTTTGCAGGGCCGTTTCTTGGACAAGCAGCGGCTCTGTTTGCTGGACTTTTGGCCCCGTGCAGTCACTGTGAGCAAGGCACATCTCATATAAACAGGCCAGTGAAATGAGGTAATTGCGGCTTTCGATGAATGCTATTTCTGTCTCCTGGGCGATGCTGCTTGGGATGGGAAGAGTGAAAGCGAGTGGATCTGACACGCTGTGGCTTTCCTCACAAAGTGGAGACCGATAACCCAGGGGTGGGAAAGCCACCTCCCGTTTCTCCTCATAATGATGAGTGAATACCGTACACTTTTTCAGAAAAGACCTGCTCCATGTTGGAAATCCCTTCCGAATGCCAGAACTTTTCCATTTGGGCAATGAGGCTGTCCTTAAATGTGACTTAACAGAGCTGTACTGAACATAATATGCGCCAAGCCTGTTACAGATGTCATCACTTCCTCTTCACAAAGCTCCTCAGAAATAGGTACAATTAATATTCCAGCTATGGAGAAGAGCAAGGATGACTCAGAACGGTGAGGTCCTCTGGTCAGAGCACCAACGTGAGCAAGGCCAGCGTAAAGCTCTTTCCATAGCGAGAGCTGTTCCATCGCACCACCATTAATTTCAGCCATTTGCATTGCATTTTCGTTGGATTTTGTCCTTTCGTGCTATGTTGAAATGGGAAACAGAAAACAAGATTTCTTTTTAGCGCTCTTCATGGCCACATTCTGTACCCAAGTACTGTGACCACTTGGGCTGCTTGGCCTAGAACCCATGTTTCTTAATGTTTGGATTGGGTGTTGTTGTTGTTGTTCCTTTTATCTTCACCCACTGGTATTCAGTTTCACAACACTTGTTGGCGTTATCAATGCATCTACTTCTCAGGTTTCCTTACCACCATTTCTCATTAAATCTTTAGTTTTGGATGTTTAAATAAATCACCCAAATAGTTGCATAACATTAAATTGTTGTTGTTGTTGCTGTGTGTTTGTGTGTGTGTGTGTGTGTGTGCACCCTAAGTTGCTTCAGTTGTGTCTGACTTTGAGCAACCCCATGGACTGTAGCCCGCCAGGCTTCTATGTCCACAGGATTCTTCAGCCAAGGATACTGGAGTGGGTTGCCATTCCCTTCTCCAGGGGACCTTCCTGACCCAGGGATCGAACCCACATCTCTTATATCTTCTGTATTGGCAGGCAGTTCTTTACCACCAGTGCCACCTGGGAAATCCTTAAATTGTTACATATAGTGTAAATAAACTCTTCTGTAACCCAAGGGACGATTTTATGGCTAAAAGATGGAGATACGGTTTAATAGGCCCTTTGGATTATCCTGCGGATGATGTGTCTGGTTGAGATGCGTCTGGTGAAGAATGAGCTTTTGGGAATGAGAGCAAGGTCCATCATAATCTAACGCAGAGAACTTTGGCATTCATTTAGCCTTCCAAGATTTAGTTTCCTTGTCAGAAATATGGAAACTATGCACATGATATTTGCATGTATTGCACAATACGGTGTATGAGGAGAAACATTCAGTGAAGTGTCTGATGTGCAAGCTCTGTCAATGACAGCTATGCTTTATTATTGAGGATTGCTATTTACACTTTGATGCCAGTTACATGCCTTTCATGGTCTATTCCCCAGGTCATGGACTGTGTTAGAATTTGTTATTTTTGAATAAGTGAGATACTGTGCTTATCAATGCATCTCCACATCCATAGCACTATTTCCATAAAGACTTTCTGTTCTTTATTTCCCATGCTCTTTCTCCTCCAGGGAGAGGTGGAGATAACCATTGTGCTATCAGTTATGGTAATCGGATGACCAGAGTGCAACCGTCAAGCTTCACAGGTGCTCAGCATTCAGTCTCTAATCTTTTGCCATATTGCCATTTCCCCTCATTTCTCTGCTCTCTTCTACTCCTCAGCCTCACTGATTTCGCAATACTGAGCAATTTACAAATCTCTTTAACTTCCTGACTTTTTCTAACCGTGTCCTCAGGGTCTCACCTTCCACTACAAGGAGTTAATCAAGGTACTTTGATAGACAAACATTTCCCACCCCAGGAGGATTTTAGGGCAGCTGTTAGGTTAATATATCTATTTCTTCCCCCTATAATTAGAACAGAAGGATGTACGTAATCCAAGAGGTTACTAACTGCCTGAGCCACACTGAGAGGCAGGTAGGAAAGTTAGAGCGGGCTTCTCCAAGCATGTGTCGTTTGTCCTATTGGAGCTGAACCCTGAAGGATGAGATGGCCAGGGAGTCAGCCCTAGGTCAACGCTGTTTCAGGTCACAATGAGACAGACCCAATTAGGTGAGCTCCCAGCGTGCTCAGAGGGAACGTTCACCACCAGCAAGGACCATTAGAGTTAAAACAAGTTGCAAAATCAGGAAAGGACTCCTGAAGGGTGAGGAGGGGACGTGTTTCTGGACATTTGTTCTGAGTTGGAAAACAGTGTTTGTGTGTTCATTAAAACAGCATCAAAACAAAAGACCCTCCAGGAAGTCCCAGTAACCAAGGTTATCAGTATTAAGAAGGCAGAGCCCTAGTCCCTGGGTAGACATTCTATCATGAAAAAGCCTCATTTAGAAATATTGATGAATTGATCTATATCATGTTTTCCTTTTTAATGCTTAAAACACTGGTGGTGTGTTTACATAATTGGAAGGAGGAGGCAGGAAATGGAAGGAAAGCCATATTATTCACTTCGAAAGTGACTTTGGATGAGCAAAATGAGGGCAAAACCTTGCAAAGAAGATTTTCAAGAGTTTTGTTCATAGAAGCACCAGACTGGAAGAAGGAGGTTTCATATTTGGTGTGTGCTTAGTCACTTAGTCGTGTCTGACTCTTTGTGACCCCATGGATTGTAGCCCTCCAGGTTCCTCTATCCATGGGGATTCTCCAGGCAAGAATACTGGAGTGGGTTGCCATGTCCTCCTCCAGGGGATTTTCCCCCCTCAGGGATTGAACCTAGGTCTCCCACATCGCAGGTGGATTCTTTACCATCTGAGCCACCAAGGAAGCTTTGGAGAGGATATCAAAGCAAAACTCTTTGGAGAGCATATCAAAGTAAAGCTCGAGAGGTGAAGCAGCTAAGGACAGACATATTCCTTAAGTCTGGCATTGTGTCCATGTTAGCCAAACAGCAGACACTAAGAATTCTCAGGTCCAGGTTCTCTCTTATCCATCCCCCCTCACTCTCACTCTACTAGTTCTTTAAGTTATTGCTCCTAAAAATGTCTTTATTCTGTTGAATTCACTCTCCCTAATGCTACTACCCTGGTACAAGAACATTTATATTTTTGCTTTATTGCTCCAGCTTATTCTTTAAACTTTGACTTGCACTCAGAGGATTCAAGGATCTTGTTAAATTGCAGATTCTGATTCAGTAGTGCTGAGACAAGGCCCAGGATTCTGCATTTCTAACAGACTATCAAGTGTGCCTTGGTGGCTGGTTGGAGAACTACACTTAGAGCAGTGACATAGTAGGGACAGAAGCAGGTCATGAAGCCTCCATAATCCATATTCTTACACTACCCCAGGCAGCCTCCTAAAGGGTTTTGGGAGTAGACTTTATCTAGAGGATCCCAGAAGATGAAGCAAGGACTGCTAGATGGAATTAAAGCAAAATCTTACTGTCTGGAAGATGTTTCTGACATCAAGAGCTGTTGAACAATAATTTGGACGGCATTATGAGATGAGTATCCTTCATTATGGGGATTTCCTGGCAGCTCAGCCATGAAGAAATCTGCCAGTGCAGCAGATGCAGGTTTGACCCCTGGGTCAGGAAGATCCCCGGAGAAGGAAATGGTAACCCAATCCAGTATTCTTGCCTGGGAAACCCCATGGACAGAGGAGCCTTGTGAGCTACAGTCCATGGGCTTGCAAAGAGTCAGACATGACTTAGTGACTAAACAACAACACCCTTCATTATAAATATTCAAGAAAAGAGAAAGCAGTATTTTTCTGTCATTTTATTGGATTGGCCAAAATGTTCTTTTGAGTTTTCTATAAAACGGTATGGAATACACAAACAAACTTTTTGGCCAATGTATTACTATGAAAATTTCAAACATAATTCTCGATTCTACAATTAGCATCTTACTATATGCTTGCTTTATCCATCCATCCCTCTGTTTATCTGACAATACAATATTGTTTTTTATGCCTACATAGGCTTTACTGAAGTTCAGTATTTTTTTATTTTTTGTGGGATGAAATGTACATGCAGTGGATGCACAAATCCTGAGTTACTATTTGATGAGGTTTGACAAATGCATATACCTTTGTGACCCAAACATCTATCAAGATATAAAACAGTACCATCACACCAAAATCTTTTCATCCCACTCCACAGTCTTCACTCCTATCATCCTAAATGCAACTAGTTTTCCTAGTTGGTTTTGCCATAGTTTAATTTTGCTTCTTCTAAACTTTCACATCAGTGAGATTAGGAATTATTTACTCTTTTGTGTGAAGCTTCTTTTGCACTAAGTTTTTGCGATTCATCTGTGTCATTACATAGTTAAGAGGCATACAGTAATTAAGATCCCTGTAGTGCTCACTTCAGCAGCACATATACTAAAACTGGAACGACACAGAGAATATTAGCATGTCCCCGGCACAAGGATGACATGCAAGTTTGTGAACCACTCCATATTTTTGTGTATACCTATGGCCAATTCATGCTGAGGTTTGACAGAAAACAACAAAGTTCTGTAAAGCAATTATCCTTCAATAAAAAAGTAAATTTAAAAAAAGATTCCTATAGTAAAAGTCTATAATTTGTTCTTTTTCTTTTATGTTTTTTTAAAGAATCTGAGATATGATTAATATAGCATAAATTTACCCCTTTAAAGTATACAAATTAGTGGTTGTTAGTATATTCACAAGGTGTGTAACCATTACCACTATCTAATTCCAGAAAATTTCATCACCACCAAGAGAAATCCTGTACACATTGGCAGTTACTCCTCAATCCTTCTTTTTGTCCCAGTTCCAGTTCCAGTTCAGTCGCTCAGTCATGTCTCACTCTTTGTGACCCCGTTAACCGCAGCACGCCAGGCCTCCCTGTCCATCACCAACTGCCGGAGTTCACCCAAACCCATGTCCACTGAGTCGGTGATGCCATCCAACCATCTCATCCTCTGTCGTCCCCTTCTCCTCCTGCCCTCAATCTTTCCCAGCATCAGAGTCTTTTCAAATGAGTCAACTCTTTGCATCAGGTGGCCGAAGTATTGGAGTTTCAGCTTCAGCATCAGTCCTTCCAATGAACACCCAGGACTGATCTCCTTGAGGATGGACTGGTTGGATCTCCTTGCAGTCCAAGGGACTCTCAAGAGTCTTCTCCAACACCACAGTTCAAAAGCATCAATTCTTCGGCACTCAGCTTTCTTTATAGTCCAACTCTCACATCCATACATGACCACTGGAAAAACCATAGCCTTGACTAGATGGACCTTTGTTGACAAAGTAATGTCTCTGCTTTTGAATATGCTGTCTAGGTTGATCATAACTTTCCTTCAAAGGAGTAAGCGTTTTTTAATCTTTTCTTCTCAGCCTCTGGCAATCATTATTTTACTTTATATCTCTATGGATTTGCCTATTCTGGACATTTTGTATCATATCCTCTATTATGAAGTTATCACAGTGTTTTGTTTTTTTTGTTTGTTTTTTGTTTTTCTCCTCCATCCTCCTATTGATATAAACCTGGGCCATTCCCAGTTTGGGGCTATTTTGACTACATCTTCTTTGAATATTCATGTAAAGGTATTTTTTTGGCATATGATTTTATTTTCTTAGGCCAATGCCTACAATTAGGATTACTGGTGGATAGTATTGTTATATGTTTAGTTCTATAAGAAACCGCAACAAGTATTTCCAAAGCAATAATACCATTTTATGTTTCCATGAACATTGTATGAGAGTTCTGGTTGCTCTACATGCTCAGCCATCTGGTGTTGTCAATTCTTTTTTTTTTTTTTTTTTAATTTGGGCTATTCTGGTGGGTACAACAATATTTAAGAGGCAGGTAGAAGTTAAGATTCCTTTAGTATGAGGAGCTTGGACAGGAATGTCTCCACAGAGCTCAGAGCTTCTGGGGTTCCAAACCAAGTTATATGCACACTTGTGTTAGCTTTATATTGCTGCCATTAAAAAAGAAAAACAAAACAAAAAACCACCACACACAGTGAAGTAAAACAACACTTATTTATTATCTCACTGTTCTCTAGGCCAGAAACCTGGGTTCACTCAGCTGTTCCTCTGTCTTCAGTCTCACAATGCTGAAATCAACCTGCCAGCTGTCTTGGGCTCTCAACAGGAGGCTCCAAAGAAGAATTCATTTAGGTTGTTGGAGGAATCCACGATCCATAAGGTTGTAGAACAAAAGTCCCTATTTCCTTTGTGGCTGTTAGCTGGAGGCCACTCTGAGTTCTTCAGGGCCCCTTTTTAGCCCTCATGCCTGCCCCCTCCATCACAGAAGCCAGCCGTTGGGGATTATACTCGCACTTGCAATCGCCCTGACCTCCCTTCTACCACAACTCCTCTGCTTCTACCTGGAAAATCCAGCCAGGATAAATCAGGATAATCTTCCTATCTTAATATATGTAACCTCGATCACATCTACAGAGCCTCTTTTGACATGTAATCTAACATGGTCACATGACTCAGGAATTAGGACACGGACGTCTATGCGGGGCAATTATTCTTCAACCACAGCTCCTTTAAGTGACAAATGCCCAGACCTCTGGCAGATGACAAGCTTTGGGGTCTGAGGTTTCACCTTCCACGCTGTTACAGCTTTTCCCCCCTCTGTCAACATTTTGTCGACTCTGATTAAATGCTTCTGGTATTTTATATAACCCAATCAAGAACAGCTTAATATGGACTATTTCAGTTTCACTTGGTAGTTTTAAGAGTGTTCATAGCATTGGTGTAAGAATTCAATGAGATAATATTTTTTTTTTGGTTCCCAAAGGAATTTATTTTATGTTTATTTTTATACAAGGAGCAAAAATAGCATATTAAGTATCATTAAGAACATTTTTCAAAGACTCTGAACTTCCAAGTCAGCAATAGAGAGAGAGAAAGAGAGAAGGAAGGTTTTAGTGTGAATTGCTAGGCAGCATATGTACACGTTTTTAAGGCATCTTATTGTTGGCAGTGTTTTCCGTGAGCACCCTATGAAACATGTTGTTTAACCCCTACAGCAATCTTGTTCATTATCCACAAAGGCTATGAAATGCTTGTGCTGGCAGTCACTTTCTATAAATAATTGGTTTTTGAGCTATTTAAAGAATACCCTCAAGACTCACAGTGCCTTGTTGGATTTTTTTCCATGGCACAGTCGTTATTTAAAATGAATAAGAGAGAATGTCTTATTTTAATTTCAATTTGTGTTAGGGTGTAGTTGCTTTACAATGTTGTGTTAGCTTCTCCTATACAGCAAGGCGAAGCAGCTATACATATACATATATCCCCTCTTTTTTTGGATTTCCTTTCCATGTAGGTCCCCATAGCTAATCAATGCAAGGAAAAGCATGTGGGATAGTGCTTGCCAGAAAGTAACTGCTAAGGAAACTTCACGTGGGCCAGCCACATCGCCGTTCCTCCTCAAGCCTCTATTTTCTCTTGATTATGATGCTTATGTTGACTAGTCTTTGCTTTCCCATCTGCTCTCTGACCTGAGAGGCAGACCTCTACATGATGTATCAGTGACGATCTATCTACATGATAGATCCGTGGGCAACATCTGCCCACTGATGTTCAGTTGGATTTGGCCCCCGGAAGGAACAGGTGAGAGACTGAAGGGAGAGAGATGACTGAGAGTGGCATTTTATTCTTCTGCTCCTTGTTAGGTCCCGTACAAGCAGTGACTGGTCATTCATCCAAAGCCCACCACCACTTCAGAGCTCACGAACCACAACCATAGGCTGCTCTCTCTAGATGCTAATAACACTGTTCCCTTTACTCTTCCCATCAGGCTAAGGATGCTAGTAGCTTCCACTATTGCTTGTCTCGTGTGCTGCACCATCTCTTGTTGATTTCCCTGACCATGATCACGCCTTCATAAATCATCTCTTCATTAACCTTTCCTGAATTATCCTTCTTATTGTACCAAGTTACTCTACATACTCGTCATGTGGTGTTGTCATTTTTTTTTTTAATTTGAGCTATTCTGATGGGTCTAACAATATTTAACAGGCATGAAGTAGCAAAGATCCCTGTAGAATGAGGACAGGAAAAAATGGAAATGTACTGGAACATTTCTGTAGATCCTTATCTATTTAGAATGTTGTAATCCCTTGGTTCTCAGGATGCATGAACTCTTCACAATTAGAATTTTATTGAGTGGTTAGTTTTGATAGAAAAGTTGAAGAATGTGAAGTAAATACACATCAAGTCTTTGAGAGTCTCACTCTTTCAATGATTCATTCAAAAATATTTAATTGTGAACATGTCAAGGAGAGATGAATGTCTTATCCTTCTTATGTCTTCTTATCACTTCCTTTAAAACAATCAACTTCCTTTTTCTCTGAAATATTATGTCAAGGAAGAGGAGGCATACAATGAATATTTATTATCTGTTGAGTGATTCAAACACATCTATTCAACAATCCTTCCAGGAACCCTTAATAGAAGGGATTACATCCTTTTATCAAATGAGAAAACTGAGGCTCAAAGAGATAAAATAACTTATTCCAAATGTGTGATGCTACTGAGAATTCTAACTCAGATCTCTTTTCTCAGTCCTGCACTGTTTCTTTTAACTAGGCTGTCTTTAAGTCCTCAGCTATTAGAATGGGGATTCAGTGGCCCTTGCCTTCAAATCATTATTTTTGTGCAAAATCAGAAAGGGACCTGACACTCAGATGCAGTCATGATGGTTTGGATAAATGAATGAATGATTGAAGCAATCGGTGAATGAATCAAGCAAATTTTTGCAGATTAGTTTCACTTTTGTAAAGAAGTCAAAGAAGTCAGACGCAGTCATAGATTGGTATAAAAGGTGGGCAAAGCCAGGCTAGGATATTCTCTGGAAAGCTTGGGAGGGAGTGTCTCCAGGAAGGTGAGGTACTTGATGCAAGCAGAGTTCAACAAGCCTCCACTGCTGCCGTTTCAGCTCTTTCCCACTGCCTGGCACAGAATGTTCCCAGGGAGAGAACTGCCCATGTTTCAGCGTTCTTCAGGATTTCATCTGTTGTCAGGTGGATTGACAAGGATTAGGCTTGTTGTTCTATGGTTATGAAGAGAATGCCAGGACAGGACACTGTTCTCACCTAGAATGATAGCATCCCAGAAATGCAAGGAGGTTCTCAAAGGGAACCATTCTCCCTTTCTGAGTAATGGCCTTATTATTAACATGTACAATGTTTTCTATAGATTATTGTATTTATGCTTCATTACTGCTGTATGAAACAAGTATTACTAAACCCACTTACAGATTGAAAAACAGACTCAAAGTCCACATGATCCAGGGTCACAGAATGGATAAGTAGCTGAATTGGTACTAAAAAGCAGATAGGTCTGACTTCAAACGCCTTCATCTTTACCCTCAAAACACCATAACAGTTAGTTGGATTTTGTGTCCAACTCTTTGCGACCCCATGAATTGCAGCACGCCAGGCCTCCCTGTTCATCATCAACTCCCGGAGCTCACCCAAACTCATGTCCATAGAGTTGGTGATGCCATCCAGCCATCTCATCCTTTGTCGTACCCTTCTCCTTCTGCCTCCAATCCCTCCCAGCATCAGTCCAATGAGTCAACTCTTCACATGAGGTGGCCAAAGTATTGGAGTTTCAGCTTCAGCATCAGTCCTCCCAATGAACACCTAGGACTGATCTCCTTTAGAATGGACTGGTTGGATCTCCTTGCAGTCCAAGGGACTCTCAAGAGTCTTCTCCAACACCACAGTTCAGAAGCATCAGTTCTTCAGCATTCAGCTTTCTTCCCAGTCCAACTCTCACATCCATACATGACCACTGGAAAACCATAGCCTTGACTATATGGACCTTTGTTGGCAAAGTAATGTCTCTGCTTTTCAATATGCTATCTAGGTTGGTCATAGCTTTCCTTCCAAGGAGTAAGCGTCTTTTAATTTCATGGCTGCAACTACCATCTGCGGTGATTTTGGAGCCCCTTCAAAATAAAGTCTGACACTGTTTCCACTGTTTCCCCATCTATTTCCCACAAAGTCATGGGACCAGATGCCATGATCTTAGTTTTCTGAATACACAGAAGAACTGTACAAAAAAGATCTTCATGACCAAGATAATCACGATGGTGTGATCACTCACCTAGAGCCAGACATCCTGGAATGTGAAGTCAAGTGGGCTTTAGAAAGCATCACTATGAACAAAGCTAGTGGAGGTAATGGAATTCCAGTTGAGCTCTTTCAAATCCTGAAAGATGATGCTGTGAAAGTGCTGCACTCAATATGCCAGCACGTTTGGAAGACTCAGCAGTGGCCACAGGACTGGAAAAGGTCAGTTTTCATTCCAATCCCAAAGAAAGGCAATGCCAAAGAATGCTCAAACTACCTCACAATTGCACTCATCTCACACGCTAGTAAAGTAATGCTCAAAATTCTCCAAGCCAGGTTTCAGCAATACATGAACAATGAACTTCCAGATATTCAAGCTGGTTTTAGAAAAGGCAGAGGAACCAGGGATCAAATTGCCAACATTCACTGGATCATTGAAAAAGCAAAAGAGTTCCAGAAAAGCATATATTTCTGCTTTATTGACTATGCCAAAGCCTTTGACTGTGTGGATCACAATAAACTGTGGAAAATTCTGAAAGAAGTGGTTTAAGCATTATGTTCTATCAATTACTTTGACGATTCTTAGAAAACTTAATTTTCTTTCTGGACAAATAATGCTTTGATAACCAACTTATCTAAAATATATTTCCTGTCTTCTTTGTCATTCTTTTAATTCAAATTTATATTTTCTTTCTCTGAATTCCAAAAGTACATCTAACTAGAATGGTGTATTATCCAGGGTATTTTAAGTTAAAAAATGGAGGCCAAGTCCCAACCCACAATTTACCTGTGTAACCTTGGGTGAATAATTTCAATGATCTGAGTATCAGCTCAATCACCAATCAGACATGGGGTTATTATCCCTGTCCAACGTAGTTCAAGGGACTTTGGGAAATCAAATTAGATAATGGATGTGAAAGTCGTTTGTAAACTATAAAGGCTATAAAGATGGTGTGGGTTATTTATGTGTGTGTTCTCTCTCCATCTACCACCTATCCTATGAATTGGGTAGGACAAATATGCTCACCTAACTGAAGGCAGGAGATTGAAGGCAGGGGGAGAACGGGACAACAGAGGATGAGATGGTTGGATGGCATCACCGACTTGATGGACATGAGTTTGAGCAAGCTCCAGGAGTTGGTGTTGGACAGGGAAGCCTGGTGTGCTGCAGTTCATGGGGTCACAAAGAGTCGGACACAACTGAGTGACTGAACTGAACTGAAATATGCTTATTTTATTTGTAGATTTCTTCCTTCCTTCCTTTCCTCCCTTTGCATTTTCCTCCTTCTCTACCTCCTTCCTTTTCTCTGTTTCTTCAACAAACCCCTTTTTTAGGTCTTACATGAACTTGGCACTGTGATATAGCACTCAAGGCCAATTAAGGCATTTACAACCCTGTCATAGAGCAGCCTCAAGCTAGGCATGAAGAGTAGACAGATACGTGATGGAACCAAGGGAGGAGAAGTGCAACAGCTGAAGAGACAAGCTGGAACCCTCAGTTTCAAATTCCCAGATAGTGTCCTCTCTATCTATTTACAAGATTCATCTGGGAAAATTACCACTTTGAAGCCAATGTTTCCAAGAGCAGAATCTGGCTTAAAGGAAAAAGAATCCCCTGAGAGTCCACTGAACATATTTATGTGCAGAGAATCATGATGTCTTTTCATGTTCCCCTACCTACCATTATTCATATATTGGAACAAAAGATCTAGAAAAATGCTTTGTCCCAGAACTAGAAAGTGGCTTCTCTGTCCCCACTCCAGGCCAGCTGTGTTTCAAATGTTTAAAGGCAGAGGCATCTTTAAGCAATACAGAAGTTAAGAGAAAGCAACAGGTTAGATTTGATAAGCTAGTAGGGTCTGTCCTTCATAATGCTGGGGCCTCTACCCTTTTATCTCTGCGCTGTTAATACAGCCTAGGATGACTGTTAATATGACCATTTGACCAATGTTTCTCTTCTGTGGAGCTATTCCGTCTGGGGCCTATCTGGGGATGAATTACATAGACCTGTCCGTGTCCTCTGAAATCGTCTAAAGCCTTCTCTTCAAGTTGAACAGAAACTCACTTCGGCTCAAAGGAACAGCCTATGGAAAATTCCTGACACTGTATGTTCTCGTAATTTTTGGAACACTGTAAATATTTGAGTCAGTAGATCTTAATCCATAAACACAGCTGTACTTAAAAAACCCTGATGGAGAGTTATTATAATTTAAACAATTGGGTAACAAAACAAATCAATGTTAATCATTTTCGTTTTCTAAGGACAATGGACTCAGACTTCTCATAAAACTGACATGATGAGCTTCGCAATTGCATCCACAAATAAACTTACAAATGCTAAGATAAACCATTCTCAACTTTTAAGAACATTATAAAAAGAAAGTGAGGTGGGGGAGGGCCAGGAAAGAGAAGAAAAACAATTTTGAGCAAGACCAAGACTCTCATAGTCATATTTCACATGAGGCCTCCAAAGATAAACATGAAGGGAGAAAACCCTCTCTGGGTTTGCCGTTTCTCAGTCTGAATTACGTTATGCATTACCATTGTTCAAGGGTTATTCTTGTTTCTATAAGAGCTACCTTTGGCTCTCTTCAGACTTCTTTGCTGTAATTTATAGAAAGTACTCAGAACAGTCAATTAATTTCCAGAAGATATGCTGAGCTCTCACTTGTCAAGCATTGTGGCGAGTACTAAGGTTGATGTGAAGAATTAGATATAGCCCCCAACTTCAAAAGGATTATAGTATAGAATCAGAGACCAAAACATTGTCATAAATAAGCTTTTTGGTAAGTGAATAAACCAATGTTTTGCCTGAGAATGGGGGAAAAAATTACAAAGACTTTGGAGGACATTTCCAGCTGGAAATGTTAGTGTTTAGGGATAAGGTTGGATGATCATTGGAGCCTTCATGGAAGAAGAGACACTTATGCAGATGTAAAAGCACACATAGTTTGGGGTTGAGGGCAGGGAAGAATACAACCAGAGGGAGCTTTTTGATCAAAAGAGCAATACCAGCAAACAAAGTCAATCCTTTAGCTCAAGTTTAGGGAAAATAAAGGAGACCAGGGGCTTCCTAGGTGGCGCTCGTGGTAAAGAACCTGCCTGCTAGTGCAGGAGACATAAAAGATGTGAGCTCAATCCCTGGGTCAAGAAGATCCTCTGGATGAGAGCATGGCAACCCACTCCAGTATTCTTGCCCAGAGAATCCCATGGACAGAAGAGCCTGGCAGGCTGCAGTCCATTGCATCACACAAAGTCAGACATGGCTGAAGTGATTTAGCATGCTGCTGCTGCTGCTAAGTCGCTTCAGTCCTGTCCAACTCTGTGAGACCCCATAGACAGAACCCACCAGGCTCCCCCATCCCTGGGATTCTCCAGGCAAGAACACTGGAGTGGGTTGCCATTTCCTTCTCCAATGCATGAAAGTGAAAAGTGAAAGGGAAGTCGCTCAGTTGTGTCTGACCCTCAGCGACCCCATGCACTACAGCCTACCAGGCTCCTCCATCCATGGAATTTTCCAGGCAAGAGTACTGGAGTGGGGTGCCATTGGGAGATCAGTACGTGGTAGTGTTGACAAGGGCAAAACACGAACAGCTGTAAAGGGCCTGGGATTTCAGGCTTGGGAGTTGAGCTTAGAACGTCTTCTGTAGTTGATTGGGAAGCATAACCTAATTTTGGTAAAGACTTGACCAACACTAGGACTTAAAAAGATTCATCTGGGAAAATATAACTATCAATTAAGATAGGGAAAAAAAAAAAACTGTGAAGAGACCTAGGGAAGGTTCTGAGACCTTGAATCATGAAAATAGCAAGTAGATGGAGAGAAAAATTGATGGGAGAGGTATTTGAAGGGTAAACATGGAATGATTTGCTGAGAGATTGTATCAAAGGAAAGCTAGGTTTTATAGACCAAATAGAGACAAAAGGTTTCAATTGAGAAAGATTTAGGATTAGAACATTTAGCATTTGAATTCATGCCAAAGTGCTCTTGGGGTTCTGAGTTATTATTTTTCTTCATACAAATAATAAGACCTAGTCTTCCTCTGGGATTTTAATGAATGTCCTTTCACTTCCTTCTGGTCTCCTCATTTCCCACAAAACTGGGCAGCACAAATGTCATGATGATAGCTCTGCAAGGATTCACAGGGATCAGACAGTCTAGTGCATTCTCTCACTTGCTTTGTTCCATGTGACTACATTAGCTGATCTGAGAGAAGAATGCAGGGCTAAGGTCTTCTTGTCCTTACTTTACAGAAGACAGAGCAGAGTTGCACAATGCACACCTGAGTGACTACCCTTGGGGCACATATTTAGAGGCAGAATGATGATTAAGCACTGGTGTGAATGGTGAGGATGGAAAGGAACTGAAGATGAGGAATTGCAGAAAAAACTGACCAGAGAAGAAGAAGCCTAGACAAGTAAGATTGGGTTCCTTTTCCGTTATTATCATCAAGTAGCTAAGTGACAATTGAATTGTTTCAACTTTCTGAGAATCAGCTTTATGATATCAGTATGCTTTGTAAAAGAGACTTTGGGACATATACATACATATTTTAAAGTTTGACATTCCTCCTGGGATCACCAGGTGTATATAGCCTAACAATGTAGGATAATTTTCCTTTATATGATGGTATCAGTGATTATCTAAACTTAAAAGCATGGAATGGAGCAAAGGTTAAGAACTTTTACTCAATTACCTAGGACCTTTGCATATACGGTGTGTGTGTGCTAACTCTCTTTAGTCATGACTGACTCTTTGCAACTCTATGGTGTCTCTGTCCATGGGATTCTCCAGGCAAGAATACTGGAGTGGGTTGTCATGCCCTCCTCCAGGGGATCTTCCTGACCCAGGGATTGAACCCATGTCTCTTTCATCTGCTGCATTGGCAGGCAGGTTCTTTACCAACAGCACCACCTGGGAAGCTGTTTCATATACTGCTGCATATAGTTATCTTAATGACCCATCAAACAGATGAGAAAACTGAGGCCCAGGTACATGAAGATCCCATTTCCCATAATATCTCTAGTAGAGGAGTCTGAAGAGTGAACAAAGAGAAACACTTTAGGGGATTCTTCTGGGTCAACTGCACATTGAACTTTGGATTTACTAAGATGGTACTGTAGGCAAGGCTCTACTCAGCAGTGGCCCCATAAACACAAACACAGCACTAGACAAGAGTCTAGCATCCTTTACCTCACTTCCAAGGCACTGCAGGATCTGAACACTGCCTAGATGTCCTGCCTCAACTCTCATCACTCCCCTCACCTCACCCTGATTCTCTACAACCGCAGCTGAAGTTCCTCCAATGTTCTCTCTCATTTGTAAGATTTGCTCATTGATTTTTTGCTCTTCCTAGAACCAGTTTTGCTCTTTTCATCTGGCTGAAATCTAGTCATCCTTCAAAATGGTAACTACACAAAAGAAATCATCCTGATTCTCCTACACAGACTTAGGATGGCTCTTCTTGGCTCAGCTGTAAAGAATCTGCACACCAATGCCTGCTAGTGTAGGAGATGCAAGTTTGATCCCTGGGTTGGAAAGATCTCCTGGAGAAGAAAATGGCAACCCACTCCAATATTCTCATCTGGAAAATCGCATGGACTCCTCAGCCTGACAGGGGTCACAAAGTCAAACACGACTTAGCAGCTAAACAACAACGATTTCCCTACACATTTTAGGTCCCCAAGTAAAGTTTTCTCTGTGCTTCTCTTTTACACAATGCTTGGGACACTCAAATGTTTGTAATTCCACATTATTATGTGACTTCCTCTTTTGACTCTAATCTCATTAAAGGCAGAAACCAACCCTTACCCTCCTCTTTTATTCCTCTTGTTCTTCCTTTCCCTTCTCCTCTCCTTCTTCCTTTTCTTCTTCTTTCTCCCCATACACACACACACACACACACACACACACACACATATATATGTGTGTCACAAAAAATACTTATTGACTATCTGAATGACACATTCAGAATATACGCAGCACAAAATGTGACTAAGCCCAAATACTGAGGCACAGTTGGCTGGGCGGTAGCAAGCTGGGAAACCAGTAGAGTCTCCTGGAAAATATGTTGAAGTTCGTTGGAGAAACAGGGGCCAGAAAGCAATAAACACAGTGATCAAGCTATTACTACTGATAATTGCAACATTTAATTAGATTCAAAACCAATATGCAGCCTTGTGTATAAGACTCCTGCTTCCTTCATTCCATGTACGTTCTAGAACCAAGTCCTAGCCTCCTGCCTTTCTGCCCAGTGCTCTTTCTATTACCCCTACACCCATGAATATTCTAATAGGGATATAGAATTGAGGGATCACTACAGGGTAGACCAGATATCCACAGAGAATCTAAAGTTGGCAATTAAGGTTTGACTTTGTTTCAGTTGGGACTTCAGTGTCTGTAGAAATGAGAACATTAGAAAGGCTCAGTGCAGAGGGGGCCATGCAATAGGCCTGAATTTATAAAAGGAGGAGATTTAGGATGTTGACAGCATTTCATAACGTGCCCAGAGGAGCATATCTCAGACCTACCCAGAGGCTCTTTGGCCAAGCCAGTTCCCAGAAGACCCAGTTCTAAACTCTTTTCAACTTGTGGCAGCTTTGCTCTTTCTCCCTGCAGACCTGGTTGGGCCTCACCTGAGGAAGAAAACCATTCAGAAGCTACAAACCCTTTCATCCCTCAAATATGCAACTAATCCATGTCACTCAAGGCCAAGCCTTTTCCCACCACTGAGATTAAAGAGGACTGTCCAAATCCATCCCTGCCCTTTGGCACTGCCATCCTTTATTTCTCTGCATCACTGCCTCTCCATCTCTGGAAATCACATTGGAAGACTTCCTCTTCTCTCCCTTGTCACGGACTCCGGATTCTCTTTTGGCTGCCAAGTTGTGGTCTGGGACACTAAGTGATGCTGCCGTGTTCCTTCTGAAATGGCACGTTTAATTCATGCAGTGTTAATGGGGTGAATTCAAGTGAATAAAAAGCTATTTATTGACCAGTTTAGTTTTGGGATTTGGGGAAGAAGGAAAATTACTCTTTTAAGTCTTCTTCCTGGATTTTCTATTAATTTTCTGCCTGTTATTTGATCCAATACATGCATGTATGAGATGCTTAAATAATTTTGCAATGGGAAAAATCCAAAGATAATCTCAGAGCAAAGAGAGGAAATTGGTCTGTGTAGCACAGACTGTGGCACAATGAACATAGTCCTGGTTTAAGAGTCATAGCGAGATATGAGCCATTCTCTACTTGTCTTCAGTTTTTTCCTACCTGTAAAATATGAAAATTAAATATTAGACAATGTAAAATTTGAATTAACAGACATCTAAGTTCATTTAGTACTTACATTCAATATCTCTACTTTTTTCTAGCATTTACCAACTGAGTAATCTTAAATAAATTGCTGAGTTCTTTGTCTCAGCACAAAGGTATATGCATGGGCTTTCCTGGTGGCTCAGACAGTAAAGAGTCTGCCTGCAGCGCAGGAGACTCAGGTTCAGTCCCGGGGTCAGGGGAAGGAAATGGCAACCTGCTCCAGTATTCTTGCCTGGAAAATGCCAGGGACGGAAGAGCCTGGCAGGCTACGGGCAATGGGGTCGCCAAGAATTGGACACGACTGAGCGATTTCACTTTCTTTCTGCACAAAAGTATAAAGAGGGATAAATGAGATAACATATGTGGGATGCTTAGTGTCCTTTTGACACTCAATAAAGGACAGGTTTGGTGGGTTAGTGGTGTGGCGGTCCCAGTACTGACGGTGATGGTGGTGTCAAGGTAACGGTCGTTTAGTCCTGGTGTTGGTTTGATGGTGGTGGTGGTAGCAGTCATAGTGGAGTACAAATTTGCTGGTGGCAGTGATGGTGATTGCGGTAGTGTTAAAGTAGGTGGTGGCAGTGGCTAGGCAATGGTGGTGATGAGGAAGTAATCATGAGAGTGGTGACAGTGTTATCTCACAAAAAGAGAGGCAGTCACCTCAGCAAAGATGGATTTAACCCTCCGTCACCATCCACAATTCTGCTGGCTCTGCCACAAGATTACAATTCAGATAGAATAACTAAGGCTATTCCATATGACCTCCTTCTGTTTATTCCAGAAAAAAATGTAAATTAGGTGTTCAAGAAGTTGTGAAAACAATTGAGAGTCCTTTGAATCAATAGGTATCTATTGACTGAAGCACTTCTTCACCAATTCCATAGATCACAAGTAGCTCTGAATTGGGATAATAACAACTCTTCAAGAGGAAGGGCATTCTAAGCAAAATCAACAGCATGTGCAGAAACACAAAAAGATGAAATGCTGTAGCACATTATGGGAAAGGTGAGGGGCTCAAGGGACAGAAGCGCAAAACAGATGGAGAAGCAGTAGATGGAATTAAAGAAGCTGATTGTGGCCAAATCATGGATGGCCTTACAGACAGGCCAGAAACTCCAGTTCTCTGAGAGCAAGCAGGAGCCTTTGTAGGGGAGAGGTAATATAATCTTCACATCTTCAGAACACTGTTTAATCAGCAGTGTGGAAAAGGGATTCACTGGGAGTGTGGTAGGGACTAGAAAGAGAAAGACCAAAATGTCATAGTGGCTAAAATGAGAAGTAATACACTCCAAACTGGGACGAGACCATGAGGAATGATCTGAGAGACATTTTGGAGCTGAAACTAACAGCCTTTGGAAACAAGGGATGAAGCTGGAAGAGGGTGTAGGAAATAAGAGAAAAAGAGGAACTAAAGGGATCATGGCTATTTCTATTTTAGGCAGCTGCTGCAATTAATGAAAAGAAAGTTGAGGAGCCCTGTGATGCAAGAGATCTGGAAGCAAGCCCGCAGGAGCTCTGAGTGGCCAGAACTGAACAATTTGAGCAACAAAATAGAAAATGATAGAATTGGACTATAATCCATAGACTAAAATACACATCCGTGAGTTTATGAGGAGATGAAAATATCTGATTAAATAGAGAGATGGGAGTGAATGGACAGTCCTCCCTTATGACAGAATTCATATTAATATAAGCAGAAGGGAAATCAGTAGCAAGCAAGCAGACAACACTTGTTGCACACAAGTTTTACTAATGGATATGAACCAGTGAGAGAAAGTAAGAGCAGAAAGAGGGATATAGCCTCAAAGTATCTTCTCTAAGATATCTGCTAAGTACAGGAGCAGGGGTGGGAGGGATAACAATCTTAGAGCAGAGCACCCCTGCAGAAAACTCTTTCTCCAAGCAATCAAGGTTGCATCACCAGTAAGGCACGTAGACAGCATACGCCTGGTGATACGGTACACTAAGAAAGCCACAGCATCCCTTCTCTGATACTCTTTCCCCAGATTCAGAGCCTCGGTTCAGTCACCTGAAAACTCTAGACAAACACACACCGGGGGACATTCCATGAAATAACTTACCAATACCCCCCAAAAGTGCCAAAGTCATGGAAGATAAAGACTAAAGAACTGTTACAGACTCTAGTAGACTAAGAAGAAATAAGGACTAAATGTCACAAAGGATCCTCATGGGATTCTGGAGCAGAAAAAGAACCTAAATGGAAATCTTGGTGAAACTTCAGTAAAGCCTGTAGTGAATGGTATTGTACCAAAGTTCATTTTCTGGTTCTGATGGTTGCACTCTAGTTGTAGATGTTACTATCGGGGGAGTTTGAGTAAAGCGTGCATCAAAGCTCTGTGCTCTATTTTTGCTGTTTTTAGGAAGTTTAGAAGTAGTTGAAATTTAAATTTTTTTTTTTTTTTTTTGCAGAGATATCTGACAGCCAACTGGCTGCTTATTCTGAATTGTTTTCTTGAGGACAAGCATCCTGCTTCCAGGACATAGCACATGCTCTTCTGTGGTCTTCCTGTATGATTTAGGGCATGTCACTAACTTCTCTGGCCCTCCTTTTCCTCGTCTTTATGAGGGGATGACAATATTTTACCTCTGCCCGAGTAGCAGGCTGGCTCAGGTGGTCCACGGAGGTACTTCCCTGTATTTAGGAACCTATGTAGTACTGTTCAATTTGAGATAATATTGAATTCAAATCTAGACCCTTTTCCTGCCTAGCTCTGAAGACTTGGGCAAGTTACTCAATCCTTGAACAATTAATTTTTCCCAATCTTCAGAAGGAAGCTAATAATAGTACTTAATTCATAGAGTTGCCATGAGGATTAAATGAGATAACAAGTAGGGAATGCTTAGCCCAGTGTTTTGTACATGGAGAACACTTAAAATAGCAGTTATTAATATTTTCCAAATGGTATGCTCCTAAAAGAAGTTAGAGGAAAGGAGTACTGAATCGCACTTATGCCGAGAGACTCTGAAATGGTCTTTCTGTGAAATTCCACTGGAAGGCAGCAGCTTGCCTGTAGGCAGTCACTGTTGACCCAGTGAGGTTTCGGGGTGAGGGGAGAGCTGGAGTTTATGCGCTAATCAGATTGGCTGCAGGAACTGCTCGTGTTTTCTTCTCCGAGGCCCTCTGCCGTCATCGCCCGCATCCCTCCCTGGCACGCCCTGACATTATACATTTGGGATAGAAAACAACCTCAGACAAGGTACTGTGCCCAAACGTGGTTAAGGATTTAAATTTAGAACAGACGGACAGCCTGACTTCATTTGGCCGCTGAGCTTCAAGTCTCACATCCAAGCCACAGTCGTTCTCTATGCATTCCCGAAATTGAGGGGTGGAGGAGGACGAACATTGAGAAATTCCTACCTGGCATACCTGTGCTCCTCCTGGCAGTGATGGTTCCCAGGGGCCCAGGAGCTGAGCTCACCATCCTTCATGGGTGCTAGGCCTCAGGTCCACAGAGCAGCCCCAGGATGGACAAATGGCTCAGCGGTCAGGTTTCTAAACCGAAGCATGAAGGCCAGACTGGCGGTAAGGCTAGAGACAGCTGCCCTTCCAACCTCCAAGTGAATTGGGACTTGCTGCTCCCTGTGCCCGGGGCCACTGCCAGAGGCCAGCTCACAGCATCGCTCCTCTTTGCAGGCCTCCAGGCATCCAGTTTCTCTGTCTTCCCTCTGAATCCCACCAGGGGCAGTGCCAAGAAGCGGTTTTGGGAGAGCCCCCAGGACACCTCATCACTCATTCAAGTCCAGCCTCCCAAATCATTTCCAAATCAACACACAGTCTAAATAAAACCAGCTCATTAGCTGAGCGTGTGCTCCATAGAAAT
The DNA here is from genome assembly GCF_029378745.1 of Bos indicus. Taxonomy (NCBI): domain Eukaryota; kingdom Metazoa; phylum Chordata; class Mammalia; order Artiodactyla; family Bovidae; genus Bos; species Bos indicus. The sequence goes on along the minus strand of NC_091767.1, from coordinate 104,734,228 downwards.
ATGTACATCATCCCTGTTCTTCACTTTGCCCTGCAAACATAATCTGACACTCCAGTCCCCAGTGCCTTCAGGATACAGTCTAAAGTGCTTCAGGATTGCCCCCTGCCTGTCTTCCCTGTCTTTTCTCGAACTGAAGCCCACCCGACTCCATAAACACAAGCCCAGCGCCCCAACAGTATGGAATGATTTTATTTCTCAATGTAGCTTGCTCTCTTGCTTCCATCTTGTGTATATGCTAAGCCATCCTCCTAGAATGCTCTTCCCCAGTTTATGACTATACTCATGGCCCGCGTTCAATATCTCTACAGTGTTCACTCTTAAAAAATATCAGGGAGCATTCTTAGAAACCAACCAGTCTACAACATGCTATTCACAAGAACTTTCATCAACAGATGGCTAACAATAGTTCATTAGGACCTCAGCATGTGCCGGGCATCATGCTAGTCAGTTCACATGCATTAGCTCACTCAACACTCACACTAGTCCTGCAGGGAACTGAGTCATATTGTTCCCATTTTATAGCTGAATAACTGAATCTGAGTGAGGTTAAGTAACTTGCAAAAGAACATACATCTAGAAAAGAGGGCCTTAGGATTGAAACTAAGTAACAGATTGGATGCTATTCTCCAACACCCTATAATGACTTTGATCAGTGCCATATTGTCCCCATAATTTGTGGTTGAGGCAACTGAATCCAAGAAGAGGGAATGTTTTTCTCAAGGACAAAAAGTAAGTTCATGAAGAGAAAGGGTAAACTCTATACCTCCCACCTCCCAGCCTACGTATAGGCTTTACACTAGATAGTTTCTTGGAGGAGGTGATGTCAACAAATGTCTCCTGGACACTGCCTTCATATCACTGTGATATGTGTAACTGGGTGCCCCATGCAGTAGAGAACTTGGAAGGAAAAAAGGCAGTCAGCTGATGTCTGGGCAGAGTTTATGATGTGAAGACCCTATGAAGGTGTTCCTATAAAAGGGATCATCTCCAGAGTTACAGTAAAAGAACATGAACCAACTTCATTTCCCTAGGCTTCCAGTCCTCTCCTACCAAACAGAAGAGCAATGACCTCTTTCAGGATGCTATGAGGATTCAATGAGATACATACAGCCCTAAGCATAAAGCCAGACAACAACACACTCAATAAAAGTAGCTACCAGCCCACAGGGCACCTTCTTTCCAAGGCCCAGGCCTCAGTAGTCATGAGAAAAAGACAAAATGGAAAATTCCAAAAACCAAAGAAACCTTAAAGATTTCTTTGTGCTGAATTCTGCCTTTCCCAAGAGCAAACTGAGGCTGTAAGAGGAAAAGGGTAGGTCTAGGTCCACAGGCAGCTTCCCAGGTGGCGCGAGGGGTAAAGAACCTGCCTGCCAGTGCAGGAGACAGAAGAGACATGGGCTCGATCCTTGGGTTGGGAAGATCCCCTGGAGGAGGACATGGCAACCTACTCCAGTGTTCTTGCTGCAGAATCCCATGGACAGAGGAGGCTGGCAGGCTACAGTCCATAGGGTCACAGAGTTGGACACGACTGAAGTGACCAGGTAAATGGTGGCAGAACTCAAAGGCCTAGAAACCTGGTCTTCTGATCCCAGACCCAGGAGTTTCTAGCAGAGCATCCTGTATCTAAGTGCTCCTAGACTGCGCAGTCCTAAGTGGGCTGGCAGAAAAATATCAGCTTCCAGTCCCAGTCTTTTCTTTGAACCATGAACTTGAGTATGAAACTTAAGAAAAGTTTCCAGCATATACTGCTGCCTCTAAAGTATGTACATAGAAAGATTTTTCAAATGTATGTATGTTTGTGTGTGTGTGCATGTATGTATGTAGAGAGAAAGCGAGAGAAGGCAGTTGACGTGCACCTCGGTAAAATAGGCATGAATTCATAGTAAGGCCTGACAATAGAAGTCGTTGTCACATACCCCACTGAGCATGTTACAAACACCTCCATTGTTGATTCAGAAAGTTCTGACCCTTTGTCTTATTGCTTTCACATGCCAAGACTCATTTGCATTCCAGCCCCTTGTGTGCATCCATAAGACAGGGTTTAGGGGCACCAACCTGATTTCTTTCTTCTCCTTCTCTTCCTTCCTCTTTCTTTCTCCACCCTCTCCACATAACCCCTCCTGTTCCTCCTCTCCCTATCACCTCCTTCGCCCCTCCTTTTCTTTCTTTTGGTGCAAAGAGATTCAAAGTCTGGCCTTAACTTTCTCTCTGAGTGATTATCTAAGGACATGCCTTGCAAGCAGCAAGTGAAGTGGTGGCTCCTTGATTCCTTCATTTTTTCTTAGACTTTGAATACTAGCCAAACTCACTAGACAAGCACTTATAGGTGGAGCACATTTTGCTTGGGGTATCAAAATGAATAAGACTGTCTCTCCATTTAACATTTAAAATCTAGTTGGGAAAATTCTCTATGCTATGTTCACAGATTTTTTCATTTGTTTTCGCTGTTTAAATATGGACTACTGCCCATTCAAAGGTGAAGACAGGTTATAGGCACTGTAAATAGATAACTGATACATGCTTTCAAGGAGCTAATAGGGCAGGAGAAAGGGATGAAACCATCTCGACCAGTGGGTTCAGGTTGTTAAAACCCCATGGTGAGAAAAATCACAGGAATGGTGCTCTCCCACAGATGAGGAAATCATCTGGAGTACCCCAGCAATCTCAGGAGGAGTCCCAAGAAAGCGTAGCATTGATTAGGCTGTAAAGAGAGTTCCAGACTCTTTTAGCCAAGATTAGACATTTCATTTTATTTCCTCTTGTATAAAGTGTAGATAGTAAAGCAAGCAGGCTCTGTTTAATTCCCAAGAAGACAGTGGGATCCAGAGAGGACGGACCCTCTATCCCGCCAACTCCACCCCGGGATCCTGAGAGGGAAGCAAACTTGGAATCAGAGGGTCTGAAGTGTATACTGTCTCTCCTCCAGGTATCTTGACTTGGCTCCCCTGGATCATAGCTCTCTCAATTATAATGGTAGCACCACCATTCACTCCATTGACAAACCATTTCCTAGAATTCAGTGTTTTGCTGGACATTGTATGTGCCTTGTCTTTTTTTTTTTTTTGATGTGGACCATTTTTAAAGTCTTTATTGAATTTGTCACAACATTGCTTCTGTTGTGTGTTTTGGTTTCTTTGGCCACGAGGCATGTGGGGTCTTAGCTCCCCTACGAAGGATCAAACCTGCACCCTTCCATTGGAAGGCCAAGTCTTAACCACTGGACCATCAGGGATGCCCCAGAGCTGTTTTTTGTTTTTCTTGTAAATTCCCATGGCAACCCCCTAAGACATTTATGAAATAGCTCCATGTAGTCGGCAAAGAGCTTGGATTTTCGAGGAATAAATTACCTGTCCCAAACTATCCAACAAGTAAGAGGTAGAACTGAGATTCAATATACAAATATATAGGTTGACCTATATGAACTCTTTAAAAAAAATTATTTATTTATTTGACTGCACCGGGTCTTAGTTGAAGCAATCAGGATCTCCAGCTGTGGCATGCAAACTCTTAGCTGTAGCACGTGGGATCTAGTTCCTCAAGCAGGGGTCAAACCTGGGCCCCCTGCATTGAAAGCACAGTCTTAGTCACTGGATCACCAGGGCAGTCTCTGTGTGAATTCTTCAGTATGAATGTCTACCATCAGCAAAATCTCATGCTTAATAACTGATGGGACACGAGATGCATTGAGTCAAAAAGCCAAGATCAATAAACACCAATTTGTGTATTTCTTTGTGAAAAATACATTTTAAAAAGGTTTAAGTTTTTAAACATCGTTAGTAAAATGTTTTGTGTCATCATAAGATGCATATACACAAAGCTGTAAAAAGAAAAAAAAGTCCTCTTTTCCGACTCCCTCACTCCCCTTTTCTTCCTCACCACCCTTGAAGTAATCAGTCTTAGTAGCCTGCCGTTTGTCTTTATTTTTAACATTTAGCATTTCTTGCTCGTGTAAGTCACCACTGAAGAACTGCTAAAAGTCACAAACTGTCAGGGAAGAGTCAGGTTACCGTTTGTGAATGAACTAGGCATCAGTCAGGAACATAAGAGGTAAATCATTCATGAAACACAAGAGATGACCTACAAAACCAGGACCTAATTTGTCTGCGCTGGAGGCTGCTAAGAATCCTTCTTACTCTTGCAGCCGGAAATGTAAGGTGGCCATCCCCAGATGGAGTGGCCTGGCTTGAGGGCAGTCTACAAAGACTGTGTACAAGGAGGTCTTGTGCCTAGGATATTTTAAGAGCATTCACACTTGCTTGCTTGAATCAAACTGCATAAATCTCCATACAACTGTCGACCATAATGCTAGTTGTAGGACAGAATCTTTACTGCCTCCTATACCCCAAATTCTGCTAAAAGCATAGCATAATTTATTAAAATAACTGTTTTTCTTTTCTTTCTTTTTTTTTTTTTTTTACTTCAGCTCTGTTCCTTGGCTGCTTCCTATCTTTTTCTAAGGTGTCTATTAATATCAAGTTACATGTTGCTGATTGTATTCCATGCCATTTGATTTCCAGGTAGATCCCAGGAGCTACCACATCTTCCAATAACGAGCTATAAATGTGTTAGCATCGCCAGGCTTGAGAAAGTGTCTTCAGTTGCAATCAATTTCCCACCAGGGTGGTAGAGAGCTCTCAAAGAGTTAATGGGCCCCATTCCTAATGGGGCAATCAGGAACCTGTTTGATCCCACTCCTAATCACTTCCTAAGTCGCTATCCCATCACATCGACAAATGAATGTGTTGAGGCCTGAAGTTTGCTGTGGAGGGCAAGTGAGTCATAGACAGACTTCCTCCCTGAAAGGTTCATTGAGAGAGCCAATTAGCCAGGGAGGAGGTGCTGTTCTGCATGCTCTAATTACCCGGGGATGCCAGGGGTCAGATCAGAAGCCTGACCCCCACAAGTAACCACACAAAACGCCTCAATAGACTTTTTGAGGCGGGAAAACTTAAAAGCAGGCCTCGCGTCTGCCTCAGCAGCCCTTTCTCAAGAATCCAACAAAGGTTGGAGCCTCGGACAATGGCCTGGGTCCTCCCATGGACCACCTCAGGGACAAAGAGGGAATGCAATTGCTAAGATCCAAGGAGCCGAAGCTGCCGCCTACTCTGAGGGAGGGTGGGGAAAGTGTGGCCATTTCTAAAACCTGATTTTCCCCTTGATCCAAAAGAGGACCTTTTGATCTCCTAAAAAGGGGGTGGGGTAAGGAATTCCACAAACGAAAACACAAAGATTTCCAAGTGGAAGACAACACCAATTCATTAGCTTGCCCTATCTATTTATTTTCACCAAGACATTTAATCCTAAGTCTTCCAAACTTCAAAAAAAAAAAAAAAAAAAAAGGAAAGAAAAAGAAAAGAATTATAACAATTCTGTAAAAATTAGTTTGGCACTCTCTAAAATGCATCTCTACTCCCTGGTTATACCTCCTTTTGGCAGTTGACTTGGTTTGTCCATTTCAGAATCCAAGGTGGTCAGTTAGAAAAGAGAGCACTCTCAAATACTGATACAATAACAAACAAATCAGAGGCACCCTGGACTTCCAGGGTTAGATGAAAACTTAGAGTAATCTAGCCAAATCCCCCCAACCACACACACACACACACACACACACACATCCCTAAAATACATATGCACAGATATTAGTTTTATGAGTCTGAAACATATTTGTTGTTGATTGATTTCCTTCTCTTGAGTTTTTACTGGAGAATGTTCCAGGGTTTAAATTCAGGATTGGAAAAGGGAGTAATCCATTTTGGGGAAAGTTAGATGGTTTTGAAGTGGATAAAGAAAGTAAAATTGGTAAACATCTTTTGAAGCTTCCAAGTAGGAACCTGGGATTAAGGAGGACAAAGCAAAAATGGAAGTCAGGATATTAGCGATCACTCTGATATATCTCCAAACAGGAGATAAGAAAGGGATGGAGGGCCAGAGTGTGTCAGAGAGACTGACAGCTAGGATGACCTTCGTCTCCACCCCTTGCCCTTGTGCCTCAGTTTCCTTGTGTGTAAACTGGACCAAGGATTCTAGCTGATTCCTAAGGATCCTCCTATGCAGTCTGTATTAGTTTTCAGAAAATAACTCACAGTTCTACTCAACACTGGCAGTTTAGAAAGCTAAATTTGGGTAATTTTGGATAACTCTACAACCTATGCACTTCTTTGCATTTTTTCTCAGCTCCCCTTGCTCACATAAATCTCACCAGTTATATCCAATATTATGACCACTTCTTCCCTATCTCTGCAGCCCACCTCAGGCTTCTGAACCTTGGTGGTTCAGATGGTAAAGAATCCAACTGCAATGTGGGAGACCTGGGTCCGATCCCTGGTTTGGGAAGATCCTCTGGAGGAGGGCATGGAAACCCACTCCAGTATTCTTGGCTGGAGAATCCCCATGGATAGAGGAGCCTGGTGGGCTGCAGTCCATTGGGTCACAAAGAGTTGGACACAACTGAACAACTAAGCACAGCACAGCAGCACAGCCCACCTGGCAAGATGAGGATACATCCAGAGATAAGAGAGGATAAGGAGGCTTTATATGGGTGGGGAAGATCCCCTGGAGAAGGGAATGGCTACCCAATCCAGTATTCTTGCCTAGAGAATTCCATGGACAGAGGAGCCTGGAGAGCTACAGTCCATGGAGTTGCAAAGAGTTGGGCACAACTGAGCGACTAACACTTTCACTTTCACCTAAAAATAGACAAGAAGCCAGGGTAAGAAATGAGGAGGGGAGAGACCCGGAGGGAGGGCAAAAGAAGAAAACATGGGATTTTGTTTATGAATGTTGCCTCCATTCATCCTGACTGCGGTCGGGAGCACATGGTGGAGACTTAAAGCATCACCTTCATGACCACAGAGTCAAAACACATGTCAGCACACAACTCAGGGAGAAAATAGCCTTGTATTTCTTCTTCTCCCTCTCCTTCCACCTCCTCTGCCTTAGCATTACTCTACTATTTTATTTATGTATTTATTTGTTTAAAAGAGGCAGCAGGTTACGATAATGACGATGTTGACAACTTCAGTGTTTAGTTTTTAGTGTGCTTATTTGTTGCTAAGGACTCTGTTCCCTCTGGGGAAAAGTGTCCCAAGCACCCTCCACGCCTTCTTTTATAGACGAAGAAGTGGAGGCTCCATGGGTTAAGTCATTCATCCAGGATAACTTAGCAAACAAGCAACAGAGCCAGGAACGTTGAAAAGGGTTTAGACTCCAAATCTCAAAAGGCCTGCTGGAGCCACTGGTTCTCTGCAGCTCACTAGCTGTGTGGACATGGACATGTTGTTTAAACTTTTGCAGACTCACTTAATTTCCTTACTTGGACAGCAGAGAATAGCTCCCTCTTAGGACTTAGGTAAATATGAGTAAAGGTAATAGCGTGCATTTGGCACACAGCTGGTGTCGATAAACACCAGGTCCTCCTTGCTTCTTGCCCTTCACTCTCTCAAATCCGATTTTAAAATGATTGGCACCATTACATTTTTGATTCTGCAATTCTATAATTGGAACACTTTCTTGGTGCTGACTCCACACCCAAGAAGCCTCATTTTCCCCAAGCCTCGGCCTTTACAGACACTGAACTCAGACAATACACACTCTTTCCAGTCATTGAAAAGGATATGGCTTTGGAGTAATGGGGGGAAAATATATCATGAGTAATATTAACAAGAAACCTCCATAAAAATTGGCCCATAGCTTCTAAAATTCTTGTGGTTCATCATCTAAATGGAAACTTGGTCTCCCTATGGTAGATGGCAACGTTTTTAGGGCCCATCTTCTACCAGTCACTAAGGATTATTAATGGAAAAAATTATAAGATATCATTTCAGCTGAGGGTAGAGACACTTAAAGAAATTTCCCCAAAGAACATCAAGAAACAATCTAATATCAGCAGGATGTCAAAGACCTCGTAATTCCTATTTGTGAGTCGAGTACACGGACCTGAGAGAGGTCTCCAAGTGTATATTAATTCAGTACATTCTGAACTGAGTGGCAAGGTGGTATGAATTGCCACCATTTGTCTGGGGTTCTTTTGTCTCAGCTGGCTTTTGAGAATATGTCCTGTCCTGAAAAAGAGAGTAACACATTAGAATTCTTTTCTACATCCCTGTTTCTCTTTCTAACATCCTTGACTTTTTTTTTTTCTTCTTCTTCCTTCTGCTGTTGTTATAAAGAGAAGAAAACTGGCGGTTTGGTTCTTGGTTTTGAGGTACTTAGGGCCTGTGGACTTCTCAGGTGGCGCTGGTGGTAAAGAACCTGTCTGGTAATGCAGGAGATATAAGAGAAGTGGGTTTGATCCCTGGGTCGGAAGATCCCCTGGAGGAGGGCATGGCAACCCAGTATTCTTGCCTGGAGAGAAGAGGCTGTCCGTTCTTCCTGTGGACAGAGGACCCTGGCAGCCTACAGTTCATGGGGTCACAAAGAGTGGGACACAACAGAAGCAACTTAACACACATCTTTGGAACCTGAAGTTTCACATTATCTGAAGATAATGCCTAGAATTTCTGATTGAGAAGAGGAATGAATGTTTGGTCTGATCCCCTCCTAGGCTCTCTTTTTGCAAGTTAGATGGTGACATAAGTAAATTAGCTATAAAGTTAATTTTAGAACTCAGGTTTTCTGACTCCTGGCTCAAGGTCTTTTCTACATACTACTGTGTTCTCTTGGAGACTAAATGATTTAGCTTAGTATTTGAGAGCCTACAGCCAGTTTATAGGAAAGTCATTCTCACTACTCATAGCTTGTGAATTCAGTCCACCACAGCTCTGACTCATCTTCTAATGGGCAATTTGTTATGTCTTGTTCCATATGAATGAGAGCAAGAGTGGACTAAATTAATCAATAGGGTTCATTTTTATGGTGAGTATCTAATTAATATGATTCAATATGCATTTTATTTATCAACACGTCTATGGCCATATCTGTATTAGTGACTAGACATAGTGTGAAAAGGGGAAGTTAATCCTGATTACAATTGGCTCCTTCTTCTACACTACCATTGCTTTAGTTTTGGAAAGGGCTTCTCAGGTGGCGCAGTGGTAAAGAATCTGCCTGCAAATGCAGGAGACACAAGAGACATGGGTTAGATCCCTGGGTAAGGAAGATCCCCTGTAGAAGGAAATGGCAACCCACTCCAGTATTCTTGCCCAGAGAATTCCATGGACAGAGGATCCTGGCAGGCTATAGTCCACGGGGTCACAAAGAGGAGGACACGACTAAGCACACACACACTTAAATGCAGATTAGTAAAGGCTTTAACTTGTTCTAGAACACTGCACCTCTGTCTCCCACCACTTAACCAATCATTCATTAACTAATGTTATGGGTTCAGGAGGTGTGTTGGTGTCCAACTTCTCCCCTCCTTCTCTCCATTGCTCCCTGAAGAATGGAGCACTCAAAGGAATAATTCAATCCTAGAGAAAGTGCTTCTTTAATAATGGTTTAACAAGTGATCCACTGAGGTTCCACTGGGCATGGGATTTGCCTCAATATAGGAAAAAACTTTTACTTTACAGCTAGTATTCAAAGTTGCAAAGGAGAGCCACCTTGTGAAGTGTGTATAGGCTTAGTCGCTAAGTCGTGTTCAATCCTTTGCAACCCCAGGCTCCTCTGTCCATGTAATTCTGCAGGCAAGGATACTGGAGTGGGTGCCATTTCCTCCTCCAAAGCCGCCAGGGAGGACTCTGAATAAGTAGAAGCATTCAAATAGAGACTGGACAACCACCACTTCAGTGAGAAGGAGAAGGGGTTGTTAGTGTGTTAAGGGCTCAATCTTTGAAGTCAGACAGAAGAGGTTTTCAACCTGCCACATTCCAGCCTTGAGACTTTGTACTCTTTACCTTCGTGCTATGCTAGCATCACATGGGAGCTTATTAGAAATGCAGAAACTTGATGGTATGGTAGTTTTATTCCTAGTTTTTTAAGGAATCTCCATGCTGTTTTCCATAGTGGCTGTATCGATTTGTACTCCTACCTACCAGCAGTGCAGGGGAGTTCCCTTTTCTCCATATTCTCTCCAGCATTTACCGTTTGTAGGTTTCTTGATGATGGCCATTCTGACCAGTGTGAGGTGATACCCTGGAGGAGTGAGATGGGGGGAGGTAGGAAGGAGGCTCAACAGGGAGGGGATGTAAGTAAACATACAGCTGATTCACGTTTTGTACAGCAGAAATAACACATTATTGTAAAGCAGTTATCCTCCAATTAAAAAAAAAATGCAGAAACTTGGCTCCACGCTAGACATAGAGTCTGAATCTATACCTTAACAAGGTCTTCAGGCCATTCATTAGCACACTAGAGTTTGAGAAGCACTGACCTAGGTTTTCTAAACCTTGGCTTGGTTATTTATTTATTTAAAAAGTGAAAATAGCAGCTACCTCTCAGGTGTGCTTCAACAATAAATCAAATTGTGTCATGGAAGGTTACAGCAGAGTACCTAACCGTTAATACTCAATAAATTGTAAGTGCTATTATTAGTCTCTCTATAGATGAATCCAACATTGAGTTGGAAGTTGAACTAAATTACTTCTACAGTCTCTTTATTACTCTAGGACCTTATGATTCTATAGTTTTATTTCACACATTTTGACTTTTTGGGGTCAAATCATTGCTCCAACTCCCACACCAAGAATATAAGTGCATTTGGAAAAATCGTGTTATATTATGGGATGTCTGTTAGGCAGATGTTTTCCTGCCCCTTCCACACCCACATTGTAAAGAGACTGCATTGAACACACTGGCAGCAGGCATTGCACTTCACTCATCCATGAGTACGGGTTTCGTGGGGAGTGGGGGCAAGTTGAGGTCGAATTCCATCCATTTCACCTGTTCTGGGAACTGGAGATCGTCCTCCCTTTCCTGATGCTACAGAGAGATCCTGTGTGTGTGTGTTAGTTGCTCAGTTGTGTCCACCTCTTTGCGATCCCATGGACTGTAGCCCGCCAGGCTCCTCCATGGAATTCCACCATGGAATTCTCCAGGTAAGAATACTGGAGTGGTTAGCCATGCCCTTTTCCAGGGGATCTTTCTGACTCAGGGATCGACCTTGGGTCTCCCGCACTGCAGGCGGATTCTTCACTATCTGAGCCGCAAGGGAAGCCAAGAGATCTTATCCTGTCTTCAATCTATCATTCTCCGATTGAAATGTCCACCTGTCATATTTAATGCAAAAATATTGTATTCAGTGCCATACAAGAAAGAGAAATTTAAACATGAAGTTGATCTCAGAGTCCATAGGATCATAAACCTGATGACTTCACTCCTCAGCTTAAAGCTCATTAAAGATTTTCTGCTGCTCTAAAGTTCCAGCATCTTAATGGGACCTAGAATTCCCTGTGTGATTGACTCTGGCCCACTTCCCCAGTCTTAGCACACACTCCCTTTCCTCTTGTACCTGTTCTCTATTGCCATGCAGCAAATTGCCCCAAAGCCTAGGGCCTTAAAATGGTGAGTGTTTATTATCTCTCACAGTTTCTCACAGAGCTCAGCTGGGGAGCTCTGGCTTGGGATTCTCGTGAGGTTGGTGGTCAGGATGTCATCCGGGGTTGCAGTTATCTAAGGCTGGACTGGAGCTGGAGGATCTTCTCCAATGGGGCTGACTCACACACCTGGCAAGGGGCGGCTCGCTGCTGGCAGAAGGCCTGGGTTCTTCTCTTTGTGGTCCTCTCCACAGGACTACTTGAGTGTCCTCATGACATGGCACTTGGCACTCCCGAGACTGAGTGATCCAAGAAAGGGAATAGTACAGACTGTAACATCGTTTTGACTTGGCCTTGAATTTCACACACTATCGTTTTCAAAATGTCTTTGTGATGACACAGATTCACCCTACTTAGTGCAGGAGGAAATCCACAAGAGTATAATAGTGCCAGGGGACTAGAATCACCAAAGGCCACTTTGGGGCCTGGCTCCCACACCTCTCATGCTCTGAGTATTTCAGTCGGTCCGTTCATGCTGAAGTCCCAGAAGCCCTGTGCTCTCTTGCCTCCCGGCCATTACACAGAGCTTCCTCTACAGGGATCTAGTTTAACCCTTTCTCACCCTTCATTCCATACACCGGATGCCATTTTCCCTGAGGAGCCTTGCCTAAATCATTTCCCAGACAGTTCCGGGGCCCCTCCTGAAGGCACCTGGTATCCCCCCACATCCCAGAATTTTTCACAAGGTACTGTCACGCTCTCTTTTTAACAGTTCTTCTTGCCAGACTTAAATAGCACCCAGAAACTTCCTCTGTACCAAGAATTGAGGATTTGCTCCAAAACTACAAGGGCTTCCCAGGCAGTGCTAAGGATGAAGAATCTGCCTGCCAGTGCCGGAAATGTTAGACTCTTGGGTTTGGGTTGATCTCTGGGTCAGAAGGATCCTCTGGAGGAGGAAGTGACAACAGACTCCAAAATTCCTGCCTGGAAAATCCCATGGACAGAGGAGCCTGGCAGGCTACAGTCCATGGAGTCACAAAGAGTTAGACATGACTGAGAACGCAATGAGACATACATCCGTAACTGCAGACCATCTCATAAGTGAAGCATGGGGGAAAACCAAGGTGTTGAAGTTAGGTTTGTCTTGAAAATGGGTAAGACTTGAGTTAGAGGGAAGAAAAGGAAGGATCTATAGTATGAGGAATGGGGTGAGGATTGCTCTGAGCAAAAGTACAGCATCACTTTCCACTGAGGAGGTAACGGCCAAGCTCCTAAACTTCATTTTTAAGGCACCCTAAAACCTACCCTCAATCTTTGTCTTCAAACATTTGCTTTATTTTGGCAATGGGAGTGTGGGGCATATCAATCCTTCTTTAGTAACAAAGGTTAAGTGCTTTTATCTAAAGAGACAGGAATATATAAGAGGGAGAAAGGAGGAGAAGAGACTTAGAGGGCAGGGTGATGGCCAGATAGAAAGGAAGAAGGGTTGATAAATACTTGATATATTTCAGCAAAGCATTGGATTCAAATAGAAAAATGATTACTCAAGGCCCCTCTTTAAGTTAAGGGCTTTGACATTCTCCATCCATGATATGCAGTGTTCTAATTACAGTTGCACATCTTAAATCTGCTTGAGACAAGCATCTGAGCTAGTGTTTCTTGGATTTTTGTGTCACCTCGTCCCTCAACACTGGTCTCAGCCTTCCCCAGGGGCAAGGACAGGATTCTGCATGGCCTTGGTCACCCTCCACTGTAACATAGGTTCCAGCAGCTTCAGCCTCCAGCTCATTCAGGTACCATGAACTGATAGATACTCTGGCTTCTGTAGTCATCTCTGGAGGGGCCAGATGATGCTAATTGAAAATGTTGGAGAATCAACTTCTTTGGAGAACATTCTGACCAATGAGATACAGCATAAGTAAAGACTAAACAGACAAGCAGCTTTCCCTTTCTCTTTACTCAACCCTGAATTGTTCTGACACATAGTGGTCCTACACACCTCTCCAAAGTCACCCTCCAGGAGCTGAAGATAGCTCAGTAATTTATCCTCCTGTGCTTGCTTTGCCTCTGTCACTTCCCTTCCGCCACCATCCTTTGGGGTGAAAGTCCCAAGAAAGTACTAGAATGTAAGCATTGCCTCAGTCTCTTGTGTTCAAAGAAAAGAGACTTTTCAGTGACCCAGTAAGTGTAATTCTAAAGAAAGTCTAAGGAAGATAAAAGACATTGCAACCATCATGAAGAAGGAGAGGGAAGGGGCAGAGCCTAGAAAAGTATCAGAGTGTTCCCTGGAAGAGTCACCATCCTTAAAAATGAGAGTTAACACAGAAGACTATACAGATTGTCCTTTTACACCAAAAACAGTAAAAGAGTAAGGACCGAGTGCTGCTTTGTCCACAGGGCATCTGCCATCAACCATGGTGACAGTGCCGTAAAGCTCCCATCATTAGTAGAACTCAGCTAAGAAACAGGGGTGGTCACCTCATCTCTGATTTGTTCGTGACTCAGTGTGTGACCTTGAGACATGTCACCTCCTAACCCTGCCTAATGGTTTTCTCATTTAAAAAAAAATAGATTCAGATAAATCAGCAGTAAGTTTCCTCATAACCTAAATTTTCTTTCCTAACGTGTTTTAAAGCCTCCCAATGCTCATGATTAACATCTGCGTGGCCAGACTTTAGATGTGTTTCAGCTAATAGCACAGAGGCAGTGAGTAATTTCTTCTTCAGAGCCTGGTGGCTTCTCTCAGGGTCAAAGGCACACAGCACTGCTTTCCATCCTGGTGCGCCATTCAGGAACACCCAAGGAAATAAAAGTATGAAAGGTCCTATGTGAAGACCTAATTTCATTCCCTTTTAAAACTCAACAGGAACATACTTCAGAGGCAGGGCACTGAGAATCTGAGCCAGCAACTGACAAATTTAAACCAGCCCGTCCATTGCATCACAGCCAAATACATCCATGGGGTCATTCTGCTTCCTTTCCTCTTTCTTGTTTTCCTTCTTTCTCTCTCTCTCTCTTCCTTCCTTCCTTTCTTCCTCTCTCTCTTTCTTTTTCACTCTCTCTCTGTTCCTTTCTTCTTTCTCCCTCTCTCTTTCTTACTCTCTCTTCCCTCCTCCCTTCCTTTCTTTATTCTTCTCTGAAACCGAGATGATCAATGTAATAGAAAATAATGGATATTTAGTATTGCCTCTGGAAAAAAAAATTGGTCAAATGAATGTATATTATCAGTTTTCATGATTAATGGACCGTTCCATCCCTTGAAATGCACTCAGATTTCCAGTTCCCTCAAGAACATGAGATGCTAACTGCCTCTGCATCCTCTGGCTTTTCAACCTTCGAGTTGTTAGAACAGCTGAAAGGGCAAAAGATAGGGAACCCACAGACCTGGGTTCCAGGTTTGTGCGGTTTTGTTACTGAGTGAGTGATCCTGGGCACATCTTCCACCCTCTGGCTTCCTGTTCCTTCTCAAGGAAAGGGAAACTTCATAACAGTCTTCACATGTGATACCGGGCTTGTTGGCAGAGATGTTCTTCGTGGGACTCTGCAGTCCTCTCCAGGGATAATGAAAGCTGTTTTAGTTATGTTAATATCACTAGCTAAGTAAACACTGGAGGAAGCATTTGATGAGGGAGAAAAGTACTGCTCCATGTGTCTGGTTTTACAGACATAGTGACTGCTAGTTTATTTGCATTTCCCTTTGTGGGATAGGGGGCTTTCTGTGGAACAGGTGAGGGTGAGCCTGGTCAGTCAAACCCACAATTCTTGCACCTTTCCAGGAAAAACAGAAAAGTAAGAACCACCAAACTTCTCAGGACCCTTCTCTCTTCTTCCAAGAGTGTCAAAGGCAATGTGAAGTGCAGACCCAGAGTGTCCTCAAGGGAATAGCTAGAGAAGACAGTAGAGAAACCATGGAGAGAAGATGAGACCAGAAAAACTCCTTCATAGAAGACATGTAGACAGTCGAACTACATTTATTGTAAATGGTATGTAGTATCTTATCTGTCGATTGGAACAGAAGAAATTATGATCATTCCTGCAATGTGGTTATCTTTCTTTCCTCCATGAAGCATTGGACTCAGAGAAACAAGATTTAAGCTTCAATAGTGGCCACTTCTTTCTTAGTGGAGGACCTCAGACAGGTCACCGGACCTCTCCAGCATTTGCTGAGGATCTACAGTGTGCAAGACTGCTTCTAGAATGTACAGCGTGCATGGCTGCTGCTAGAACGTACAGTGTGCACGGCTGTTGCTAGAGGCTTTGACACTGAGGTTGAATGAGATGCAGACTCTGCACTCAGACAGGAAATAGAAGAAAGACAAAGCAAAAAATGCTGTAGTGAAAGAAGTGGGATAGTAGAGAGGAGCACAAAATACCACGAAAATCTCATAGAGACAACTTAGAAATGGACCCAAGGAGCCTTCCTGGAGGAAGCAGTGGGATCCCTGAAAGCACACAGATGTTAGCCAAACATGAAAGGGGAAACACAAGTGAGTGAGGCGTGGGTAGAAGTGAAAAGTTTCAACGTGGTGGAAACACAGAGTCTTGTGGCTTGGGATGAGGAGTTCAACGGGCTCATATTGGAATCCAATTAAAAAAAAAAAATGAGACTAAAATAGACTAACACAAATAATCAAGTGTATGAATTTACCCTCTAGGCCCATGGAACCAAAGAAAGTTTCAACTTGCAGGAGGGGAAAAGTGCTATGATCAGACCTTCATATTACAAAGAACACTCAGTCTGTTGTATAAAGTGGACTGGGTGGGACCAAACTCCATACACAGAGGTTGGGTAGGAGGCCGGGAATGGCCGTGGCTTAGACTGAGTTGGAGGTGGCTTTTTGAGATTATAAAAGGGAGAGTCTATAAAAGATGGAAACTGATTGAATGTGCAACTGCAGAAAGAGAAAAAAAAAAAGTTCTCTCTTGGATAACTGGATGAACAGCAGGGGCTTTCCATTGAATCAGTACCAGGAGAAACTAAGAGGGGAAAAGAGGGTGAGATAAGAGGTGATAAGGCCAGTTAGGGGGCTTCCATGGTGGCTCAGTGGTAAAGAATCTGCCTCCAATGCAGGAGACCTGGGTTCAACCCCTGGGTCAGGAAGATCCCTTTGAGGAGGAAATGGCAACCCACTCTAGTATTCTTGCCTGGAGAATACCATGGATAGAGGAGCCTAGTGGGCTATAGTTCATGAGGTCTCAAAGAGTTGGACATGACTTAACATTTAAACAACAACAACAAGGCCAGTTATGGATATGCTGGGTTTGAAGGGCCTGTGGTTTATTACTGTAGTGATGTCAAGTAAGTAGATGGATATATTTCAAACTAATCTTGAAAGGAACACAAAAGAGAAAACAGTCAGAAGACAATATTTAGGGAATCATCAGCTCACAGCTGTTTTCAGATCTCAGCTTTAGTAAAATGAGGAAAATACTATTTACCTGTTTGTTCATGAAATTGAAATGCAGAGTGAATGAGGTAGTGAATCTAATGTTGGTTGGTGTATATATGGTGCTATACAGCTGCGAGGTGTTTCTTATTAACTGTAGAGCCCTGGGGCATAAAGAATAACTTTATTAGATTCACTTACATCATCTCCACCAACAGTACTATTTTCATATATGACCCTTGGCTAAAAAAAGCTCTTTAGAACTTAGTCTTGGTTTGCAAATAGAATCAGAGGGAAGGAACTGGATAGGAAGAAAAGGAGGGAGTAAATTGTGTTAGTCGCTCAGTCGTGTCCGACCCTTTGTGACCCTGTGGACTGTAGCCTGCCAGGCTCCTCTGTCCATGAAATTCTCCAGGCAAAAAGGAAGACAAAACCAGAAGGCACATAAGGAAATACAGAGCCATTAGTACCCCAAGAATTTGCCGAGTACCTTCAAAGGCATTGACTTAACTGTCAATGAGGTCCTAATGAATGCAAGGGACTTTGCTACCTGATTTGTTGCCCAGAGAGATTTCCTTCTCTCATCCTCACTGAAAGAAAACTTAAGTCATCTGTGTCAGTTACACATAGTTTGTTGTTTTCCTATTCGATTACTTGATGTGGGACCCTTCCGGGTTTCTCTTGAGGACAACAGCCGTAAGCCTCAGCATCACTACCACCCTAGAATGGAGTGAAATTGCTCAATAAACACCTTTCCTCTGCATACTCATGACATTCTGATGAGAAGGAGGGGGTGACTCAGCCACAGACTAAGAGATGAATAAGTATCGCCAGCCCCACTCAATTATGGGGCCAGAGGGAAAGGCAGTGTTTGCAAAAGTCAAAACAGATTTCAGAAACAGTTTTTCTTCCAGCCTCTGAAAAACCTGCTCATTCAATTCCATTTCTGTTGATGACTTTGGCTTCTGAGACAGGGTCTTTTGCTGGCGGCCCAGAGCTCTGACAATCCCCCAAATGTCAGGGGCTTGGAGAGCTCCTTGGGGTAAGGTGTCCAAAAGGACAAGGCTCCCAAGCCTCAGAATCTGTGCTGAGCTCCAGAGTTTCCAAAACTCCAGGCTCCTACAGAGACACCGAGCTGCAAATGTGAATTGTTGGAACTCTTCAACCATAGCCTCCTGGGTGTTCTGACAGCCTGGGCTCCTTCTTTGCTGCCTTGTAGTGATTGATTACAACCAGCCAGCCAGGTTTCATGGGACCCTACTTTCACAGCAGCCGCAATTGGCTTAACTTGGCCATTTGGAACAAAAGACCCTGCTCAGACCCTGAGTGCCCTTCACTAGCCCACCACAAAAGAAGGATTTATTATAGAAAAGGAATTCACATCCCCTCCTCTCTTCAACTCAGGAC